>NC_133405.1:44330977-44634007 GCF_047511655.1 Castor canadensis | reverse complement strand
AAAAACTGTTAACATTTATTACCACAAAGGTGGACTTATCTATTTCTTCTTTTAATCAGCTTTATATAGTTTAAGGCTATGTTATTGTGTGTAATGTTCTTGTTTTGTATTTCTTTGTTATATGTGTTGATCAAATGTTCAATAAGGGGGTCCCCCTTAGCCTGTAGATAGATCAATAAGGGTGATGGAGAAGACAAAAGCATCCTTTAGGTAGACTGGGCAAATTGGATTTTGAGCTCCAGGGAAGAAAACCATTTAAAGTCAAAATTGTACCTTCTCAGTTAAAGAATTACAGTAAATTCTTAAATTTGACATTGCCAAATAAAATTAACACCCTCATATCCTCAAGTGCCAGAGGCTCTCTTCAAAACTAAAATAGTTTTGAAAGCTGTGTCCTCTGGGAGAGCTTTATTTCTCTTGAGCCTTCTAGATATTACTTGGGGCTGGCCAGTGTTCTGATCCTTAGGCATTCTTTCTTCTCGTGCTGAGATTTTCTGGGGTACCTGACCCTAATCCTGTCATCTGTTTCTGTCATTATTTCTATCTCTGTATCTCTGTATGTCTCTTTCTCATTGTGTGTGTCTGTCTCTCTCTCTTTTTTTTTTAGGTTCAGTGCCAGGAGTGAGGTGTGGAGAGATTGAGATAAGAGTTATATAAGGGTTCTAAATAATTTATCATTTCCTCTGCTTTCTCTGCAGAGAAAATAAAAATATAAAGTCTATAAGAAACAAATGCTCACGAGGACCAAGCAACAGAAATGATGGCAAAACTTTATTAGATTTTTGAATGGAATCAGACTCTGTGAAGTTAGAAGTCATACAGAGAGCAAAATTACATTCGGTCACATTTGAGTGGCGCTGGAACTTTTCAACCCCAGCTCTTGAGCCTGTGTGGTACTGTGAAATCTTATTTTCAGGCTCTGTTAGGGCGGCTCCTGATTCTGATTGCATTTCTCATGTAAGCCCTTGGAGCTGTTCATCTCTTCGCTAGACCTTCCTTCCCTCCCAGAGAGTTTGAAAGAAGGGAGAGAGAACAGGCCAAGTTAGGATCCACTGGTTCAGGTATTGAAATGCAACCATACTCCTCTTTCCCTCTTCTTTTTAACAAAACAAACCTTTGTTTATTTTTGATCGTAGGAACAACATGATCATAAATAAATGAAAAATAATAGGGCTATCTAAGGGAAAAGTGAAAGTTTCTGCAATCTGTCTTTCTGCCCCCTTGTCTTTTTAAAGACCTTGGCTAATATCAAAGGTTCTCTCCTCCCCACTCTGTGATCTTTTCCTTCCAATTTGCATTTTTCCTAAGAGCGTAGTATGAAAATGGATCTGACTTGACAGGGGAAGGGCTCTAGATCTTATAGACTATGGCTGCAGGAAGTAAAGGTCAGGACTTGAAGGACCTGCAGTTGGAAATGCAATTTCTCATCCTCATTTACAAATGGATAACCTGGAAGGCAGGGTGTTGGTTTTAGGTACACACACCCTGCTCTAGCCGCCTTTGTGTGTGTGTGTGTGTGTGTGTGTGTGTGTGTGTGTGTGTGTGTTGGGGGGATGGAGGGGGACAAGAGGTACAGTTCAAATTAGATCACTTTTGTGAAATGGCTTGGTAAACTGTAACATGCCTGCTGAATATGAGATTAGTATCACTACTGGTACTGGCTCTGGTGTGTGGTCTTGTGTGTTTATCTAAACCCTTAATATCATCCGTGGGCCACTGTATAAAGTACTGACAAAATAGTATCCTGCACCTCTGCTGTTGCTTCTGTGCACAATTCCAGTAGTTTATTTAATTGCTCACATTAGCTTAAGCTATACCATGTTAAAAGGGCAGATGAGCAGAACTCAACCTTAGGGCAGAAAGGCAGAACAAATATTACTTACTACTTATGTGCACAGATAAAATAATCAACCTGATGTAAGGAATTGAAGAAGCAAGGAAGTGTCTTTTAGTGGTGCCTCAAATACAATGAAGTGGGTGACAGGTCTCTATAAACTGGAAAGCTGGCCAAGGATTGTTGTCATCATGACTAACAAGATTGACTGTCACCCAGTGACTTAGCTGTGATACGATTCCAGGCAGTTCCTGAGAAGTCCTGAAAACCCCTTTCCTGTACAGGTACTAGAAAGTGTCATAGAAATTCAGTCTCCTGATGACTGAAAGCCAGGCAGCTAAATTTAATAAGACATTTGTCAAGAAGATGGAAGATAATGACCAATTTTTGGTAGACAGATAGCTGCCTGCTGAAACAAAGCATGTATTGAACTATTTTGGAGTAGGAAGAAGCATTGCTATGACAACAAATTACTTATATTTGATTTAGAAGAAGTAGAGCAGTGCAGCTTAATGGTTCAGAAAGCTCGTGAGGACAATTGTTGGCACGGGTATATGTTAAAATATAAAATGTTAAGTGTAATCTGTTAAATAACTGAGCACTTTAGTGCATTCTGTATCTTTTTGCTCTTGAATCAGTAAAATACAATATAAAATTCAACGCAAAAAAGCAAGCAGAGTGATATGCAAATTGTTCTGCCTTCAAAGGTGTCTCAGATAAAATTCACAGCCTTAATTTGTTGAAATACAAAACATGCCATGTGCCTAAAGGAGAAAAAAAAAAAACAAAACAAAGCAGATCAGAGACCTATTCACTGTGTGTTTTATGCCACCCACCCAGATCTGAAATTAGGGTAGTTTGGAGTTTCTCATTCTGTAGATGATTAATCCTTGTGATTGGTAGTGTGCTTTTTTGAAAGGAAACCACTCTTCAGACCATTTCTATCCTTTGACTGTGTTCATGCCTGACAGAATGAATAAACAATCGTTCATAGGGACTAGTTATTTGAAGTGCATCTGGAGAAGCAGGCTGCAAGCAGGTGGTGAAGGCATCAAGAACCTGGAGGAAGGCTAGAGACATGGAATCTTTCTCTCAGAGACACAGAGCTTTATTTTTTTCTCTCTCCTCCCCTCCCCTCCCTTTCCTCCTCTCCCCTGTTCTCTCTTCCTCTCTCTTCCCCTCCCCTCTCTTCTCTTGTACTAAGGATTGAATTCTAGGCCTCTTGCTTGCAGGCAAGTGCTGTATCACTTGAGCCAGGCCTCTAGCCCCTTTGTTTTTAGAGTCTTTTTAGCGGTGCCAGGATTTGAACTCAGGACTTCATGCTTGCAAGGCAAATGCTCTACAGCTTGAGTTAAGCCACGCCTCCAGTCCTTTTTGCTTGGTTACTTTGGAGATAGGTTTTTCTCTTTTTGCCTAGGCCAGCCTGGACAGTGATGTTCCTATTTTAGGATTTCTACCTTTGCTGGGATGACAGGTGTGTGCCACCATGCCTCGCTTTTTTTCCTGTTGAGATGGGGGTCTTAAGATCTCTTTTGCCCTGACTGGTCTGGAACTGTGATCCTCCCCATCTCAGTCTTCTGTGTAGCTTGGAATGACAAATATGTACCACCAGCACCTGGCTTTTGGTTTGGTTTTGAGATATGGTCTTGCTGACTTTTGCCTGGGCTGACTCTTTGATTGGTCTTGGGCCTGGCTCCCTCTTACCTTGCTCCAAAGATAAAACCAAGCGGATGGCCCATGTTCACTGGGCCAGGGTCTCGGGGTCTTCAGGACCTGAATCTGAGGGTGCATAGATCTAGGGGCTCCCTGAGGACTTCTGACACCAGAGCTTTCAATGCTTTCAATGCTTTTGTGCCTCTCACGGAGTCACCTCTCACCCATGCAGAACCTTCTCCCTGTTTTCCCTTTGTACTTTCAGAATAGGGCAGCAAAGTAGAACACAGGGCAAAGCTTGGGAAATGGGGGGCTTACTTTCAAAAGTCAGGAATATTGCTCTGAACTTCAAACTGCCCCTCTAGCCAGAACTCACAAGCTTTCATTAACAGCCCATCCCCCACCCCTACCCTGCTTCTTTGGAGGGAACATTCCATGGGTGATTATGACAGGGAGGAGGCTGTGGCCTAGGGTTCATGACAAGGAGGAAGTTAGAAAACAAATGCAATCTTAGGCTAACCTATAAACGAGGAGTGGCCCAGCGTCACAACTGCTGATGAATCATAGACTTTTACTTGGCATACAATTTATTTATTTTATTTTATTATTCATATGTGCATACAGTGCTTGGGTCATTTCTCCCCCCTGCCCCCACCCCCTCCCTTACCACCCACTCCTCCTCCTCCCTCTCCCCCCCACCCCCTTGATACCCAGCAGAAACTATTTTGCCCTTATTTCTAATTTTGTTGTAGAGAGAGTATAAGCCATAATAGGAAGGAACAAGAGTTTTTGCTGGTTGAGATAAGGATAGCTATACAGGACATTGACTCACATTGATTTCCTGTGCGTGGGTGTTACCTTCTAGGTTAATTCTTTTTGATCTAACCTTTTCTCTAGTTCCTGGTCCCCTTTTCCTATTGGCCTCAGTTGCTTTTAAGGTATCTGCTTTAGTTTCTCTGCGTTAAGGGCAACAAATGCTAGCTAGTTTTTTAGGTGTCTTACCTATCCTCACCCCTCCCTTGTGTGCTCTCGCTTTTATCATGTGCTCATAGTCCAATCCCCTTGTTGTGTTTGCCCTTGATCTAATGTCCACATATGAGGGAGAACATACGATTTTTGGTCTTTTGGGCCAGGCTAACCTCACTCCGAATGATGTTCCCCAATTCCATCCATTTACCAGCGAATGATAACATTTCGTTCTTCTTCATGGCTAAATAAAATTCCATTGTGTATAAATACCACATTTTCTTCATCCATTCGTAGGAGTGGGGCATCTTGGCTGTTTCCATAACTTGGCTATTGTGAATAGTGCCGCAATAAACATGGATGTGCAGGTGCCTCTGGAGTAACCTGTGTCACAGTCTTTTGGGTATATTCCCAAGAGTGGTATTGCTGGATCAAATGGTAGATCAATATTTAGCTTTTTAAGTAGCCTCCAAATTTTTTTCCAGAGTGGTTGTACTAGTCTACATTCCCACCAACAGTGTAAGAGGGTTCCTTTTTCCCTGATCCTCGCCAACACCTGGTGTTGGTGGTGTTGCTGATGATGGCTATTCTAACAGGGGTGAGGTGGAATCTTAGCGTGGTTTTAATGTGCATTTCCTTTATTGCTAGACATGGTGAGCATTTTTTCATGTGTTTTTTGGCCATTTGAATTTCTTCTTTTGAGAAAGTTCTGTTTAGTTCACTTGCCCATTTCTTTATTGGTTCATTAATTTTGGGAGAATTTAGTTTTTTAAGTTCCCTATATATTCTGGTTATCAGTCCTTTGATGTGTAGCTGCCAAATATTTTCTCCCACTCTGTGGGTGTTCTCTTCAGTTTAGAGACCAATTCTTTTGATGAACAGAAGCTTTTTAGTTTTATGAGGTCCCATTTATCTATGCTATCTCTTAGTTGCTGTGCTGCTGGGGTTCCATTGAGAAAGTTCTTACCTATTCCTACTAATTCCAGAGTATTTCCTACTCTTTCCTGTATCAACTTTAGAGTTTGGGGTCTGATATTAAGATCCTTGATCCATTTTGAGTTAATCTTGGTATAGGGTGATATACATGTATCTAGTTTTAGTTTTTTGCAGACTGCTAACCAGTTTTCCCAGCAGTTTTTGTTGAAGAGGCTGCTATTTCTCCATCGTATATTTTTAGCTCCTTTGTCAAAGACAAGTTGGTTATAGTTGTGTGGCTTCATATCTGGGTCGTCTATTCTGTTCCACTGGTCTTCATGTCTGTTTTTGTGCCAGTACCATGCTGTTTTTTATTGTTATTGCTTTGTAATATAGTTTGAAGTCAGGTATTGTGATACCTCCAGCATTGTTCTTTTGACTGAGTATTGCCTTGGCTATTCGTGGCCTCTTGTGTTTCCATATAAATTTAACGGTAGATTTTTCAATCTCTTTAATGAATGTCATTGGAATTTTGATGGGAATTGCATTAAACATGTAGATTACTTTTGGGAGTATCGACATTTTTCCTGTGTTGATTCTACCAATCCATGAGCATGGGAGATCTCTCCACTTTCTATAGTCTTCCTCAATCTCTTTCTTCAGAAGTGTGTAGTTTTCCTTGTAGAGGTCTTTCACATCTTTTGTTGGGTTTACACCTAGGTATTTGATTTTTTTTTTGAGGCTATTGTAAATGGAATTGTTTTCATATTTTTTTTCAGTTTGTTCATTATTAGTGTATAGAAATGCTAATGATTTTTCTATGTTGATTTTATATCCTGCTACCTTGTTGTAGCTATTGATGATGTCTAGAAGCTTCTGAGTAGAGTTTTTTGGGTCTTTAAGGTATAGGATCATGTCGTCTGCAAATAGGGTTATTTTGACAATTTCTTTACCTATTTATATTCCTTTTATTCCTTCTTCTTTTGGCATACAATTTAAATTCTGTTTTCTTAAATGACTTGGTGTTCAGTGGTTTACTAATTGGCAACTTGTTAGGTCCCACCTTCCTTAGAAATTTCTAGTGCTCTCAATTGCTTATAAAATAAAATTTGAAATTGTTAGCCTGTTTCCTCAAGGTTCTTGACAATATGGAAATAGGCCTTTTAGGAGAATCCTACACAAGAAGCACATTCATTATAATAAGTTTGGAGGCTAGACAGGTTTGGAAATTTTCTGTAGAAGGATTCAGTAGGAAATGTTTAAAGCTTTGCAGGCCATACCTCAACTACTCAAGTCCGCCATTGAAGCACAAACGCAGCCACAGATGACAATATGTAGATGACAATATATGTGTGGCTATGTTCCAATAAGATATTTTTTGTGAATCAGTCACCATGGACAGATCATAGCTTGCTGATCCCTGTATAGAAACTAAAAAGTACCCATAATCTTACCACTAAGATGTGAACATTTTTTTGGTTATTTTCTTCTTGTTTCACATAGGTGTGAATATACTGTGTATTAACCAATCTTGTACAGTGATTTTTTTCACTTAATATTCTCATAAACAGCATAATTCATAAAAGTTGTAGAGTATTCCATCCTATAACTAGGTCAGACTGACCTAATACTTTCCTGTTATTCTCCACAGTTATAAAGAACGTTACTGAAACTTCCTTAACGTTTCTTTCCAACATGAGCTATTCTCACTAATGCAACATCTTTTCCAAAATAGAATCAAAGTTAATGAATAATTGTTTGATTATTAGGATGATTATAAAAAAAGATTTCAAATGAGTGTGTCTTAGTTGTCGTAACTTTGGCTCACTTTTCCATAAACGCACCCTGGGCCCTAGGTATTGTCTCCTTTTGCTCACTTGTTTTTCCACTTTTATCCTTCTAGCTCTTTCTGTCAGAAGTTTACTCAACCTTTACTGGCCTTTCCAGATGTGCCTTCAGTTACAGGCCCCATAACTAGTTCCTCCCACTCAATATGGTCTTCTGCCTTTGAATCCAAGTAGCACCATGTGCCTCTTTCATGGCACTCATCTTTTGGTCCCCTAGCGTGGGTATCTGTGCACTGACTTTATTCCTAGGGCACAGAGTGGGCCATGTTTTTCTTTTCTTCGACTCCCAGAGCTTAGCAGAGAGTGGCTACAGTGGATTAACTGGTCTGTTAGTGTTTTGTTGAAAGGTCTCTAAGGTCTGTTGCATGTTACTTTTTTTTTCAAATGTGATGTTGTAATTCCCTGTGATGTTTACAGAACTGATTAGGATCTCTGACAAGAGATGCTTTGCTGGTTACTTAAGATGGTCTCTCCCTAACTCCTGGCCCACCACTCCTATGTATGAGATCTGGGCCATCAAGTTTAACAAGTGATGGTTAAAAAACAGTTTTAGCATGCATGAGGCTAGTATTCTCTTGCATGTATAAGTATAGACAACATTGCACTGTCTGGTAGAAGTTTCTGTGCTGATGGAAGTTTTTTATATCTGCTCTCTCCAATACAGTAGTTTCTAGCCACAAGTCCCTATTGTGCACTTTATTTATGGTTACTTCAACTGAGGACTTTTTTTTTTGTGGAGCTAGGGTTTGAACTCAGGGCTTCATGCTTGCAAAGCAGGCACTCTTCTGCTTGAGCCATACCTCCAGTCCATTTTGCTCTGGTTATTTTGGAGGTGGGGGGCGGTTCTCATGAACTGCTTTCCTGGGCTGGCCTTGAACTGCGATCCTCCTGACCTCAGCCTCTCATGTAGCTAGGATTATAGGCATGAGCCACTGGTGCCTGGCAAGACTTGATTTTAAGTTTAGTTGTTGATACTTTAGTTGTAAATAGTCACAGGTAGCTCGTAGCTGCCATATTGGGCACTGCAGGGTCATATCGAGTATTTAAAGGTATAATTCACTTTTTATGGCCAAGAGAATATGCGTATTTATGGTATTCTATAGTAACACTGAAGTTGTGACTTCTGGATTTTTGGAGAGGCAGCTCATACCCTAGTAGAACCTTGGAGAGAGACAGGAGTTTGGTTTAGAATACCAGGGGACTCGAGGCAGTAGTGAATGGGAAACCATTAAAGATTCATGGAAAGAGGAGTGGCAGATGAGAGAGGTATTGCAAGTTCTCTGTGGCCAGGCAGGAGCATGCTGCTATTGGATTGGGCTGGGCAGTAGTGATTCACAAATGCCATCAAAACTAGAGCCACATCAGGCTTCCAGTTATTGTGTGCCTTCCTGTGACCCATATACATGCCAGCAGAGAGCACTGAGGGCTGGTAGCTGAGCTGGAGCAGGCAGGCATGTTTCTTCTGCTTAGCCACAGGCAGAATTGTCATCTGTGACCCTGATACCTTGAAAGGTATGTCTTGAACGGCTCTTTACTTCTTCAGCAACAACCTGGGAGTTGACCCATTCTGTTCCCACTTGCCTGCTGCCTTTAAGGGCCAGTAACAAATTTCTAATTTTATTGTTGGGAGAATTTTTTAATCTTTTGTTTCTTTCTTTCTTTCTTTTTGAGACAGGGTCTCACTACACTATTGTATAGCCCAGACTGCCTTCAGACTTGCTATCTTTTCTGCCTTAGCTTCCTGAGTCCTGGGATTACAGGTGGACACCACCATACTTGCCTCAATGTTATCTCTGAACTTTCGATTAGATTAAACATTTTTATTTCCTCCTTCTACCTGCTCTTTAAGGCCCTCACCCTTTCCTTATATTGCTTGTATTTCTAAAACTGTGTCTTGACTTCAGTACATGGGCTTAATGATTAACTGTTAGATTCTGAAGATCTCTGGACTCATTTTAAAGAAAAATCCTCTGGAAGGGTCTTTTTCTCTCTCTTCACACTCTGCCATATGCCCTTAGATTCAGCCCCCCCCCCTTACGATGGGTTTAGGGCCATGTTGGCTCAGGGAGTTGGCATAGCTCAGAAATGAGCTCCGTTTTGGGAAAACACATTCTACTTAGGTCATACCTAGACGTCTTCAGGAACTCTTGACCCAGAAGGGGCCTTGGGTCACAGGTTACGTGTCCACGTGTCAACAAGGCTTGCAACAGAGACCCAAGTGCCTGTTCCACTTGGCTCACAATTCTCAGTAGCTGAGAGGAAAGGCACCTTACCTCCTGCTCTTGAGAGAGCTAGAATAACTGTGAGTAGCTCTTTTCTCTCTTGGCATAGTGAAGCAGCTTCCTTAGTGAGGCCTCATTGAAGGAAAAAGCAAACTTTTTGCCTGAGTTGCCATGGGGAGGTTGAGCAGGAAGAAAGAAAAATCAAAGCCAAAACTACTTTGAGCTGTACACTTAAGGTTTTAGTAAAAAAGCAATTATATTTGAATGATTTCTCTGCTGATCATGGAAGTGGTATAGTTTAAGGGTTAGGAGCATGGACTCTTTTTTTAAAAGACAGGGTTTAGCTATGTGGCTCAGGCTAGCCTTGATCCTCCTGCCTCAGCCTCCTGTGTGCTGGGATTACAGATGTGCATCACCACACCCAGCTACTGCAACACATTTTTACTGTTTCATTCTATTAGATATTAGGGTCAGACGTTTGGTGGATTAAAACGTTGATTCTGCCAATTGTTAGCTGTTTGAGCTTGGGCAATTTTTTTTTGTGGTACTGGGGTTTGAACTCAGGGCCTCACAGTTGCTAAGCAGGTGCTTCTCTACAGCTTGAGACACTCAGCCAGCCCTTTTTCGTGTTAGGTTGGCTTTGAAACTCGGTCCTCCTGATCTCAGCCTCCCAACTGGCTTTTGGGCAAATTTCTTTACTTCTTTGAACCTCAGTGTACCTGTCTGTAACAATGTAACCTTGCATGGTTTTTATGAGGATTAAAATCAGAGAAACCTTGTGTTCCCTATATGGGAGTCATAGTCTCTCACACTGGAAAGCTCTGCTGGCCTGGCTTTAAGGAAAGACTTGAAGTGAGGTTCTTGGGGCCTAGTAAGGACTCAATAAAATGTAGTTAGTTGGTTCATTTATGTTATAATCACTACAAGGGTAAGCTTATAGAATCGATGCCATTTTTCCTTGGCATGCTTGGTTTTTCTTGTCTTCCCGAAACTGAAGATGCATATTGTCAGAGCAAGAGACACTGGGTGTGAGGGACTTAATATGACAGATGCTTTTGACAGAGGGAGGGTTTTTTCATGTCAGACGACCAAGGCCAGCTCTAGAGCTGCCTTCACCAAGGAAATAGAAGGTAATTGCCACCTGTCAAAGGGGTTTCTGCGCTGTCTGAAGGTGGGGATGGATTCACGGATGGATGGATGGACGATGCATTCTCTGCTGGCCTTTTTGGGAGTAGATTCTCAGATAGTGGCCTCTATTTTATGCAGTTAGGATTGGGGTGGGGTGTGTTGTTTTTGAGTCAGAGAAAACTTGTGTTCCTTTTGTGGGGGTCAGAGTCCCCCAACTGGGAAGCTCTGCTGGCCTGGCTGTAAGAAAGGCCTTCCAGTTAATCTCTTAATCACTCAAAATAGCACCAGAAATCAATTGTGCCATCTTTTCCCTTACAAAACTAATGAGCTTTGGGCTGGAGGTGTGGCAATAGGGTGCCAGCTTTGTAAGTGCGAAGCCCTGAGTTCAAACTCCAGTCCTACCAAACAAAACAAAACAAACGAGCTTTCGCTTAGCAGATTTGTGCTGTAGGAATTGTGGATGTGGATTTTGATTTTCTATACTATCTGGGTCAGAAATTTCAGGAGAGATCCCAGCAGTGTACAGAGGAGAGGTGGGGGTGGCTCAGAGGGGGAGGGCTTTGTAGCACTGACATGCAGACTTGTGGGGGGAGTGGGGGGGAGTGGGGTGTGAGGGAGCCAGGCTGAGGGGCTTTCTAAGTGTTCTGGCCTGATGGGAATCTTAGCAAAGACAGGGCAGGATCCTCATGCCCAGCTCAGAGGTACATTCATGCATAGCAAATAAAACGTTAAGAGGGCTGCCGGAATTCCAGGAACCAATTTAAAAGTTCTTTCCTTCCAATATTTCCTCATTTCCATTGCTAGTTCATTTCCAAGAATGAAGAATTGCTTTGCTACAAATCTCGGTGTTAAATTCCACTTTAAAGGTAGAGAAGCAGCTGGCAAAAGAGGAAGGAGTTCAACAGAGAGCCTCTTAGATGAACTCCTTTGTTAACGAGAATTGCAGCCTTTGAATTCTTGCTTGTTAAATCTCGAGTTTTAT
This sequence comes from Castor canadensis, assembly GCF_047511655.1. NCBI lineage: Eukaryota > Metazoa > Chordata > Mammalia > Rodentia > Castoridae > Castor > Castor canadensis. The sequence continues at coordinate 44,622,460 of NC_133405.1, read as the reverse complement.
GTGTTGGGTTTACTTCAAGCCAACTGCCTGTTTTTCAGGCTACAATCTCCTTTAAGTGGAATGACTGATTATGGTCCTCTTATGAGATACCTAGGGAAATGGAACCAGTGTCACAGTCTTCCTTGATCTAGGTCCCCAGAGGCCTCAGGGGCCTCGGAGCTGTAGCAGCCACTCTTCTAGTTCAGTTAGCACGTGTGTTCCCTGCAGCTTTTCTCGCTCTGTATTTTAAGGAATTGTGTATAGAGTCACTTTTTATGGTGACCAGAATTTAGGGTAGCATGATTAAAAAAAAACTAGATGAGTTCTTTGCCTAATTCCTTCAACTATTCTTTCTTTTTTTTCTGTAGTACTGGGGTTTGGACTCATGGCATCACACTTGCTAGGCAGGCACTCTACCAATTGAACCACTCTGCTAGCCCTGTTTTTGTGGTGGATTTTTTGAGATAGGGTCTCATGAACTATTTTCCGGGGCTGGTCTTGAACTGTGATCCTTCTGATATTTGCTTGTGGAATAGCTAGGACTACAGGTGTGAGCTACAGGCATCCAGCCCTTCTACTGTTCTTTGACTTCATTGAAACAACCCTTTTCCTCTACTTTCCATCCTCAGGGGTTGCTACTGCTTGGGCTCCAGTCCTGAGGCTTAGCAGCAACCATGTTCCCACCGTGGTAGGAGGACATACCCTAAAAACTGATGACTTGGTCCTTAACTTTCAGCATGGTTTAAAGAGATACCATTACTAACTGTTATCTCTTTTCCTGGGTCCATAGTGCCAAGTTTGACTCTGACACTTTGGGTAAGACATCTCCACAATTAGCAGCTGGAATGGAAAGTATGTCTGTGAAACAAATCTTTCATAACATTTATTACCTTATGAAGCGGGTAACAAACACAGTGCCTGTTCCTGACCTCACTAGCCTTTTTAGCCAGGATAGGGAAGTAGATCCTTCTTCCTTCTGGTATGGTTTTCCTTGAAGTGACTTGCCTGAAGCATGACTGTGTTTGCAGAAGCTTCAAAACTATATGTTGCAAATGGACCTACTCGATTCTATTCTGTATCTATCATATTAATCTTGGGTTGTTAGAGATAGATGAGAGGGCTATATGTTTCTACCCCACAAGCAGGATATTTCAGTGAAAGCAATTCAGACCAAAATCTGCTACAGAAACAGTTGTCAATAATCTGACTCCAAACAGCCATATGGCCCCATCTGGACACCCAGAGGCATTCCAGCTGTTTTTCTTTCTTAACCACTATGATGTGTGAAAGGGTCACTGGAGGTAGAAGTGACAGTATTCCAGCAGTTGGATTCCATTTACTTCTTCAGGACTGGAGGTTTGGCTCAAGCAAAGCCCTGAGTTCAAACCTTAGTCCCACCAAAAAAAAAAAAAATTGAACTAGTTAGAAGCACATTCAAACCCTCCACTAAGTGACTGCACATAAAATTTGTCAGTGTTCCTGAGCCTAAGGAGTCATTCCAAAGGGATGAAGGACAGGTCAGCCAGTCTTACATCCAGTTAATGCAAGGGTACAGAGACTGGATAAGAAGTCTAACTGATCCATCCAACTTGAACAACAAGCAGTGGCCCCAAGGAAAGATCATTATAGTATCCATTGTTCTGATGAATAAACCATCAGAAGTGTGTCACTGCTAAAGCTTATGTGTGGCCTTTTTTCTGTTTTCTATAAAAATTTTGTTTTATATGCAGTAAAATTTACCCCTTTTAGGGTTCAGTTTTGTGTTTTGACAAGTGCATGCAGTCGTATACATACCACTGTGAAAATGCAGGATATTTTTACCACCCCCAGAATTCCCCTGTGCCTTGATTGTGGGTTCTTTTAAATTTTTGAGACAGGGTTTTGCTATGTTGTCCAGGCTAGTATTGAAACCTCTGAGCTCAGGTGATCCTCCCATCTCAGCCTCCTGAGTGCTTGGACTATAGTGTGTGCCACCATACCCAGCTTAAAAACCAACTTTTTTGAGATATAATCCATGACAATACAATTCACCCACTCAAAGTCTACAATGTAGTGCTTTAGGTATACTACATTATTACTTTTAAACATTGTGGTAATGAATGTGCAACATAAAGTTTGCCACTTAGAGCAAATTTAAATATGTATGTATTACATACATATTTAAGTATGTAATCCAGTGGCATTAGTTACACTTATAACATTGTATAATCATTGTCACTAACTATTTCAAACACCTTTTTATCACCCCAAGTAGAAGCTGTGGACCCCTGCAGCATGAAGTAGCCACTTTCCCTTCCTTTCTCTCCCAGCCCCTGGGTCTCACACCTTTACTCTTCATCCCTGTGAATGTACCTATTCTAGGAGCCTCTTATAGGTGAATGCTTACATTGTGTATCCTTTTATGTATGGCTTGCTTATGGTTCAAAGCCACAGCATATATCAGAATCTCACTCCTTTTAAGGCAGAATATTCTATTTTTATCGATATACCATGCATTGTTTATTCATTTATCTGCCAGTGAACACTTGGGTTATTCTCACCGTTTGGCTGTTGTGGATGATGCCACAGTGAACATTTGTATGCGCATAGCTGTTTGAGTCCCTGAGTTCCATCTTTTGGGGTATATACCTAGGAGTGGAATTGCTGAGTCATAGTATAAGTCTGTGTTTCACTTTTCCAGGAATTGACAAACTGTTTTTCATGGAAGCTGAGTCATTTTAGATTCCCACTAGTATGTATGAGGCTCCGCTAGCTTCACATCCTTCACCTGCACCCGTTAGTTTTCTATAGCCATCCGAGTAGGTGTGAACAGGGTATCTCTCACTATAGTTTTTGTATTGCATTTCCCTAATGACTAATGGGCTTGACCATCTTTTCATGTGCTTTTTGGTCATTTGCATATGTTCTTGGGAGAAATGTCTATTCAAGTCTTTTGCTCATTTCTTTCTTTCTTTCTTTTTTTTTTTTTGCAAACACTGGGTTGTTTGTGCTTTTGTCGTTGACTGGTAGTGGTTCTTGATTGTGGGCTTTGATTAGAGATTTCAGCTTGCTAACTAATCATCCCTATTCTCAATCAGCTCCAATTTATAGCATTTACTAATGTTCATGGTCGATTTCAACCTACCAGTCTGTCTTCACTAAAGAACAAAAGGAAGCGGGAAGAGGCATACACAATCACCTCTTTCTAGCCCATTCTCTGTGACTCCAGCATGCCACAGAATGTTAACCAAGTGCCCTCCACTTGGTATGGTGGCACTTGCATTTGATCCCAGCTACTCAGGAGGATGAGAGTTTAAGGCTAGCTTGGACTACATAGTGAGTTCAAGGCTAGCCCAGGCAATGTAGCAAGACCCTGTCTCGAAATTTAAAAAAAGATAGCTCAGTGGTAGAATGTTTGCCTAGCATGAAGCCCTAGGCCCAATCACTAGTACCACAAAACAAAACAAAACAAACAAAAAACCCACCACCAACAACCAAAAAACAAACCAAACCAAAACAAAAAAACAATTATATATATCATGCAGTGTCTATATTGAAAGTATTTGAAATTAAATTACAGCAGTATAACAAATAATAAAAGAAAAGGATTTTCAATTACAGCACTTCAGCTCCTCTAATAAAAGTCAGAAATGCTACTATTTATTGAGCACATCATATTTTAGACATGTTCCAATTGATTAATAGACATTATCAATAAGCAGAGGAGACAACATAGCACAAGTGTGTAGCATGGGAGGGGCTTGAAGACAGACTCAGAACCTGGGCACTTGACCTGTGCACCACACCGTCTTGTCTCCATGTAGTGAGCTCTGCTTTACTGAGTGTTGATGACCGTAAATGGTGCAAATTACTTTCTTGGACCCCTAGGGACCTTTGTTACTTTCTATTCTCCAGCCTCTCTAATGCCTGTTCAAATTGGAAGTGAAAACTCAAGCTATCATGTACCAACTATCCACAACTATAAGGGGTTAAGAATATCCTTTTCCTGATTGCAAAAACCCATGTAAGACCAATTCCAGCAAGTCAGAAATAGCAAAAATAGAACGTGAAAATCCCCTGTAATCCTATCTGCCAGGGATAATCTTTATTAAAGCTAGCAGTTATTTTTTCAGGCCATTTTCTTTGCACATTATTTCTTTTTCTTTTCTTTCTTTTTTTTTAAACAAAAGTGGGATGATTTCTTATACTCTGCAACCTTTTCCCCTTGATAATGGTTGGTCTCTTTTCCATGCCAGTGCATATTACAGCTTCATTTAACAGCTGCATAATGTATCTTGTGTGCAAGAAACATAAGGGATTTTGAAGGGACGATAGGTGGCATGTTGGTTACCAGCAACAGAAGCACCATATCATCCACCCCTCTCTCTACTCAGAATGGTAAGATGAAAACCAGCTAATACTTTAAGAGTTAAAGAAAGTGGTAAGACTGCATGTCAAATCCACACATCTTTAGGGCTTTGCAGCTCTTGGTCTTTGAAAGCCTATTAGGGATCTCTTTCTTTATCTCTAGTATGCACTGCTCCAAATTTGAGAAAGAGTATTTTCAAAGCCACACAACTTTCTAATTTCTTCTAATCCGCCATTCATTTTACAAGAGGGCCACTGCTAGATTTTCTCATTGTGCTCTGATCTATCAGTTCTTAATTCTTGTCAATGTTTCTTTGTTTTTTCCTTTGTCCTAGGTAGTTGTCACTAGTTGTCCTGTGGACTCTATCAGGTGTGGCATTTATTTTTGGCTCAGGGAATTGTTAGGAGAACAGAGGAGTATCTGAAAGAAGGGTTAGCCTAGAAGTAGTACAACTATGGACAGCTATTATTAGGTGGCTGTCAAAATAGCTTGCTTTACTCCCGGGCATGTATCTCTCCTGGGAATGAAATAATCCAAGAATAATAAACTCTCAATTGCTGTCTCTTGCTTTGTTCACTTTGAACACTGATGTCACATGGCACTCAGAGAAACTTTGAGGAAGATAAGATGATCACAGGGTGTAAAGCAAACGGACTGAACTCTTGCTGAGAGATAGGCCAGAGGCCAGTGGTGTCAGTTTCTCAGCATTTGTGTCTTGTGATCTCTTCTCCTTCCCTCTTTACCTTGAGGAGTTGATAGCATAGAGTTTTCCCCTGGAATAGAATGTATTTAGATTTTTTTTTTTACTAGTTTGAAGAAGTTAGTTTAATAGGGGTGAGGAGGGGCTAAACTTTCAGGGTTGGGGTCAAGTGCTGACTTTTATCATAAGTAAGAAGGTAAGATTTGGGGCTGGGGGTGGAGCTCAGTGGTAGAGCACTTGCCTAACGTATGCAAGGCCCTGGGTTTGATCCCCAGCACCCCATGTTACATGTCAGGCTTGTACCATATATATCTTACTGGGCCCTGGCCCTCTCCCCTTTTAAGGTAAACCTCTCCCAGCTGGGGAATGGCAGCCATGGACTGTGCCAGAGATCCTGCCTTCCTGGTGTGGGTCACTTGGATTAAGAGTGAGCCACCTGTCCCTCTGACAGCCCATCCATCACCTGGAGAAATAACATGGGCCTGGCAGGATGAACTGGGCCATTTGTATTCCTCTCCTAGGAAACTAGAAGTAGGAATCAGAGAGGCCGAATAAGGCAGTTTGCAACAGGGACAAGAGCCAAACTGGGAGGCGAGCAGTCATGATGGGCCTGGTCTAAGCTGATGCTCTGAAGTGACAGAAACCATGAGAAAAGAGATGGAGTCAGCAAGGGAGGAATTAGTGATGCCCCAAGACACAGAGAAACCCCTCCCTAGGCACCCTGACCCCTTTCCAGTTCTGAGTCCAGCTTTATCCTGCTCTGGGATTCTCGAGCCTGCTTGAATACAACTCCATTTTCTTGGAACAGAAATCATCAGATCTAGGCCCTACTTTTATCACTGGGGGCTTACGGCTTGAGCCAACCACAGTCAGTTAATGTTTAAGGTTAACATGAAGTTACTGAAACACTCTTGTAGCTATTATGGGGAAGAGTGGAAAAACACAGATACCTGATTATTTCTCTCCAGCTCAGTGCTGATGCTCTAGGCTTTGAGTCTGTGTTCCTGGCAAACAGTGCGAATGAAAAGAGGCAGGGATCCTGACTGTTCATTTATCACCTCACAGCTCTCAACCAACAGGGGGCCTTCTTTATTCCATTTAACCTCTGGACCAGCCTCTGCCTTTCATTGTTTCCTCTTCCCATTCTTGATTATTCATGTATTAGAGGAAGGCATTAATGTGAATAATAGAAGACAGCCCTACCTTGCCTCTGTTCCCTGTCATAGCAGCACTGAACTCCTGAAATGGAAACATCCAGCAGGAAAGGTAAGGAGGCTGAAAGAAGTTGGGGTGGGGCCAAATCAATTACCATCTATTTCTTCTCTCATTTTTATTCCTTCCAAGTGCTACCTGTTTGATTTCCTTTTGTGGCGCCTGTAGGAGATTGCTTGGCCAACAATACTAATTTGCCTAATGAAAATCCAAATATGGGATTTAAAAAAAAAACAAAACTAAAATAGTGTTGGGGACAAGTTGAGTTCAGTGCTCTTTTTCTTATCTGTTGTGTTCCACATTAATGTTGAACCCTTTGTTCTCAGTTCAAGATTCGGGGTTTGGCTGACTAGAATATCCACAGTGGTCGTTCTCAATGTATGGTCCTTGACTCACATGCCTGAGGTTACTGTGTATGCATTAAAAATGCTGATTCCTCAGCTCTCCCCCAGACTTACTGAACCCAAATGGGAGGAAAGAAGGGGAATTGGCCTGGGAACATGAATTTTAACCCACTTTTCTCCAGGTGATATTCATGCACATTCAACTTTGAGAACAGGCTACTCTGGACAAATGACCCAAGGAGGACTGGGAGGGTGTTTCTGGGAAATTATTGCTGATACGTTTGTGTTATTCACTGTCAGTAGAGAGAGGAGGGAGTAGGGAGAGGAAAGTGGGGACAGTCAAGTTGTCAGAGGGTGTTTTTCTAAGTGCATAAAGATAAGGACTCTCTGTTGAAAGGAAAGTGAAGAAGAATAGAGATGGCACCTTGCAAAATTGGCCGGTACAAATCTTTGTTGAATTTATGCCTGGGTAATTGAGAATTGATTGGGTAGGGGCACAGGAAGACTGTGTGAAAGTTGCAGGCTTGGCTTGCATCCATGTTTCCTTCTAAAGACAACACCCTCTTCTCCATTTTGGCAATGGCCTTGTTTAGAGTGAAAATAGCCAGTCATCCCTAGCGTATTTTGGGTTTTGTGGTAATTCAAATATATAACATGTACTGTATAACGCATTCAGTGGTCTTACTTAAATGCAACCCTACTAATCGATGTGAAGGTGTTGTGTTTATTTTAAGAGACTGGTTTGTAGTGTTCAGTCTTTTCAGATACTGTCGCTGTGGAGTAAAGCCAGGTCCTGTGTTTCATTACTTTCCAGGCATTGCCCAACAACTGTTGAATGGATTTTGTTCTAAAAGTTTCTTTGGAAGTCTGTTTAGAATTCAGATTGCATTTTCCCATGGACACAATATTTTTCTTACAGGTCAGTTTCCCAGACTAGCCTGCAAAAGCCCATTTAATCTGAAGTAGAGTGGACAGCCAGCCCTTCAGCCTCTAAACGGAATTCCTAAAAGCGTTTTTCATGGGGGAAATGCACCAGGGTTCACACCTGTGATGCCGGGCACACATTCCAGCTTCACTTTCTGAGCAAAATTATATCATAGGACGTACTGTTGCAGGGAATAATCCCGACTCCTTCACCTGGCTCTTAGGCTTTGTGGATCTGGCTTCTGCTCACCACCCCAGTATCATTTCTTACCATGTTTCCTTTGGCATTCTGCATTATCGAGGCAAAAGCAGTTTCTTTGTGTTCCCTGAGTGTGTTTTTGTGACCTCTGGACCATTTAAGCCTTTTCCTCTGCTTGGAACCTTCCCTTTCGTGCCTCTAGTGATGCCTGCATTTCTGGCTGTCAAAACTGAATAGTTCTGATTATAGTGTGTTTTACATGCTTCGTGTCATTTCTCTTAGACTGAATGCGGCACAAAAGCAAAGACCTTGACTGTGCTACTTGGCGCAGTATCCCGAGCACTCAGCAGTGTCTGGCAGGTAACCGGGTGGCAGGTGAATGAATGATAGAGTCCAGGGTTTCTGAAACTTTTTTTACCCATTGCACTCATGATGGATGGAATCCGTGTGCTCAGTGGACTAAGAGGCAGTCCACACCAATAACAAGGCAATATTTATGTTATGCAGAATTTTTAATGGCCGTACCTGTAATTCGAGCTTTTTCTCTGACTCAAGCATGTAGCAAGGCAAGCTAGAAGACTGTCATTGTCATACAAATGAATATATATGTAAAGAATTCTCAAACGTCATTACTTTATTTATTCCTAACAACCATAAATAAAAGGTGACTTGCTTTCCCTCTCATCTGATGGGACATACTCAGGAGCCGCTGAGAACTCCTAATCAGGTCTAACCCCCTTCTTTCGCAGATGAGGGCTCTGAGATTTCAAGAGGGTGGGTTTTTTGGTTCTTTTGCCCAAGTCTATACTTCATTTAGCACTTGTGGGATTGGAATCCCTCCAGAAGATACATTTCCATAAGTAAATGTATGGAAACAACTTAACCTTCTGGGACTATTTGAGGCAGTGATTTGACAGGGTCACTACTGGTGATGGAGCAGGGGACCAGGAAAGTAGTGTTCAGTCTTTTGTGCCTTCTGTAATTTAGGTTTGAGGAGAGCTTGAGGAGTGTGGCTCCCAGATACCGCACAGTGTGGATGCTTTCCGTTACCCCAGGATTCCACATCTGTAGACGGTGGAGAACATAGCTGAACTCTCAGTGGGTATTTCTTGATTGTGCGATTTGCTGAAATCACTTTGCTAGTATGTTGAGAACACCATTTTGAATATTCTAAGCCATTTAGTACTCACTGAATGGCTTAGATGTTATATTCATGTGAGAAGTAGCAGTGCTTTCATGTCCTTCCAATAGAGCGAAGAAGAGCCTTGAGGTCATTCCGTTTGGCGCCCTGCCTCAGTTACTAAAAATGAACACAATACAGGTTGAACATCCCTGAAAGCTGATACTTTTGGAGTGCTGACATGAAACTGAAAAAGTTTGGCATTTAGGGCTGGCAGAGTGGCTCCAGTGGTAAGGGCACCTCCCTAGCAAGTGTAAGGCCCTGAGTTCAAATCCATGAGGTCCTGTGTTCAAGCCACAAACAATTTGAGATTTAGTGCTCACTTTGACAGTGCATGTACCCACATTGGAACGATGCAAACAGGATTAGCATGGCCCCTGCACAGGGATGGCATGTACATTCACGAAGCATTTTGTTTTGAAAATCTATTTTCTGAAGATTTAGAAGAGGGGACTTTGAGGTGTACCACACAAAGAAACAATCAATACTTGAGGAGATGGAAATGCTGCTTACTCTGATTTTATCATGCACACTGTGTATATATATTGAATTGTCCTACTCTACCCCACAAATATGTACAATTAAAATTAATTTTTAATGAGAGAAATAAGTAATACAGCACCAGCAAAAAAAAAAAAAAAACCATTTCTTGGATTTCAGATTTGGAATTTTAGAATCAGGGTTGCTTAATCAGTAAAGTCTATGCAATTATTTCAAAATGTGAAACCCTTCTGATCGCCAGCATTTTAGGTAAGGGATACTCAACCTATACCTTGAATACCTGTTGCCTAATGTTTTTTGCCTTCTCATGTGATTTTTGAGAGTTTCTCCTGCTCAGAATAGAATTTGCTGAAGAGTGGATTGCATACAACTTATCTCAGTAGGGTTCCTGGAGAAAGACCCATCAGGTGAGAAGAATATCAGTAGACCCTGAAGAAGGGAAATCATAGCTTTTATGGGTACAAACCCAAGGTCTGAAGGTGTGGCTCAAGCAGTAGAGTGCCTGCTAGAAGTTCAAAGCCCAGTACTGCCAAAAACAAAAACAAAAACAAAAAAGATCGTAAGCCCAAAGGCTTACGGGAGTCAAGCACCTTGACCCCTAGTTGGCCAACAGCACAACGTATAACAAAGGAAAACCGCAGTCGTCGCTCTTTAAGTAAAGGGAGCGCACACATTTGTATTTCGTCACATCACCGGTGGTGTGTTCCCACACACACGTGCTTGTTGCCCCTCTTCACTGTCACTTGGAAGAAACTCTTGTGTGTCTGTCCGGGCTGAGGGAACAGAGGGGCTAAGAGGCCTCTTGGAGTCACGCATTTCCTGCCCTGTCCTGACTGCCTAAAGCGCCAAACTCTGGGCCATTTGCGTCTGTCTCAATGTCTCCTCCTAGCCTGGCAAAGCCCGTTCCTTACGCGGGTGTTAGATCCAATGCCCAGTTTCCTGGAGTGAAGCGAATGTGCAAAGTGCCGTAATTTGAAGCAGTTTTCAGAAAAGAGCCCCTTCTGGTACAAAAAGAGTCTTTTTCCTTTATTTTTTTTTTCATTTATGCCTCATCACATTTTGTCTAATTTCAGCTCATTGCTGGCTGAATGTTCCTTTTGATGTCTGCTTTCTAGAATAGTCCCTGACTGGGGGAAAAAAAAAAAAAGAACAAAAGGCCAACTTGGTGGCTTTCAATTTGCAGCATCCTCAGCCCTTTCATCCATCTCAGTACTTCCCTGGTTGGGAACAAAACCCAAGCTCTGGGATCAGAGCACAGATGGAGGAAGAGCCCTTTTAAAAGTCGGAGCACATGTGGATTTCGTGTTCCGTTGTCATCCTGTTTTGCAAGTGGGTCAGGTACTTGAGAGAAGGGAGAGCAGGCTGGAAGGGCGGACCTTCTCATTTGATTCCAAAGTTTGATTAGGAAGAAAGCAGGTTTTATGGGTTTAATTTGCCAATTCTGAGTTGTTTTCAGCCTGGAGGGTATCTGTGTCAGGATCCAGAGTTTGGAAGATGGAGCAGGAGTTTGGTGACCTTTCTCTACCAGGACACCTTTGTCCTCTCCTTTCATTTTTCTCTGAGTGCTTGCAGACATGTCTACTCTTTCTCTTCCTCTGGTTCCCTTTCCCATCGTAGTAGGCCTGTGCCTTTGTGCTCCTGGCTTGTTGTCTTGGTTACAGACTTCTTGGGCCTGTCTTTTTCTGAGGGGAATGTGTATACTGCTTAAAGAAGACTTTTAAAACCAATGACTGAGCCTCTTTCTTGCTTTATGGGTACTGCGAATGGTCATTGACAAACCTGGAAAAACTTTGAAATACTGATGCCCAGATCCCACCAGGTAAGAAGGACCTTAACAGATGAGTTTCAGGAATATGTATTTAAGAATATGTACTTAAGATTTTTTTTTTAACTGTACTGGAGTTGGAACTCAGGGTCTTGGAACTTGCTTAGGACAAGCCCTTTACCTCTTGGGCCACACCCCAGCCCTTTCATTTGCATTTTTTTGAGGTAGGCTATCACTAGCTTTGCCTGAGCTGGCCTGTATGTCCCAAGTAGCTGGGATTACAGATGTGAATGACCATGCCTGACTGGTGTTTGAATATTTTTCTCATTACCCAAGCAACTTCAGCTCTGCGGTGCAGGAGCTTACAGTCAGTAGGGGAAGCTGGGCACTTAACAAAAGCACAGCTACCTATAAAGGAGTCATGGCGATGGCTGTTGTAAGAGAAAAGAGCAGAGCTTCCGTGGCCATTTCCACAGGAGTGATGGAGAGAGGCCCCTTGCCTGAGATTTGAATACAGAGGTGTGGGTGGGAGATTGACCCCACCCCCAGCAGTTTTCACCTTCTTTTCTACCAGATTTTCATGTCACAGTGGCCTGCTTAGAGGTAGGTGACTCACCAAGCAGTTTCATCATTGGAGGTGGTATTATAGTCTATATTAGTAGGCCTTACCTGCCAGACTGTGAGCCTTTTGCAGACAGGAACTGTGTCCTGCACCTCTTTGTGTGCATGGAACCGTGGAACTCCAGCAAGGACAGATGGACCCATGCACTGGGCATTTTATTTATATATGTATTTTTTTTTGTTTAATCTGTTTTTTGAGATAGGCTCTTGCTATGTAGGCCAGGCTGGGCTCAAGCTTGCAATCCTTCTGCCCCAGTCTCTCATGTGCTGGGATTACGGCTGTGTGTCACCATGCCTGGCTCAGTACTGGGCATTTTATAGTTTAGCATCACTATGAGGACCAGGTATTCTTTCTTACACCTATTTGAAAAGAGAAGACAGAGCCTACAGGGTGTCAAGCAATCTCTTCTTTAAAAATACACTTATCCCATCCCCCAACCCCCAAATCCTCACCAACGTTGGTCATTGTCCCAGCTAGCTCACTGGTGGCAGGACTTTGCAAATATTCACCGGCCCACATGGCTGTGACCCTGACACAGTTGGTTGCCTTCCTGTAGGGAACTGGATAGCATCCATCTGTCCCTCCCACTGGTTGGCCTAGGCCCTGTTACTTCAGGGTTCTTGAGGCAGCCAGGGCATCCTGTTCCAAGTATTTTTCTGGGATTGAGGTCATGACAGCAGCATGATCCTGTCTTAAATGGGGCAGAGGGGGACTCTCATGGCTCACCAAAAGATCGGGCCTCTTCTGTGCTCACCGTGTCTTCTTCCCTTTTTTTCCAACTTGTGTCCCAAGGCTGTGGCCAAGACACAGAGACACACTGGCACAGGTGTCCTGGGGAGATTTTCTGTGTCTGATTGTCACTGTGGGACGAAGGGGTAGCAGGAACTGCACAAAAGACAAATTATCTTATGATGAGATGAAGGATAGTGTTGGCTACAAACATGACCTGTGGACTCATACAGCTGTGGATTCAAAGCCAGGGCTCTTTTACTTACTTATTAGTTGTGTGACCTGTTTTCTGTTGCTCAGTTTCCCCATATGTAAATGGAGGTTAATGTAACTTGTGTAGTGGAGTTGCTGTGAGGAATACTGGAAAAAACACTTATAAGAGGCTGGCTGTAGTTGCCAGGCACATAGTAAGCCTCAATAAAGAATAGTCACTGCTATTGTTTTATCAGCAACAATCTGAGACTAATCATCAACAAGCTGCAGTTGTCCCCTTCACCTACAGTTTCACTTTCTACAATTTCAGTTCTCCTCTGTCTGTTGGGTCCAAAAAATGTTAAATGGAAAATGCCAGAAATAAATATTTCATAATTTTTTGTAGTACTGGGGATTGAACCCAGGGCCTCAAGCATGCTAGACAAGCACTCTACGCACTTGAGCTACACCCCCAACCCTTTTGTTTGTATTTTGATTTTTAGGTAATGTCTCACTAATTTTGCCTGAGGCTGGCTTCAAACTCATGATCCCCCTGCCTCTGCCTCCCAAGTAGCTGGGATTGCAGGCATGTACCACATCTGCCTCAGTAACTCATAAATTTTAAATTGTGTGCCATTCGGAGGTGTATGATGAAATCGCGAGTCATTCTGCCTAGGATGTGAGTAATCTCTTTGTCCAGCATTTCCATACTGTATATGCTATCTGCTCGTTAATCACATCTCAGTTATCAGATCAAATGTGGCAATACTGCATGTGTGAGAGAGATCACATTCCCACCTCCCTTGGTTGTTCCTCTTTTGCTTCCCTTCTCCTTTCCTCCGTCCCCTTCCCTCCCCTTCCCTCCCCTTCCCTCCCCTTCCCTCCCCTTCCCTCCCCTCCCTTTTTCTCTCTCTCTTTGTTTTCAAGTACCGGAGGTTGGCCTCAGGCCCTTATGCTGCAGCCACACCCCCAGTCTGACACTCTTACTTTCTAATTCCATGGCAACACTGTGCTATGAGCATGTTATTCTCTTCAGTTTCTTTTTCCTTTTTATTTTTTTGAGACGGGATCTTAACATGTAGCCCCTGCTGGCCTGGAACTCCCTATGTAGTCCAGGCTGCCCTTTAAGTCATTGATCCTTTTGTCTTAGCCTCCCGAGTGCTGGGGTTACAGGTGTGTACCACAATGCCTGGCTCATGTTCATAAGATTCTCAACAACAATACAGTTATAGTGATTCTCTCATCGCATATTCTTTTTGTCTTCATTCCCAAATTCTAGGTAGGTTTCCAAGCAGGGCTGCCACGAACGGCTATGCACTACACAACCCTAGGAGAGGGTGCCATTCACATAGACTATAATTGAATGGCGCCACTAGGGTTGTGCAGTGCACAACCTACACAACTATACTCGGTGGCCCTGGCGTAATGTCATAACAGTGGTTTCTTCATCAAAGGCAAGGTTTTGGGAGAAGTGGAGGGTGGCAGTTTAGAACTGTTCTCAGGGCCTTCGGAAGGGGGCTGAAACAGCGACAAGGCAAGGAAGAAAGAAGTACATTTGCGGTTCAGGAGGATTATTTTCTGGCAGAGGAAGCCATATGGGAGAGCCACCAGACCTTTATTCTATCAGTAAATAATGTTTTGAGAGCCTAGAATGTAAGCGTGGAAGAACAGGGAAGGCTTTGGATAGGAGAGAGCATTTGTGCTGTGCCTTGGGGGAAAATCCAGATAGAAACATGAAGATGAGTTGAAAGGAGAGAGTCCCGGGGAGAAGGAGTGGTGAGAAGAGGGATAGAGGTGGGAAACTGGGAATGGTTGGGTGGAAAGGCATGGGAAAGGGAGTAGTGAGTAACAGCACTTGTTGAGGGTCAAGTGATGGGGAGGAGAGGGGACTTGAATGCCAAATGGAATACTTTGGGCTTTTATTTACCAAGCAGTAAGCAGCTATCCAAAGTTTGTGGGATTTTAAAAAGCAATTTCATCGCAATATAATTCATATACTATATAATTCAGTTATTTAAAGTTTATGATAGAGAGCTGGACATGGTAGTGTACTCCTGTAATCCCTGCACTCAGGAGGCTAAGGCAGGAGCTTTGGGAGTTCTGGCCTAGCCTCACCTACATAGCAAGACCTTGTCTCAAAAAATGAATTTAGTGCATGACTGAGTGACTTTTAGTGTATTCATAGGTATGTGCAGCCACCTCCATAATCAGTTTTAGAACATTACTCCCCTAAAGAAGCTCCACATTGCTTAACTGTCACCCCCTATCTGTCCTTCTTCCATTTCCCAGCCATAAGCAATGAAGAATTACTAATTACTACTTTTATCTATAGATTTGCTAATTCTGGACATCTCACATAAGTAGAGTTATAATATATGGTCTTTTTAAAGTGACCTTTTCCCTGTGTGTCTACCTATACATACCCACACTTTTTAGCACTCCTGACAGTCAAACTCAGGGCCTTCCATATGTAAGGCATGTTCTTCCATCGAGCTACATCCTAGCATGATGTTTTAAAGTTTTATTCATGTTGTAGCATGTATCAGTACTTCACTCTTTTTAAAGGCCAAGTAATATTCCACTATATTGCTATTGCACATTTTGTGTATTGTTCTGTTCATTGATGAGCAATGGATTGCTTCTTCCTCTTGGCTGTTCTGAATCATGATCTTTGAACACTTGTGTATATGTTTTTGGGTAGACGTAGGTTTTCATTTCTCTTGAGCGTGGGAGTAAAATTGCTGGATCACATGATAACTGTCTGATCTCTTGAGGAACACCAGACTTTCCCAAAGTGGCAGCACCATTTTGCATCCCTACCAGCAGGGTAGGAGGGTCCCAGTTTCTCTCCATCCCTGTGAACACCTGTGATTGTCTTTTTTATTTTAGCTATGCGAGTGGATCTGAAGTGTTACTTCATGGTGGCTTTGATTTGTATTTCTCTGATGACCAATAAGGTTGACCATCTTTTCATGTATGTATCGGCCATTTATATTTTCTTCAGAGCAATGTCTATTCACGTACTTAGCTCACTTTTTTTGAGACAGGTTCTCTGTATGTAGCCCAGGCTGGACTGGAACTTGAGCTCCTCCTTCCTTAGCCTTGTGAGTGCAGGGATTACAAGTATGCGCCACTATACCCAGATCTTAGCTCTCTATTTAAATTGGGCTGTTTGTCTTTTTATTGTTGAATTTTAAGAGTTGTTTACATATTTTGGATACTAAATTGTTATCAGATGTATGATTTGCAAAATTAGTTCTCCCGTTCTTCTTTGGGTTGTCTTTTCAAAGTACTGTTCTTTGAAGCCCAGAGTCTACTTCATATTTTCTTTTGTTGCTTGTGCTTTTGATGTCTTTAGATTTCATTGTCAAATCCAAGGCCAGGAAAATTTATTGCTATTTGTTTTTACTAGTTTTATAGTTTTTTGTTTTTTTTTTTTTTTTTGCATTACTGGGGTTTGAACTCAGGGCCTTCTGCTTGAGCCACTCCACCAGCTCTTTTTTGTGTTGGGTATTTTTGAGATAGGGTCTAATGAACTATTTGCCCGGGCTGGCTTTGAACCATGATCCTCCTGATATCTGCCTCCTGAGTAGCTAGGATTACAGGTGTGAGCCACTGTGCCTGGCAGTTTTATAGTTTTTGCTTTCTACAGTTAGGTCACTGGTTTTGAGTTAACCTTTGTCTGTGGTGGCGAGGTGTAGGGGTCCAGCTTCACGCAGCTTTGATGTGTGGATATCTGGTTGTCTCAGCATCGTTGTCAAAGAGACTATTCTACTCTTTTCAACATTGAATGGTCTTGGCATCCTCATTGAAAATGAGTCAAGACTCTCAATTATTATGAGACTCACTTCTGTCCCATATCGTCTATATGTCTGTCATTTTGCCGGTACCACATGGGCTTTATTTTGGCTGCTCTGTGGTTAAGTGTCAAAATCAGGTGGTGTCATTCCTTCTGCTAGTTCTTATTTTCAAGGTCATTTTGTCTATGTGGGATTCCTTGCATTGTTGTGTGAATTTCAGATTTGGCTTGTCACTTTCTATAGTTCCTGGGATTCTGATCAGGGTTGCAATAAATCTGTCATCTGATATTCCTGAGGAATGTAACGTGATCAGGACACTATTTTAAGAGGAGGGACCTGATAGAGTAAAGGAGAGACATTGGAGTCCTAGAGTAGTTTAGGAAAATGACGGACTGAAGTAGGAAAAGAGAGTGAAGAAGGATTAGAGATCCACTGAAAAGGCTGCAGTGGCAAGATGGCAGGACTTGGGGAGGGATGACATGAGGGGCTTCCAAAAGAGCAGAGCTCAAAGTCTTGGAGATAAGCTAGTTGACTGACAGTACCTTCTTTAAATGTGGTTCTTTTTTTTTTTGTTTTTGAAGTGATTGACTTCTACAAGGGTTGCAAAGATAGCCTAGCGAGATCCTCTACGCCTTCCCCTAGTGCTAAGGCTTCTGTAAGTCTATCATAGCACAATTGTGAACACGATTAATGTCGGCACTGTACTGTTAACTAAACCACAGACTTTCTTCAAATTTCTACTAACTTCCTTTTTCTGATCCAGAATCCAGTGCAGAATTCTATCTCCTTTAACCCACAACCATTCCTCAGTCTGTCTTTCTCTTTTAGGACCTTGATTTTAAGTATGTGGGGTTATTTTTTGCTCTTGCTTTGTTTTGTTTTGTAATGCTGGGGATCAAACTCGGGGCCCTGAACGTACTAGGCAATTTCTCTACTACTCAGTTACATTCCCAGCCCCAGCCCTTGAGAATTTTAAAGAGTATTGACCAATTTCTTCGTAGAATGTCCCCATTTTTGGAGGTTCTAGCAGGGGAGCGCAGCTACTCGTACACCCTTGACCGAAGAACGGTCCTCCTCTATCGGGGATGGTCGTCCTCTTCGACCGAGCGCGCTGCTTCGGGAGGGACGCACATGGAGCGGTGAGGGAGGAAGGGGACACCCGCCTAGCCAGCCAGATCAGCCGAATCAACCCTGGCGATCAATGGGGTGACAGATGTCGCAGCCAGATCGCCCTCATATCCGAATGTCCCCATTTGGGCATCTCTGATGGCTTTCATGATCAGATTTTGAGATTATGCAATTTGAGGATTGAAGGTGTGGCTCAAGTGCCTGCTTTACAAGTGTGAAGTCCTGAGTTCAAACCCCAGTCCCATCCAAAAAAAATGAAATTTGAGATTATGAAATTTGAGCAGAATTACCGTGGAAACGATGTGTCCTTCTGGATGCATCCTAGGGAGGGGACATGATGTGTCTTACTGCTGTGATGCTAAACTTGGTTACTTGCCTAAGGTGGTATCTGTCAGGTTTCCCTTTCTAATGAACAAGTATTTGGTGTGCCGAATGTAAGGACTTTGTCAGTGATGGTGGCATCTCCCCCGGGGTTCTTCCCAGCAAGTTACTTCTGTAGTGTTGGCCTGGCGCTGACCTTGTCTCCTGCCTGCCTTTCTCGGTGAAATTCTACTAGGTGGAAGAGATGCCTCTTCCCTCCTATTTCTTGAAGAGCAGTAGGTAGGGAAGAAGGTAGGGAAAGGAGATGACCAGTTCAGATTTAGGAATGCCAGATCTGAGCTGCCTGTTGATATCTAGATGGAAATAGCCCAAAAACGTTGAGTATCTGTGTGGAAACTGCAGTCGAGGATGTGATGCTGCAGCTAAGCATGATTACTTTCTCACTTTAGAAATGTGGAAACTGAGGCTTGGGTGGAGATCAACTAACAAGCCATCTGGAGGTCACATGGTTAAGGACCTTCTGCAGAAAACTTTGGACTTTGTGCACTGGCTTGCCAATGGCAGGTTGAGATTTGTCAGAAGGGAAAGATTGATAACCAGATCCTAGCTTTCGGTCTATGCTGTGACACTGTGTGCAGCTGTAACACTGTGTGTGACAATACAGAGCTATTTAATACCCAAATGAAATGAAATCCAAGAACCTGATGAGTTCTACAGGCTGTTGGAAAAAAGTTGTCTGGAGTTGTTGGAGAAGGCTTTGTGGAAGAAATTAAAGTCACCGTGCACTTTGATGGCATTTGTAGTACAAAGAGAAAAGCTATCCAATGAGGATGATACAATCAGCACCTCATACTTATTTTCTTCCTTGCAATATACTGTGCACCGAGCTAAGAACTTCAAGCATTCGGTTCTCACATCAACCCTGTGACATGTGCCATTGTAATTGCCATTTGACAGATAAGAAAGTGACCTAAGTGGTTGGGAATTTTCTCCCTATAGAGTGCTGGACAAGGGAAGTTAAGTCATAAATCAGAATGTTATTAATGCAAGCACAGAATTAGAAAAAGCAAAGGCAAATGAATTGCAAACATTTTTCTTTTTGGCGGGACTGGGGTTTGAACTCAGGGCTTCATGCTTGAATTGCAAGTTTAGTATGTGCTGTTGCTGGTGTAGCTTACCATAGGGAATGGAATTTCTGTTGACGTGGACTTTTTTTAGGCACTACTGGAATTTGAACTCAGGGCCTCCCGCTTGCTAGGCAGGTGCTGTACCACCTGAGCTACTCCGCCAGTGGAATTTCTGTGGAAATCAGAGTAATTGTAGTTCCTATGTACTGAGTGCTTGCTATGCTCTAGGTAGCCATTGTGTCAAAGGCTTTGATGTTTTATCACATTTGGTCCTCTCCAAAATCTTAGGAGACATAGGTTCCTTTTTGTTCCTATTTTATAGGTGAAAATTCCTCCCCTCTCTTGTCCAAGGCCACAGTGCTCGTGAGTAGCAAGGCCAGTGTGTACATCCAAGTCTCTGTTGATGCTAAAGCTTGTATACAAGCTGGGTGTGGTGGAAGATGTCTGTAATTACAGCACTCAGGAGGCTGAGGCAGGAGGATTGAGAGTTTGAGGCTAGCCAGGACTATATAGTGAGTTCCAAGCCAGCTTGGGCTACACTGAGATCCTGTTGAGAGAGAGAGAGAGAGAGAGAGAGAGAGAGAGAGAGAGAGAGAGAGCGAGCTGCTTCTATCCTTTTAATAAGAGGTGGGGGATTTGCAACAGGACCAGAAAACTTGATTTTTATGAGCCTGGGAATGGACACTGGGTGAGGACATTACAAAAACACCTACTTCAGGGTTTGGCCAAACCCAGTCATTGTTGAGGTGTCATTCAGACAGGTTATGACCTTGCCTTCCAAGTCTGCTATTTTAAAACTTAGTTCTTAGTAGCTACTCTTATGTCCCTTTTATCTCAATTCTTGAGGGAGGCTTCTTTGTAAGCCCCTTATATTGACAAAAACAGTAAATTCTCAAAGAGGGAGCTACTGGAAGAAACAGGACTGGCATTTAACCTTGGAGAATAGGGAGGGTTTTCTGGGGAAATAAGGCTTCATTTTGCATTTGAAGGGTAAGTAAAAATTAGCCACAGAGGGAAAAGTAGGGAGGCCATTCTGGATTAGCCATGGTACAATTTTTTGATGTTGGAGATTTAAATTTTAAAATTAAAATTGCAAAAATATTTGGAAAACAATAGATGACACTTTTTTTTATAATCCCAGGGTTGAAAAAATTTTCAAAGCATGATCTGAGAGATAGAAGCCATAAAGGAGTTGACAGGTACATCTGGTTACATAAAGATAAGAAATAGCTTCTATATATCAAAAATCTACCCTAAATATAGTTGTGACAATGACAGTGTGAAGAAAATGTTTGCAATAAATGCCACACAGTTTGTGTTAAATGTTATTAACGTATAAATAGCTCTTACAAGTCAATAAAAATTGACACAGTTGAAAAACTGAGTGCATGGGAGGTCACATCCCAAAGGAAGAAAAATGGCTGGCCCATGAAGACGCTAGACAGTAGTTGAATCTTTCTGGTAATCTGACACATGGCAATTAAAGCAATAACTTGTATTCACGTGTGTTTTGCTTTAAAAATGGTAATTACTTATTGGTCAGGTTACAGCAGAGGACATATTCTCCTATATTTCCAGAGGGAGTATCAATTCAAGTAATTTTTCTGGTGGACATTATGGGGATCAAAAGCCTTAAGTAATGTAGAGATGATATAAAGTATATGGGAAGATCGTGTAGATGACCTGTAAGTCCTATGTCATTTTATATAAGGGACTTGTGGATCTTTGGATTTTGGTATCTGCAGGGGTCTTGGATCCAGTCCCCCATGGATACCAAGGGATGGCTGTATTGCCTTTGGAAGACCTAGAACGTCTCTCTCCATAACTGTGGACTAAGGAAAGAGGAAAGGAATAGAAAACGTAGACCTAACTTACCTTTACAACTGGAAGATATTTGTTGAGCCGGTTGTTGCATATCTATATAATTGGATAAAAAAGAACCTGTTAGAAATGATGCCTAGAAGCACATTGGCTAGAGTGAAGTGTGCTCACGTCTATGCTGAAAGGACAGGCAGAAACTGAGGTAAGGAAGGTCTTGTCTGCCACTCTTAGGACCTTGAGCGTTTTCTGTAGGTACTGGTGAGGTGGAGTCCAGGGAACCAGGGAGGGAGGGCTAGGTCTGGAGAGATTATGTGCTAAGCCAGACACCACTCTCCTATTCCTTGTACTGTTTTCCTTTCATTTAGTTCCCCCATGTTTAACCTGGCTAGCCCCTCTTTTAGGATGGTCTCTGGTGACCAACCCCCTTTCCTGTTACATTTCTCTCAGGACTAGCACTTCCTCCTGTGAACAAAAGCTGTCTTCTTTAGGTACTGTGAAAATGGTGGTTTTTGAATGTAGTGTTGGCATGGCACAGAAGTGGATGGGAGGCTGAACAACGATGGCAGTGAACTTGGGGCTGATAGGACTGGGGACAGGAATAAGAAGCAGGACTAGTGATGGCTTAGAGGTTCAGTAGGGGAGGTAGAAACCTGGAGCTACAGCCTCAGAGGTAGAGCGTGAGCTGGGACAGCAGCTGGTGCCTATATTGGGTGTTTAGGAATGAGCTGAATTTACAGGTTTGGGTAGGAGAACTTGGATTAGTACAGGAATCTTTCCTGGGAATGCAAAGAGACTGTTTCTTCATCTGTAAAATGGGGTTGAATAGCATGGCCCTGTTTATCTACCAGACGATGGAAAGTGGCACTTCTCTGTAGCATTTCTTCATATGCTGCCTGCATATGCCCTTCGGGGCTAAACTGGAAAGATTTTAGCAAGAATATGAAGTGCCAGGTTGGTGCTGGGATATGCCCATTCTCAGATTCCTTGTTTGCACGTCTAAGCGTCCCTCTTCCTACTCTATTTGCAGCTCGAGGGATAGTTTAGTTTTCTGTCTACTGGTCTAAAACACATGCTACCCAAATTTGGTGGTAGTTGGAAGCCAACCAAGGAAGATAATCAAGCCAAGGCTGGGGGCCCTTGGGCCTCTAAATTAAAAAGTTTTTTTCACAAGTTCTATTAGCTAATGGTGATTGTAGATGTGACCTCAGAAAGGTTCAATGTCAGAAATCTTGGACATTACCAAATGAGGCCATGGGTTTACAGGAAAAGGAACTTGGGGGTTCTTTTTCAAAACTGCTGTACAGTATCTGATTTAAAGATTGCTTGAAAAAATACCCTTTATCCTGGTGATGGAAATGCACAGGCAAAATGGCAACAGTTGAATAGAAAGATGTGGCCACATGAATGTAACTATTGGAAAATTCATTTAGAATCAAGATTGGATCAGCAGCTGGGTATGGTTGTGCACATGTGTAATCCTAGGTACTTGGGAGGTGGAGGCAGGAGGACTGTGAGTTTGAGGCCATCTTGGACAAAGTTAGCAAGACCTTGCCTCAAAAAATACAAACAAAGGGCTGGAGGCATGACTTAAGTGGTAGAGTGCTTGCCAAGCATGCACAGGCCCTGAGCTCAATACCCAGTGCTACAAAAGAAGAAAAAGAGGCTAGATTAGCTATCGCAGAAGAAATTACCTCTGTGAATGATGGAGAATAATATGAGAGCTGAACTGAGGGCGTGTCCCCTGTAGCAGGCTCCCGATGGCTGGCATAGACAGAGTGGCAACAGCCAAATGGAGTTATAGGGAGTCTTCTTATCCCCCTCTTGGCTATGGATCTAGAAAAGACTCAACTACAAGGCCCAGTGTTGCATTTTTACTTTCTGTTTGGCATGTTGGAAGTGTCAGGGGGTATTCCAGAAGCTCAGGAAGGCTGCCAACATGACTGTTTGGGGACTCCAGAAGTACCAAGGACCTTTTCCAGGTGGTTGGGACCCATGTCTCCTCTCTGTGTATGGTAGCTTCAGAGTGTAGCCTTTGATGGGCCTGATGCTCGCTAACTATGTGCAGCCTCCAACTCGGTCCCTTGCCTAAGGTGAGTAAATTTCCTGCTGGATCAGGGGTTAAAAAATACCAGCTTTGTTTCTTTCTTTCTTGGACTGCTCCTGAGGGGTGGGCTGGGGCATGGGGATAAGTTCGTATTTGGATGATTGAAATTCCAAGTCTACAGTCCTTTGTGTGAAACCAGTAGGGTCTGATGTATTTCAGAAATCAGAATCTTTGGGATTTTAGAAAGGTACAGTGCCTCCCAGGGAGGTCTGGGGCAGCTCCCCACCATGACATCATTATTTTTATGGAAAATTTTATGAATATTCACTGTATGTGGAATAAATAAATTGTAAAAGCTCATCTTCATTCAAGTCATGGTTTGCTAACACATTACTTTTGAAAAACTCAACTTTTCAGATTTTAGAGCTTTTTGGATTTGAGGATTGCCAATAAAGGATTGTGGACCTGTAATTATCATCGGTTTTGTACTTTTAATCAAATTGATCCACAGGGGGAAAGGCGTGTTGTGGATGGCTCTTTCCTTGGAGGGGTTCTTTGATGAGGTATGGACAGGTGATGGACTCCTGGAGGTGTTTTTTTCACAACCCCTTCCTTTTCCCCTTCTTCTTTCTCTTCCTCTTGGCAGGAATTCAAGCTGCCACACAGGTGTCTTTCCTTATAGTGATTTTTCTCATAGTACCGTATTCTTCTAAACGTAGAGTCAGAGAACTGCAGAGTGAAATGGTAAAGAACATACACATGACAAAGCTAACTAGTCCACGATTCAGATAATCTGTATTTGTCAAAGCACTCAACAAGACAGGGACACATGTCAGTGATTTCTCAACCACACCATTAAGTCACTGGGGGTATAGGAAGTCCACAAACAGGTGTTTCGTTGTGTTGTCAGCCCTTCCTGCGGCTCAATGTCTTTGACCCTTGCAGTAGTTCAGTCCAAGTTCAAACACACTGCATATAAGGTTAGCAGCAATCGCTGAACCTGGGGCTTTTGTTAAACACACAGTTTCCTGGAGTCCCTGACTTGTGGAAGCAGAATTCTCCATAGAAACACCCAGGGATTTGCATGTTTGGCAAGTTTTCCCAGGGCTTTTGTTTTTTGTCCCTCTTGATGACATTTAAGAACCACTGCAGAGGTGAAAGCCAAATAGCTGTAACCCAGGTCTAGGTCACTCCAAGTAGCAGGGAACTTACCTGTCTCTTAGAAGGACAAGATTCTTTTTACTTGCTTTGACCTGGGAGGAGACTGGAACAGTAAAACCCACCTAGGTGTGCTCAGAAACAAAAGAATCAAATCAAAGGGTGGGAGTTGGGGTCTAGAGGTAGTAGTTGGATAGAGGTGCCAGATAAAATGCAAGATGCCCTGGGTTGGGGGGTGTGGTTCAAGTGCTTTAGAGCTTGCCTAGCATGCCTGAGGCTCTGGGTTCAGTCCCCAATGTCACAAAAAAATCCTAAAACACAGGATGCCCAGTTAAACACAAATTCCATATGAATAGCCAGCAATGTTTTAGCGTAACTAGGTTCCATGCAGTATTAGGACCTATTTATACTAAAACATTAGTCATTGTGTGGAATTCAAACCTAACTTGATGTCCTGTATTTTTATTTGCTAAATTTGGCAACCTGGGTATTGATAAATCTACCTTCCCCCATGGGAGGCAAACCAGATGGCCTGGCATGCTTAGAATCTATTTTTACCTGCCCTGGGTTAAAAGCTTCTAAGACTGACTTTTATGTCATATTGAAGTTGAAGGATTAAAAAGTTGAGTCTCTCTCTCTCTCTCTCTCTCTCTCTCTCTCTTACACACACACACAAATGCATGTATAAACATGTATTTTGGAAAACTTTTTGTTTGCCTTTAAAATTTTTTAATTTATTTTTTAACCAATATAGAAAGCATACAAATTTTACCTTTATACTTTGTTATATTTTTGCATTAGAATTTTGGTTGTTTTTGTGTCTATGTTATATTAAAGTAGCACTGACTTACTTTGTCCAGTGGTCCTCTTACTGACCATTCTTAATTCTTCAATTGCAGATCTTCCTCCTGGCCTGTCCTCCATGCCCCGGAGCTACCGTCATCTTCAAGTAAGAGAAAATTGGGTTATGTTCTATTGCTGTTGCTATTTAGGCTGTTTTGTGTGTTTGATAATAAAGGATGGGATGATGTCCTTTGATGAAGTGTTTTGTCTCTGGGCTTTCCCAAGGGATAAAAGTCTATAAGGACCACTGAAACAGGGAAATGCTGTGTGTTTATGGAGATGTGGTTTTTGTCAAGTGCGGACAGATCCTTTTGAGCCAATTTTTAGGGCTGAGTGGTTTAAGGCGTGTTCCCTTGGAAGGTTGCTGGCCTGAGACAGTCGCTCTGGAAAGCCTGTTAGGGTCTAGACTGCTTCCTTCCTGTCAAAGAGTCTTGCCTTGTGACCCTACTACGCCACTGAAGATGTGGTTCTTCAGATTTAAGGGCACTGTTTTTTTTTTTCTTAAAGTGCAAATTAAAGTGAGGAGAGAAAAATGTCACCTTCTTACAAGCCCTGATTTTCTTAAAAATAGAAAGCATCAAATCATTAAAATGTATTACAAGCCAATTGTTTTTCTCTGAGGGTAAGTTTACTTAAATGAAATTATCAAGAGTTCCAGAATCCTCATTTTAAGCATGAGTTAGGGCCATCTTACTTATCACACCATTTATTAGAGTTGTTAATGTGAAGGTAAATTGACTGAATGACTTCCACCTCTTTGCCCCTTCCCAGACCCCCATTTTGGAGCTATTCCTGTGCTAAGAAATGGCCACTAGCCAGAGGGAGTGAACAAGAAGTAAAGGGCTCAGCAGATCCTTGGATAATTGAGAGTGGTATAAATGGCTTTCTGATTTACTTCAGTCATTAAAATGTTAGGTAGGGGAAAAACACCCCATTTGCTGCTTCCAGTAGCTCCTTCAAATAGCCTCTTAGTCTCTTGCCTTAGGTGAGTAACTTTGTGCTGGGTGAGGGATAATGGAGTCTGATTTTATGTATTTCTTTCTTGGACAGCTCCTTGGGGAAAGGGGTATTTAACTCCGTTTCCCTTCCTTGATTTTACAAAATGAACTCAATTATTCAGTTTAATGTTTTTAAAGTAACATTTATTGGTTTTATTTCATTACGATGAAAGTAACAATTATCATTATAGAAAATACAGAGATAGGTACAGAAGGAAATAAACATCACCCCTAATCCTATCCCCCCCCAAGAGATAATTTTGGTTCATTGCCTTTCTTTTTTTTAATAAGCAAAGATCATATTGTATATTGAGGTTTTTGCTGTTTTGTTTCTAAACGTATTTATATGTGTATGTACATGTATAAATACTATTATAAATTTGATGTTGATTTTATTTTTTTATAGTGGTCCTTTGCTTTTTTGTTTCCTTTCTTTTTTCTTCCCTTCCCTTCTCTTCCCTTCCCTTCCCCTCTCTTCTCCTTTTCTGACACAGGGTTTCAGACTGACCTTGAACTTGTGATCTTCCTGCCTCAGCTTCCCAAGTGCTGAGGAATTATAGGCATGAGCCACCACACCTGGCTTTGTTTTCCTTTTTGTTTGATTCCTTCTCTACCTTTCTACACCATTTCTACATCTTACCAAAGCAATCTGTATCTTTCCATACTTTATTCTGTGCACGTAGACAAACATGCACATACACGCTTCTGTGGATTTTGGAACTTTTTGTTAGTTGTTTCTTTTACAAAAATACAATCTTACATAGATTTTACCACATCTTGTTAAAATTCAACAATATCTCATAGAACTCTATCAAAGTCTATAGGTATAGGTGTTATTTTTATAAGGCTGCAAAATATTTCACGGATACGTGGTAATTTGTGTAGACATTCCCTGTTAACATTTAACATTGACTTTCTTTGCAGAGTTCTGCTGCTAAAATCAATGCTGAAATAAACCCCATGGTATATATGCCCTTATATACTGTGGCTTTCAATTTATGCATAGATAGATATAGATGGATATAAAAATGTTCACATATAAATAAATATTTTTAGCAGATGTTGCCATGTTGATTTACAACAGTCTAATAATTTAGCTTTTGCTTTTGTACATAATGAGATTATTATTTTCTCATATCCCTATAAGCAATAGATATTATGATTCTTCTATAATTTCAGAACATAGTGAATGTTTTTCCTTGACTACTAGTGAATTTTAGTATCTTTCTTTTTTTGTACAATTAAATTTTTTGTCTTTGAGTTGTCTGTTTATATCATTTGCCCATTTCCTATGGGTTGTTTATATTTTTCTTAATGTTTTAGATCTCTTATGTTTAACTATTAGATTGTTATCTCTCATCGTTGTTACAGATATCTTTTCCAAATCTATATGCATTGACTTTGCTGATGGCATATCCATATGATTTTTTTGTTTTTTTGTATCCAAATGGTTCTCTCCTTATAAAACTTCTGGATTTCCAGTCTTATTTAAGATTTTTTTTTATCAAATTGGAAAATCAATTGTACTAGAACAGTTTATTAAATAATTCCTACTTTTCCCTCTGAATTGAACAACCGTTATTGTCAGCTATTAAAAGTTTTATACGCTAGGGCCTATTTATTGATTATTCTGTTTTATCTGTTTGCCTGTTAGTGTACCAGGATCACATTGATTTGATTACATTAGCTGAAAAAAACTTTTAGCCATTCTCTGGCATTTTTCTTACACTACTTTTTAAGATCACTTTTCCTCAACCCTCCCAACCCTATTAGGATTTTAATTAGAGTCATGTTTATATTTTAGTTTTAAATTATATATTTATTATCCAAGAAATGCTAATGCTTTCTACCTGTTTAGATCTGGTTTTATGTCTTTCCTCTATGCATTTTTTATACAGTTATTCCTTAGGAATTACCAGCTTTTTTTCCTGTTATAAGTAGAATATTTTTCCTTTGTCTATTCCTAAGAGCTTTTTGCTAGAATAGGAAAAGATTATCGAGGTTGGAAATTGTGTGTCTAATTATCTTACCAAATTCTCTTGGTAGTTCTGGTAAATTTTCTTTTAGTTTTTTTTTTTTTTTGATGGTATTGCAGGTTGAACTCAGGGCCTCGTGCTTGCTCTCCGGCACTCTACCACTTGAACCACTCAGCCAGCCCTTTATTTTAATTTTCTTTGCAATAGTTACACTAGACATTTTATTTTCTTGTTGGATTTGCTAGAAAGTCAAAGACAAATGTAAATAAAAATGGTGCTGGTGGGCTACTATGCCTAAAACTGATTTTAAATTTAACTTTTTATGTTCCTCCATTTTTGCCATTAGTGTTTGTTACATAGTCTATTATGTTTACTTTGTACAATTACTGAAAGGGTTTTTTAAAAGAAGAGAATGGTAGCTGTATGTTATAACTTTTCAACATTTATTAATCATGTGGGTTTTGCTTTTCATTTAAATTATTATTATTTTATTTATTCTTTTTGTTTTTGGCAGCGCTTGGGATGGATTCCAAGGTGTCGAGCATGTTGGCAAGTGTTCGGTCACTGAGCTACAACCTCAGCCTTCCCAAATGTATTTGACGCAATTTATTATGAGGATTGAATTTCTGGTTTTGAACTATTCTTACATTATTGGAATAAGCCTGCTGATCATAGAGTATTATTATTTTGATACATTGTTAGATTCTACTTGTTAATATTTTATTTGGAATATAGCTTCAGTATTCATAAGTAAGATTATAGTCACTTTTATATTCTTCTCATCAGACTTAAGGATTAAGGTCATGATGGCTATCTAAAAGACACTATATAATATTCCTTTTTTCTCTGGTCTGTAATATTTTAATTACCCTTAGAAATGATGTGTCTTTTATAGGACCAGTGAAACTCACGTCTGAAGCTCATGTGGTCTTGGTGCCTTTTTCAGTGGGTATACCCATATGTGCCTTTCTAGTATCTTCTTATGGTAATCAATCTACTCAAATAGTTTTTGGGTCAGTTTTGGTCATTTGTATTTGCTAGGAATCTGTCCACTTCTCTTGTTCTCAAATTTGTTGCCATCAACTTAATTGAGCATGTCCTAGCCTTTTATTTTATAATTTCAAAAATATCACTTCATACATAGCTTTGTCTTCTTTCTTGAACTTGATCTTGTTTATTTTCATGATCTCTCTTCTGTATTTTAATCCACTTGGTAAGCACATCAATTTTTGGTCACTACATAGGCCCAGTTTTGGATTTGATTTATCATCTCTACCTTACATTATTTATTTTTTCTACTACTTATTTTCTGCTTTTAACTTTACTGATTTCTCTCTTCCTGCTTTTTTCTAACCACTCGGGATGAGAAGTTACTTCTTTACTTTCATCTTCTTTAATCATAGTTTTCCATTCTGTTTTGTTCATTTAATGTGCTTTTTCCTCATTTATTGTAAACTCTTTATAACATTTTCTTTTCTTTTCTTTTTTTGGTAGGATTGGGGTTTGAACTCAGGGCTTTGCACTTGTAAAGCAGGTACCCTAGTACTTGAGCCACCCCTCCAGTCCACTTTATAACATTTTAAAATTAAACTTTGTATTTTGAAATAATTAGATACATAGTTAAAGAATTTGTGAAATATAATATCACAGATGCACTTGTAGGAAAACAGAATCTCCACATACCATTTGCCTAGCTTCCTTCAATGGTGACCTCTTGCAAAATTATCATTCAGTATCACAGCCAGGCTATCAACATGGATATAGTTGGATGTAGCAGAACACTTTTGTCACCACGAGGAGCTCACCCGTTGTACTTTTGTGTCCACACTCACCACCTTCCCCATTGCACCCCATCCCTGACCCCTTGCAATTATAATGTGTCCCTTATCCCTTTAATTTTATTATTCAAAGAATGTTATGTGGATGGACTCATACAGTAGATCTCCCTTAGACTGATTTTTTTTGTCACTTAGGATAACTCCTTGAAGATTTATCCAAGTTTTTACAACACTCTCCCATTTTAATGCGTGCATTTTATTCACTGTGGAAATACAGAATTTGAAAGTCAGTATTTTTGTAGGACATGGTAGTACATGCCGGTAATCCTAGCACTTGGGAGGCTGAGGTAGGAGAATTGCAAGTTCGAGGTCAGCCTAGGCTACATTGTGAGATCTTGTCTTTAAAAAAATCAGTATTTTAGAAAGTAGATAGCTCTTTAAAAAAATAACTTTATCATATGTTAGTATTACCTGTTTACTGTTTTCAGTCTTACATTGTCTTAAATAACTTGATCTTATTTTTAAATGATGCTATGAACTAGGGAATCCATTATCCATATTTCAAATCAAGTAGTGGGGCCAAGAAATACTAAGTAACTTGGCTAAGATTACATAGATTACATAGTGACACAGTCAGGATTCCCTTTTTTTTTTGAGACTTTTTGGACTTGTCTAGGCCAGGCTGGCCTCAAATTCACAATCCTCCTGCCTTAAGCCTCCAGAATGCTGGGATTACAGGTGTGCCCGGCTGCTTTTCTTCCTTTTGCTGCTAAGCTGCATGGTCAGGTTTGCTGTGAGTCACGGCATGGTAGCAAACACTTAGCATGAATTCTCTCATCTAATCCTTCCAATAAGCCTGTGTGGGAAGTACTAACAGTATTTCCATTTGAATCCAGGAACTGACACTCAGAAAGTGGCTTGTCCATGATGCCCACGGGGTTTGATCTAATGCCTCGCTGACTCCAGAGCTCATGCTCCGAATCGCTTCTTTATTGCTGAAATGTGTACTTTCTGTCATTCTGTTACTGTCTAAAGGACTCTGCACTGAAGTGTCTTGTTTACACTTACATAAATCTGCATACAGATGGGCACTGTGTCTTTACATCCGTGTGTCCTGTGGGCTCAGTGACTAGCGCTGTCTCATGCTTTCTTCTTTGTTCCTTGGCTGTGCCAGCTGTGCTGAGTTTGCCAACCTTGCAGCTAAGCAGGGGTTGGCATGTTCTTCCTGGGGACATGTCCAGTTGCTGCAAGACAGGACTGTGGTGTACATGGCAGGCCGCATGTCCCATGATGGGCTTGGGCTGCCGCTTTGTTTTGGGGGTGGGGAAGGGGCAGGATTCTCCATGGGGTCTTCAGGGGACATTTGGCAAGGGAGAGTGACAGTTAGCCTGTCTTCTGACTGCTTCATTTATGTGCTCCTCAGTTGACCTGTGCCTTGCTACCTGCGGCTAAAAGGCCGCCTTAGCAGAAAGCACATAGCCAGGATTTGGAGCTAAAACCCTCAGGGGTTTCTACCTGGCCCGCCCCCACAGCAGCTGTGGGTATCTTGCTTTTTTGCTCTGTAACATTCCCAGCTGCTAGCATTCCAGTCCCATGACCTCCTGCCTCAAGGCCTCGTATCCTTCCTGTTCCTGGCTCCTTTTTCCGTGGATGCTCATAAAGCAGCACCAAAATTGCCGGTTGCACTGTGCGGTACTCTTCCCTGTCTCTTTGAATCTGAGCCATTTTCTTTTTACTCATTTGGCTGATTTGAATGGTTCTTTCCTGAAGAGCTATCTACTAGTACTTTCAACATCCAAGCTACACAATGCTTTTTCTCACTCAGATTTGTGTAAAACCAATCTAGTCAGCCTTCTGTGTCTGCAAGTTCCACATCCATAGGTTCAACCAACAACACATTGAAAATATTTTTTTAAAAAATTGCATCTGTTTAGCCTGGTGCCAGTGATCCATGCTTCTAATCCTAGCTACTTAGAAGGCTGAGATTGGGAGGATTGCAGTTTGAGGCCAGCCCAAATAACTAGTTCGCAAGACCCCCATCTCCAAAATAGACAGAGCAAAATGGACTAGAGGTGTGGCTCAAGTGTAGAGAGCCTGCTTTGCAAGAGCAATGCTTTGAGTTTAAACCCCACCGAAAAAAGTTGCATCTGTTGTGGACAGATAGACCTTTTCTCCTAAACAGTGCAGTATGACATCTGTTTACATAGGGTTTACATTGCATCAGGTGTTACAAGTAATTTCAAAATGAATGAAAGTATGGGGAGGGGTGTGTGTGGGTGATGTGCAAGTAGACTGAATTTGATTGATTTTGCTCTTTGACATCTCCAGTGTGAATTTATATTTTTTATTGTACTGAGGATTGAACTCAAGTCCTCACATTTGCTAAGCAAGTGCTCTACTGCTTAAGCCATGCCCCCATTCCTTTAGCTTTTTACCCAGGCTGGCCTCAAACTGCGATCCTCCTACCTCTGACTCCCTAAGAGTTGGGATTATAGGTCTTTGCCACCACTCCTAGCTCCAGTGTGAAATATAATTCTTATGTTACAGTATTAATTTCTTTGCAATTCTTCTCACTTTGCTGAGCTCTCTTTTCACCCCAGCTTGTTGGTTTTTCTTTTCCATATGTTTTATTCTGTTGGCCTTCTAAGCCTTTTTTCATAGAGTCCAGACTGTTCTGCATACTATTGAGGATACAAACAGTTTTCTAAAGTATTTCTTCTGGTTCACACTCTAAATTCAGACGTTGGTGCCTCCCCCAAGTCTTCAGCAAGATAGTGCATTTGCCTTGTGCTGAGGATGTCATGTGAGGTTTTCATATGGACCATGGTGGTGTTCAAAGTAGAACCTGTTGTTATCAAAGACAGGAAATGTAGACTGCTTTTAAGTTTTTTTATACTGTACTTTAAAAAAAATTATTCCTTATTAGTCTTACAGGGGGAATTAATTATGACATTTCTATCCCTTGGTTAGGTTCACCCCCTCTGCTCCATCTCTCTCCTTCATCCCCTACCCCTCACTTAAAACGATCGCAAAAGATTTCATTGTTCCATTTCATGTAAGTGTATAAAGTACATCAACCACATTCACCTTCCTTTGCCTTCAAGCATTTTTATGTTTTCTGTGGTATTGGTTAGCACCACCTCTCACCTCCACTCTTGGTGGACAGGTTAATGCTACAGCTTCAAATCTGTTTCCTAGTGTCTAATGGCTACTCAGCTAGTGGCTTCTGTGGCATCAATATGGACTTGAATACCCTCAACAGGTAAAGCATATAAAAACCTATAGCCTCCCATGTGTGACTACTAGAGTTTTGCTTGTGAAAACTCCCCTTCCCACTATGCAATGTACAGCACAAATTCCACCAGTAGTCTACTCTTTGGAGTTGGGGAGTTGGAGTCTGCAAATGCTTATAGACTGGTTTGGGGACTTGCTGTTTCCTCTTGAAGCAGTAGCCACATGGTGGAGGAATGGCTGCTTCCCAGATCTAGCCTTGGCAGCCCTTGACTTGACCTGGGAGGAGCCAAAATTCCCACCATGGTCTCCCATCTGCCCAGGGGTCGGGGTGGGGGAAACCCGTCTCTGCTGTGTTCAGTGTTGTTCTTGGAGCAGGATTAGCATGTTCAGTTTCATTCTTGTCCCCCTTCTGAAGCTGGAGGATAACTAACATCTTGAGGTTAGGGGTTAATGAAGCCATCAGTCCTGTGAACCAAAGCCCTGTGTCTGGGAGCTGACTCGGGCAGTGTAGGAGCTTTGGCGTTTCCTGGTCCCTCTGTTGTGTCTCTTATCCAAGCTGAAGGAGGGTGTCACCAGCATATGGTAGAATGCTTTCATTCCCCTTCCCAGTCTCCATGGGACCCCCCACCCACCACAGAAGGTTCTAATTATCAGTTTGCTCTTTGGTATCCTGGTACTGTTTTCATTCATTCATTCATTTGTTCATTTGTTCACTTGAGTCAGCATCTTGTTATGTTGCCCAGGCTGGTCTTGAACTCCTGGACTCAGATGATCCTCCCATCTCAGCCTCCTGAGTATCTGGGACACCACCATGATCAGTTGGTAGCTGTTTCCAGAAGAGGACTTCACAAGTGGCTAGTGGCTTCTTAGAGAAGCTAGTCTTTTGGAACTCTCTCTCTCTCTGAGCTGGGATGTCTTGAAGGAAAAGGGAAGAGGGGGCTCAGGTTTTTCTCAGCTTTGGG
This sequence comes from Castor canadensis, assembly GCF_047511655.1. Classification (NCBI taxonomy): domain Eukaryota; kingdom Metazoa; phylum Chordata; class Mammalia; order Rodentia; family Castoridae; genus Castor; species Castor canadensis. The sequence goes on along the minus strand of NC_133405.1, from coordinate 44,588,575 downwards.
TTGTGGTTCGACAGTTTGGTTGCCTTGTGAACACCCACTGGTTTATACAAGTGTGTGTAGCCAGGGTGGGAACTCAGAGTGAGTCACTGAACAGTTTGAATGGCAGTGAACTCTCCCCCTGCCCCCTGGGTAAGAACAGTGCAGAGCAGAAAGCTGCCATAAATCATCTGCCTCTGGAAGCACAGAGCGTATCCCCTCCCCCAGTGCTGAACCCCTGAAATCTGCTCATCTCATGTGGAGAGGGTGGACCTGTGATGCAAGTGTCATTATTTGGTCATGAAGATCTGCTGACTCAGTCTGGAGAGGCTTTTAAAGGAGAGGAGATGAAATTTCATCTGGGCTACAGAGAGCAGGAAATGCCTTGCTGGATGGAGAGAGGACCGTAGAGCAGATGTGAGCCAAGGTAGGTGAGGGAAGCTTGGGGGTGAGTAAGGGTAAGAATTAGGGCGGTCTGACATGTGATCGTGGCATCGTAAGATTGCTACCCTGTTGGCCTTTGAGTCACATGCTATTCAGATTGTCTGGTGGCTGTCTCTTTTCTGGAATCCATTTCTTCTACGTTCTGATTTTTAAACAGCTTGACTTTCTCCAGGGAGCCTCAGATCCCTAGGACCGCCCTGAGGTTGTAAGTTGGAGTCAGGCTGAACCTGTTCTTTCTTAATGTCTTAGAATAGTTAGGATACTGAGTTTTGTATCTCAGTACCCTTTTTCCCAGGGCTCAACAGATCAGCTGCTGTGGAAGCTGAGACATTTTGAACTGAGACTCAGTATGGGGATGTGTAATGTGGAAAAAGAGCAGCCTTTTGGCACCTTGGCTGTGGAGGTGCCTGGCTTGGGACCCATCACTGAAAAAGGTATTTGGAAGATTACCTTGGACCTGAGCAGCCTTATTAAGGCTCGGTTCGGCAAGGGAGAGAAAGCTGTACATTAGGAGTAGCGTGATTTCAAAGGGAAAGAGACCAGAGAAAAAGACCCACAGGAAGTTAGCAATTCAGGGATACAATTCAGGGATACCGGTTCCTTTTTGGTGTGGACTGCAGCCCGGGTGCCAGGGTCCTGCTTTGCATCCATATGTATTCTTTCTCTAGTGCTTGGAGGAGGGAGGAAGCTTTGAAGGTGATGGTGGGTCTTTCTTTCCCTTCTATATATACAACAGAAACTGCCTTTCTCCCTGCAAATAGACTCAATTGTGTCTTCTATAAGTAGCCCAGAGGTTTTCTCAGAAGGTCTCTGGAGCAAGGACTGCTTTTAATTTTTTACTTCCTCACTGGCTGCTGTGCTTTCCATGTGTGTTTAGATGTGCATCACCTCCAGGTAAAGCGAAGGCTAGAGATCCAGGTAATGTTCCCCATCCTAAGAAACATGGAAAGCAGTACTGAGCAGAGGGATGAGGGTCTCATTGCTAGCAGCCTCTTCTACTTTGTCAGGACATCCAGTCCTTAGGAAAACCAAGCGAGGAATCTTTTATGCTAGACAAGAGCAATTCCAAAAAAAAAAGAGCAATAGAGCACAACAGAGAGGACTTGGCAGGGGATACAGGAGCTGTGCGGTCAATAGTGTGGAAGGAGAAGTGTTCTGTTTTTATTATAAAAGTAATCTGTGCTCATTATGAAGAACAAAATCATTGCAGAAAGCAATAGAGGGTAATTGCTGTTAAGATGTTGGTGTAATTTACTCCCAGTCTTCTGTATGAATATACTAACTTTTAGAAATAATAATGACGATTACTCTATTGAAATTATTTAAAAATTAATATACCACAATTGTTTCCCCGTATTATTAAGTTTTCCAATGACTGTACAGTTATTCTATGATTTGGATGAATATAATGTATTTAAACAGTGCCCTGTTCATTCACCATTTGGTTTGTTGGCTAGATATGTTTTCGGAGGGTCTTGGGTAATGCATTGGATGAAGATGGTCCAGGGTTATACTTGTGCTTCTGCCGCTTGCTCTGTGATCCTGAGGGAAGCTAAAAGCCTGTCTCTACTTCCTCATTGTAAAAGAATGCACTAATAGTACCTATGTCCTTGAGTGGTCATGCCGACTAGATGAGATGACCCATGCAAATCCTTAGCGTGGAGCCTGACATGTATTGCGTGCTCAGTGAATGTTACTAATAGTGTATAGCATTAGCCTTGTCTTGCCACTTTACTGTCTTAGTGCCTCACTGTTATAATTTAGGAGTGAAATTGCTTTCATTCACATAAGAAGGACGTCGGAATGAAAATTACTTTCAGATAAGTAGCCTCTTTTTTACCAGTTAAGCACCTTCCTGATGGGAGATTATGCCAACTTCTTGAATTTCACAAGGGGGAAAATGTTCTGGAAGCTTTGCAGTTGTGTGATCCCAGTTGGCCCAGAATAAAGAAATGGGATGCCACCGGCCACAGCCAGGAATTGTCTTTGTGCCCACAGGAGAGCCACCCAAGCTTTCCTTTCGTGCTTGTCAGTTTGTTTTCTCTTCAATTGTTTGCTATTACTTTTGTTCTGAGAAATTTCAAACGTAGAGAAAAGTGAACAGAACAATCCACTGAATGTATATTACCTTCACCTAGATTCAGGAGTTGTCATGGTTTCTGACATGTGAGTTCTGAAATGCAAGGTGTAAACTATATATTCCCTGAGACATAACAGGCTGTGCTGTGGGCCTCACATGGCTGACAAAAAAAAAGCTATGCTCTCAGACCATGCATGGGCTTATAGAATAGAAGGCTAGTGTAAGGGCTTGAGGCATGGCTCAAGTGATAGAGCACTTGCCTAGCAACCACAAAGCCCTGAGTTCAAACCTTAGTACCACCAAAAAATTAAAAAAAGACAGAGACGATCAATGTAGAAAGACTCTGGACTTGGGATGCTAGAAGTAGGTTTATTTTCTTTATAATACAAATTACAGAAAGTAAATCTCAATGTATCTGGTCATTGGGAACAGAGTAGATTCAAATGTCTATCAACATGATGATGGATAAATAACTGGTGGTATATTCATAGGATTGACTATTATACAGCAGTGAAAACAGATGAAGTACAGCTACATGTGTTAACATGGATAATTAGAAGAAGCCATGTTGGGGGAAAATATAATTTGTAAGAGTCATGCTGTGTATCTGATATTTATGATAGCCCATGTTTAATGGGATAAACATGAGACAACACTATATATGGTTTATTGATACTAAGTGTATAAAATATGGACAGGAAGGAAATACTTTCCGAATTGAGATTCCTTCTGGTGGGGGTGGGGCAGATGAATGCTATTTAGGAAGGGTACCTAGAGCCACAACTAAATCAGTAATGTTCAGATTTCTTAAAGTGGGGTGGGAGGCACATGGGTACACTTCATATTATTTTTTATATTTTTCATGTTTGAACACTTCAAGGAAAAAAGGATGGGGGTGAAAAAGCATTGTTTAAAAGGCTTAAAATGTTAGACTACCCTGTGTGTGTGAAATCAGACTGGGAGCATGCAGTGTTGTAAGCCTCATTTATATTTTGAATTCTGTCACATAGTAAAATTGACTATTTTGGCCAAAGTTCTGTGAGTTTAATACATGTGTAGATTCCTACACATTTTTGTGTATTGTCAGGGCAGGTATGGTGCATTCTGTCACTTCTAAAAACTCCTCCTGTTGTCCCTTTAGAATGATACCCACTTCCTAAAAACCTGGCAATCACTCATCAGTTCTCCTTCACTGTAGTTTTATTGTCCTGAGACTGTCATGTAAATGGAGCCCTACTTGTGTATCCTTTTGAGACCATCTTTGTGCACACGGCGTAATGCCTCTGAGGTTCATCCAGCTTGTTGATGATGCTATCATCCACACATTTTTGTTGCTGAGTGGTTTTCCATGGAAGGTACCACACAGTTTGGTTATTCACTCATTGAAGGGCATCAGGACTGATTCCACATTTTGCCCATCAGGAATGGAAGTGCCGTAAACTTTTTTGTACAGGTTTTCATGGAAACTGAACTTTTCATCTCAGAAGAGTAAACATCCAGGAACAGGATTATTGGGTCATAGGATGAAGTCATTTTAATTTTCTATACATTTTTAATACTTTAGAACACACTGCAAACTGTTTTCCAAAGTGACACTTTTACATTTTCTATCTGCACCAAGAGTGCTCGAAAGTTCCAGTTCTTGTATATCCTTTCTAGCAATTTCTATGGTCAATTTTTTATTTTGACTGTGGTTTTAGTTTGCACTTCCCTAGTGGTGTGGAACATCTTTTCCCATGCCTGTTTGACCTCCGTATATCTTCTTTTTTTGGTGGTAGCGGTGCTAGGGATGGAATGCATGCTAGGCTGGCGCTCTACCACTGAACTGCACTCCTAGTCCCATACATATTTTTTGGTGAAGTGTCTATTCCAAGTTTCTTTAAGCCACTTTTAAAATTGAGGGTTTTTTCTTATCATTGAATTTGAGAATTCTGTATATATTGTGGATGAAATTCTTTGTGGGATCTGTGATTTGCAAACATTTTCTCCCATTTTCATTGTCTTTAGAAGTATTTTTCAGATCAAATGTTTTAAATTTTGAGTAAGTTCAATTTATCATGTTTTCTTTATGTATTGTGTTTTTGCTATTATGTCAGTCAAAGAACTCTTCTTCTCTCCCAACCCCGCTTCCTTCTGCAGTACTTGAGGCATTGTTTGGCCATGTTCCCAGCCCTTTTTGCTATGGTTACTTTTGAGATAAGGTCTGGCTTTTATGCTTGGCCTGGACACGATCCTCCTATTTATGTTTTCCACATAGTTGGGATGACAGGTGCAGGCCATTGCACCCAACTTTTATTGGGTGAGATGGGATCTCGTGAACTTTTTGCCTGGATCCTCCTGAATATCCGGGATTACAGAAGTGAGCCATGTTGCCTTGCCTCTCCTGTGTTTTCTTCTAAAAGTTTTATAGTTTACATTTTCTATTTCTCTAACAGTTTTAGTTTTACGTTTTTATTTAGCTTTTATGTAAGAAGTGAGGTTTAGACTATGTGTGTGCATTATTTTATAAATGAGTGCCTAATTGTTGAAATACCATTTGCTTTATTGTCAAAATGAGGTGACCCACTTTTATCAGTGCGGGTCTGATTCTGGTGTATTCTGTTTCATCGATCAATGTGTCTATGCTTGGCTAGTACCACATTGTTTTGCTTGCTGTAGCTTTATAGTAAACCTTAAAATCAGGTGCTGCAATTTCTTCATCTATCTTCTCTTCAAAATTATTTTAGCTACTCCTGCTTCTTTGCCCTTCTGTATACATTTTAGAATCCATTTTGCTGTATGTACAAAATATCCTGCTGGGATTTTGATCAGAATTCTTTTGTATCTGTAACTCATTTTGGTGAGAATTCATGTCTTTCCTATGTAGAACACCAGGTTCTTAGCCACTAAGCTAACTGAGCACAGTAGCCTATACAAAACCAAAGGCTTACAGGAAATATTAGTAGTAATGCTGTTTGTATTCTTGTATTTGATGGTCAAGCACATGTGGCCACAAGAAGAAACAGAAGAGAAGCTGAAGAAAACCAAGTTTGTTATACTCACAGGGTTCTGCCACTCTTAAGCAGGGCCACATGGGAAAGACGTCAAGATGGGATCTTTAGGAGGCAGAAGGGTGGAGCAAGGGGGAAGGTTTAGGCCACTGTGTTTCTTGGGGTTTCCTTGGGAAAGGTATGGCAGGGCTGCATGAAAAGTTCCGGACTGGCCAGTTGGAATCATTTCCACATGCTCTGCACTGCCTGCCGGGACTTCCTAGTCCTGGAAAAGACTGGTACCTGGTCCTGGAAAGACTAAGGTAGAAGATTATTACCTTTAGGGGTAAGGGCCTGAAGGAGAGACAATTTAGTCTGTATTTGAAGGGCATGCCCCTGACTGAGCCCTTGCTGTGGGTTTGACTGGCCTTCTGTGGAGGGGCACACTCTCCCCAGTCAGAAAGGCAAGTGGTCTACCACTTTTTTCTTCTCTCCCCTTTCCTCCCCTTCCCTCTCCTCCCTTTCCTTCCTCTCCCCCTTCTCCTTATATTTCCCTTTCTCCTTCCCCCTCAAACATTTGATTCCCTTGTGCCTTACTCTCCCAAATGCTGGGATTATAGGTGCACACCACCAGGCAAGACTCGGGCCTCTTTCTTATACTTTTAGTTTTTTAAGGTGGGCCCTCTCACATGATTTCCTTTTCTTCATTCCTTTCTCTTGTTCCTTTCATTTATTCCTTTTGTTTCCTTCCTTCTTCCCTTCTTCTCTTCCTTCTTTTCTTCTTTCCTGCCCTCCCTCCTTCCTTCCTTCTTTCTCTCTATCCAGTTTGAAGAGTTAGGTAAGTTTTATCACCATTCATTTAACAAGCACTGAAGAGTTGGACTATAGCAGCATGCTCTTTTCGAATCATTTTAGAAGTATTAACTCCTATCACAGTCATATGAGTTGGGTGCTATTATGGTTCATACAAATGAAGGAACTCTCCTGAAACTTTCTCATGGCCCAATGTCCATTTCTCATAATCTTTAGAAATCCAGGTGGCAGGCTGGAGGCAAGTATAAAGTGAAAGCAAAAGCCTTTGCCTCTCATTTGGTGGATTGCTTACCTGTTGGTTGTGCTCTGGGTCCATGTAGAAGGTGTTGCTGCTGTGGAATCAGGGCAGCTTTACCATGAAGCTCACAAGGGGTTCCATTGTCTTTAGACATGACCTTCCCTGCCCCGTGGGTATCCCAGAACCCTTTCCTGCCTGGGCTGCAGTCTGATCACACACACACACACACACACACACACACACACACACAGTACATATAATGGTCATGCCATGCATTTGAAGCTAAGTAGAGTGGCAGAAACACAGGCTTGAAACTTGATGAGGCCTGAATGTGACTTCTGCCTATGCCACTTATTATCTTTGTGATCTTGGGCAAGTCAATCACTTGAAGCTTTGGTTTTCTTAGCTTTGAAATGAAGATGATAATGATGATTGTAATAAGAGCTGTGAGGACTGAATGAGATGATGTGTTTTAATACTTAGCCCAGTGATTCACACAGAGAAATGTTCGATACATGTTAGACTTTATGTGTGTGTGTGGTACTGGGCTTTGAAGCCAGGGCTTTGTGCATGTTAGGTAAGTGCTGTACCATTCCAGCCACATGTCCAGCTCCATGTCAGATACTTTTGTAATTATTAATATGTAAGACCTCTTTATATGTTAAAGATAATAATTCACCATTTGGCATATGTATTGTTTACATAACTGAATTTTGAGACCCCAGAACAAGGCATGTCTTTCGCTAGGAACTTATTTGTTTTGAATCTTTTATTTATTTATTTATTTATTTGAAGTTAGGGCTTTGCACTTGCAAAGCAGATACTCTACTACTTGACTCACACCTCCAGTCCATTTTGCTGTGGTTCTTTTGGAGATGGGGTCTCATGAACTATTTGCCCAGGCTGGCCTCGACCCTCAATCCTCCCAATCTCAGCCTCCCAAGTAGCTAGGATTACAGATGTGAGCCACTGGGACCTGGCTTACTTTGAATCTTGATGTTAGTTTTATCTTCTTTATCTTTGGCCTTCCATTGGTCCTTGGAACCAATTCCATCTTCCTCAAGATGAAACTAAGTACCCAAATATCTAACAGGCCTTGTGCAAATGCCAAAATTCCTTTGAGGTCAATGGCAAAGGCTGGCACCAGCATCCAGTTTCACTTGGGCTAGCCATGTGATTTTCCCTCTCCCAGGGTGACCCCTTATACCGTGACTGTCACTGAGAAATGCCTAAGGGCAGGGTTAAGTCAGACTCCACTTCATCCCAGGCTTGGACTTGGTTTCCTAGAGCACAGGGTGCCCCCTTGAATGACCCTCTTGAAAAGTTGCAGTAACCTTATGGACAAAGCCAAGTACTTTTAACTTATGGGACTATAATGGCCAAGTGTGGCCAAAGAGCCTTCTCCCCTTAAAGTTGCCCTTTGAAAGCATGTTAACCCTGCGACAGGGAATGCCAGAGGAGATGGAGAGTCCCCTGAAACCAAAAGAAACAGCAAAAGAGCATTCCTGACTTGCCATCAGAGGTCATATTTGGAAGGGAGGCTCTGATATAAGGCAGTAAGAAGGATCTAAGAGTTTGGATTGTGGAATCAGATAAATCTGAGTGTGAGTCCTGGCTGCTAACTGATGTGTGGCATTGACCAGGCCACCTCACTTCTCTGAATCTGGTTTTTTCATCAGCAAAATGGGAAAAGTCATTATATCTGTCTCAGAAGTCTGCTCTAAAAGGAGTAGACCTCTTTAAAAAGATAGTTCATGTAAAGCAGTTAATTAGATACTGGCCTGGAATGTATTGAGTGGGCATCATTATCATCTTTGAGGCTTTGGTGATAAAGAACAGTAATCAGAAACAAACCAGGGGAAGATGACACTTATCTGGGCTCTCTGGGGTCTCCTTGTAATATCTTTTAGTCTTACGAACACTTTGGTGAAGGCATGTGACCTGCCTTCTTCATCAAGCATAGAAGATTTCCGTGTGTGTGTGTGTGTGTGTGTGTGTGTGTGTGTGTGTGTGTTTGTGTGTGTGTGATAGAGAGAGCCCCAGCAGCTTGAGAGAGAGAGAGACAGAGACAGAGAGAGAGAGTGCCCCAGCAGCTTGAGAGAGAGAGACAGAGAGAGAGAGCGCCCCAGCAGCTGGAGCATCAGCTAGTATCTGCAGTGTTCAGTGTCGTATGTCTAAGAGGTACATTGACCCACTGGGTATCTGTGACCCCATCAAATAAGCTTTTCTTCAGGAGGAACAAGCTGTCATTCTTTGTGTGTCCCTCACTAGTAAAGAGCCATTTGCATTGCATGTTGAAGGAAGCCCCTTAAATCTGTCTCCTGAGTCCTTACAAGCAGGGTTTGTTCCTGCGTTAATGGTTCTTGACTTGTGAAAGGTTTCTAGTGTGCATTTTAACAATTCAGTATGGGGACTGGGAAATAGAATCATTACCTGATGTTCTTCATCTTCTTTTTCTTCCCCCACCCCAAGGCTGAGTAGCAAACCTAGGCTCTTACTCATGCTAAGCCAGTGCTCTGCCACTGAGCCATGCCCCCAGCCTTGTTTTGCTTTTAAACTACAGAGCTCAATATATAAGACAGATCGAAGAAAGCCTGGAGGGCTGCCGCATGACCCTCCTGCAGTTCCTGCAGGCCTGTCTGAGACAGCGGGGAAACACGCCTGGCCAAACACTGCAGTTGGCTTCTTAGCTTGTAGCAGGCGTTTTCTGTCCGGGTCTCTGTCTGGGGAAAGGACTGCCATGGCTAATAACAGACAGCCATGTTTTGAGAAACAGACTTCTGCTGTGACAACAGAGCACTGAGCTATTGCTCGCCCCCTTTGCTAATGCCCTTGAAGCTCTTGCTTGGGTCTGATTGAATGTTTAGGCAGCGCAGAGCTCATTATGTAATGCAGTGTTGTAACCAGTGTGTTCAGAAAGTGTTCCTGGGCTTCTGAGGCAGTAGTAGGGCTCTTTGGAACATTGCAGTTAATACAGACTATGCTGCTTTTAATTGACTTTGCATATGTGCAAACTCTAAGGCCATTTTACATAGCCACTTCTATACATAGCCCCCTCCCATAAGGCCCGACTGTACCAGACCCAGGTTCTTCTTTGTTTGCATTGGTGTCTGAATGTGACCTGAACTTGGTCTTCTTTCCTCTCTAGGTTACAGATGCACATGTTGAATGGAGCTCTTTTGGCTTTGCTGTTTCCTGTAGTAAACACCCGGCTGGTAAGTAGCCTCTTCTAGAACTGTTCCAGCACATATCCAAAACAGAATCTATTCGCTCCTTTGTTATCCAGTGCCAGTCCTCATTCTTTGCCCATATGCGCATGCAATTTTAATTCACATATGTAGTATATATGTTATATATGTTAATGTTGAGGTTTGATGTCCTATTTGGGTGTGGTGGAGCTCGGTGGGTTGGGAGAATTTGTGGAACTTTGGAACTACAATAAGGGTTTAGACTAGAATTAGGACAAGACCAAAGAAATCTACTGAAATTCTTTAAGAGGTTTGGTGGAAAGGAAGTGGACTGGGACCCCACCCTTAGACAAAGGCTTCCGTATAGATGTTCTACAGGGCTCTCATGGAGACTCAGCCACACTGGCCTAGAATAATCTGCTCAGGAGCCTCAAAACCTGTATAGTTTACCAACGGCCTCCTTGGGCTAGGATTAGCTTCCTTCTTCAGCCACCCAAACCCATGGGGCAGTGCGGGTCACACAACTCCCCAGTGTCCTCGGCTAGCAGGGAGAATCCCACTGTGGCAGGGGCCCAGGTAATAAACCAGAAGTGGGAGCTACAAGGGTGAGGGGGTAGACATGTGGGAGTCAGGAGAGATTAATAGGCCACACTATAGGAAGCCCAGGGAAAGAAATCACTTATAAAATCATTACTATAGCTTTCTGCTTTCATGACTCAAATTTCCCTCATCCATGAAGACTATAGCTTAAGTCTTGAAGTGATAATCCTTTTTGGATACCGCTTTAGAATTAACAAGGTCTTTTTGCATAACAGTGGTGTTTTACAGAGGAAGAAACTGACATCCAGGGAGATACACGAATTCCAAGTGGCAATTACTTCATCAATTTTTTTTTTGGTGAGACTAGAGTTTGGCTCAGGGCTTCCTGCTTGCAAAGCAGGCCTTCTACCACTGGAGCCGCCTCTCCAGTCAGTCCCTAAGTGGCAGTGCTGGAGTTTGAATTCAGAGTCTACACCTTGAGCAACCCTACCAGCCCTTTTTTGTAAAGGAATTTTTCAAGATAGGGTCTCACAAACTATTTGCCTGGGTTTGCTTTGAACCCCTATTTTCCTGATGTCTGCCTCCTGAGTAGCTAGGATTATATGTGTGAGCCACCAGCACTTGGCTTAATTTTTTTTTTTTTTGGTGGTACTGGGGTTTGAACTCAGGGCCTCATGCTTGCTAGGCAGGCGCTCTACCACCTGAACCACCCCACCAATCTGCATTGCTCCTTCTGAAGGATGTATTCATCCAGTCCCCACAGGTATTCCTGAGTGTGCTTGTGAAAGGTGTACTTTTCTAGATGCAGATGCTACATCACAGAAAGTAGTCCTCTAAAGCATTGGTTCTGAACCTTTGCTTTGTTCCAGGCTCAGTTAATCAGCTGGGACTGGATGTAGCTCAGTGGTAGTGCATTTGCCTAGTGGGCCCCTGGCTCCATTCCCAGTACCTCAGAAAGAAAAAAAATGGAAGCTTGCTTGTCCCATCTTCAGTGGGTCTGATTGACAGTGTCTGAGGTGACAGCAGGGAATGAACATTTGTAATCAGCCCCCAAGTGATGCTAAGCAAAGCTCCTCAGACCACTCCCAGATAGGCAGTGTGCTCAGTACTCATAAATCAAACTTACCTGAAGTGTGTAACTCAAAGTGAGGTCAGAGGACAGGCATCATCTTGGTGCTGCTTGTTAAAAATGCAGGAATGCAGCCCCACCCCCCCCACCCCCCTTCCTGATTAGAATCTGCATTTTAATAGAATCCCATCCCACAGTTCATACTTTCCTTCTAGGAGGCCAAAGTACCTTAGGTCATCATCAGGTCCAGGAGGGCAGGCAGTGCTGTGTGTCTTAATAGGCAAGCTGGCATCACCAGTCACAGGCTGCTGTCATGATGTGACATAATGCTCTCCCATAATGTGAATGTGACTTGCTGACTTCACCTGCTGTGCCGCCAAATCAGAACTCCTGCCTTAGGGCGGAGGGCGTGGCTCAGTGGTAGAGTACATACTTAGCAAGTACAAGGCCTTGGGTGTAAGCAATCGCCAGCACCAAAGCAACCCCCCTAAAAAAAAAACCTCATAAAACCGAGCCACTCCTGACTTTGGTCTCAGAGCAGGAGGGGTAATATATCACAGAGTGATGCAAATAATCCAAATTGATAAAATAAACCTCCACTTAAAAAAATAAGTGATTTCACCCACCCCAGCATGGTTCCAACTTACTGGCTCAGAGGTGTGGAACAGCAGAAAATCCCTCCCTGGACTAATAGAGCCAGCGATTCTGAGTTTGAGTGCTTCCAGCCTAGAGCTCTGGCTAAACAGCCTCCACCATCAGGTGAGGAGGGTGTAGTTCCTCTAGAGCACCTCCTGCTCTATTCCTTGTTGGACTTTTCACCCAGTGAAAACCAAGTACCTCCTTGCAGAGCATAGAAGCAGAAATCAGGTCATTTAGAAAGCTGGTCGTGAGGTTTTCATTCAGTGGATATTGATACGTATCTCACTGGATTTGTGGATGTTTTCTTTGGCCCTTTGTTAATAACTGCAAGAGCAGCAATATAAGCTGCCAAGTCTTTTTTTTTTATTTTGAGATAGGGTGTCACTCTGTGGGCCACGCTGGTTTGAACTCAGGATCCTCCTGCCTCAGCTTCCCAACTACTAGGATTACAGGCATGCACTACCACATTCAGCTCTGTTGCCACTGTTACCTTTTTTTTTTGCTGCCACTTCATGAGTGCTTATTTTGTGCCATGTACTATTGTGTTTTACAAAGGCAATTTTACTTAATGATACTGTATCCAAGATAATAAGATAGATAAAAGGATTGACTTTCTCCCAGAACTCTCTTGCTGCCTCTTTACCTGGTCTCTCTGTGCACACAGACCCTTAGTGGTTCACTATGTGGCATCAGATTGGACTAGAGCCCATTCTAATAGCCTCCTTTTAACTTAGTCCCCTCTTTTAAGAACCTGTCTTCTTAAAACTCTGCTGCAAATACACTCACTTTCTTAGGTATTGGGGATTAGGATTTAGACAAACGAATTTGGAGGGACACCATGACAGCCCATAGCATCTGTACCCATCCTTATCAGAGAACACTGTTTCTCCCCTGCCACTCCAATGGCCTTCTCTCCTTTCCTCCCTTCCTTCCTCCTTCCTTCTTCTCTCTCCCTCTCTTCCCTCTGCAATGGCAGATATGCTAATGCCTGTTACATTAACACCTAATACTTTCCAGGTAATCTCAAACTATAGCCAACTAGCTTGTCAAGAATGTTGAAGTAACTTTTCCTGATACTGAAACTTCTTTAATGGACTCTATCTTCTTTTTATTTATTTATTTATTTTTTTGTGATACTGGGGTTTGAACTCAGGGCCTTCACCTTGAGCCAGTCTACCAGCCCTTTTTTGTGAAGGGTTTTTTGAGATAAGGTCCCAAGAACTATTTGCCTGGGCTGGCTTTGAACCACGATCCTCCTGATCTCTGCCTCCCAAGTAGCTAAGAGTATAGGTATGAGCCACTGGTGACCAGCTTTTTAAAAATTAGTGTGTATTAATTGTACAAAGGGGTTTTATTATAGTATTTCCATACGTGAATGTAATATACTTTGCTCAGATTCACCCCCTATTAATTTCTTACCCCCTCTTTAAAAACAATTTAAAATATGTTTCATTATTCTATTTTCATACACATGTATGAAGTACTTTAATTGTATTCACCTCTCCTTCACACTGTCCTTTTACCCTCCCTCCTCCTGGTTCCCACACCCAAATAGTCTTCCCACTTCATACTTGTGTCATTCTTTCTTTTAAGGTCTAGAGCCTGCATATAAGAGAAAACATGTGATTTGTCTTTCTCAGTCTAGTTTATTCCATTGAATGTGGTGATCTCCAGTTCCATCCATTTCCCTGCAAAGGACACAGTTCCATTCTTTATGGGTGAATAATATTCCATTGTGTATGTATACCATATTTTCTTGATCCATTCATCAGTAGATGGACATCCAGGCTGATTCCACAGTCTGGCTATTGTGAATAGTGCTGCTATACACATGGATGTGCAGGTGTCTGTTGTGTGCAGACTTAACATTCCTTTGAGCATAAGCCCCGGAGTGGTGTAGCAGGATCATTTGGCAGTCTTGTTTTTAGTTTGCTGAAACCTCCATATTGACTTCCATACTGGCTGCAGTTATTAACATCCCCACCAAAGATGTATGAAGGTTCCATTTTCCCTGCATCCTCACCAGCATTTATTGTTGTTTGTTTTCTTCATGACAGCCATTCTGACAGGGGTGAGATGGAATCTTAATGCCATTTTGATTTTCATTTTCTTTACGACTGAGGATGTTGAGTATTTCCTCATGTATTTATAGCCATTTGCACGTCTTTTCGAGAACTATCTATTGAATTCACTTGTCCATTTTTTAATTGGATTGTTTGTTCTTTTGATGGACTGTCTTTTATCTAGCTTTTTCATCCACATCTGGTAAATATTTATGCTCTTTTTAAAAAACAAAACCAAGCAAAGCTTAGGATACCTCCACTTGTATGTGTCTTTGCCATTGATCTCGCTCTGGTTCTTTTACGTGGTTGAGACCCCTCCTGGGCAACTCTGACCTGTGGTGTAGTTTGCTTTGGAACCCTTAGTTGAGCTCAGATTGACTTAAATGAGACACAGGGAGATTGGCAATTCTTTCTTAAACCTGATGATCCACTTAGGCTGGAAGGGAGGTTTTGAGTTCTCTTTTGCCCTTCCTTCTTGGCCCTTTATCTTTTTAATCCTTTTTTTTCCCTCATTAGCAATAATGAGGAAGTAAAAGAAATAAAAAGAACTAATTAGTGTGTGTACCAGTCCTACTGACATACACTTGCATACATAAAGACAGATTAAAAGGAGTTGAAGGAAGCCGCCCCAGTCAGGTGAAGGATTCAGGGTCATCACTGGATTTTCGTGCTCTTCTACCCAGTGACTGACTCATTGGTACTGAGGTATGCAGATCAGCTAGAAAATGCCCAGGTTTCAGCTCCTCCTGCTTCTCCACATCCACCTATTCCAAATGCCCACCCTACAAGTAAGTGCCCTTTTCAGTCAGAATTCTGGAAGCCTCTTTCTGTCTTCAAATGAAGTATCTTCAAGGAGATTTCTGTTGCTCCTTGGAGAGAAGGAGTGGAAACAACACATCATGGAACATCATGGATTATTAGATTAGAATATCAACATTTTTTTTTTATCTTTTTGTTATTTTTCAGATAGGATCTTGCTTTTTTTCTTTTCTTTTTTTTTTTTTTTTTTGAGGTACTAGGGCTTGAACTCAGGGCCTACACCTTGAGCCACTCCACCAGCCTTTTTTGTGATGGTTTTTTCAAGATAGGTTCTCATGAACTATTTGCCCTGGCTGGCTTTGAACCACAATCCTCCTGATGCCTGCCTTCTGAGTAGCTAGGCTTACAGGTGTGAGCCTCCTGTGCCTGGTTTGCTTTTTTTTTTTTTTTTTGTGTTGGGCTGGCCTTGGAGTGCAGTCCTCCTACGTACACTTTCTGCATAGCTGGGATCACAGGCATGCACTGGCGTGCCTGGCTTTATTGATTGCAATTGGGTCTTGCTAACTTTTTGTCCAGGTTAGCCTCCTGACCTCCACTTCCCAAGTAGCTGGGATTACATGTGTGAGCCACCACACTTGGCCCAAAGCTTGTCTGATTTGATCTTCTAGAATATGAATTTAGGAAGCTAAATAATTTGCTATAGAAGCTGGGTGGTTGTGCCAAGAACCCAAAGCCTGGACATCAGAGATCTTTTCCTGTTCTGTGACAGGTTCAGGATAGGTTTGCATGCTTGTAGCTTTCCTCCATCTCTAAGAATTGGGTCAAGGGTTTCTCTGAGTACCTGAAGAGAACTACAGAGCCTTTAAAAAAATTTTTTTTGTGGTGCCATGGATCACACATGCTAGGCAGGTGCTCTATCACTGAGGTACAGCCCCAGCCCACAAACACGATTTTATATACACTTTCAGGACAGATATAGACCACTACCGCCCCTCCTTTTTCCCTTCCCTGCTGTAGGCCCATCCATGGATTGGAAGTTAACTCCCCCTTGCCAGGCTGTCCATAGTTTATAGCTTAGTAAACAGGTATGTTGTACTTTGTGAGTACCTGTAGTCATGAGCCTTTTGTCTTGGTGGTGATACTGGGTTCCTTATCTATGCCTGTGACCTTGCAAACAAAATATCATCCAATCCAGGCTAAACTACCTTCTGGAAAAGTAGTGAAAGCTGAGCTGTGGAAGCTAAGTTGGATACCTGTGGAACCTGGCTTCTAGCCTTGCAAGGGTGGTAGTCTGGCCCTGGAGTGAGGTGCTGGCCCCATGCTCCTTCCACAGCCCCTCTGCCTTTTACCTCCTTTGCTCTCTAACCCCTATGGGAGTTCTTCTCCATGTAGCGTGTTCAGAGCAAGGGAGACTGGACAGGGAAAAGAAACAACACACTGTACCAGCCCCCTTCCCAGACAGAAGATATTAGCCCAGCGTGTATTTGTGTTTGCAGCCATCTGTCTCCTACTAGAATTGCAAGAAGAGTGATAATGATTCTTTTCATCCGCCCCCTTTCTTCTTCAGGGCCCAAAGCCTTCGGTGTATTATTATCTCATTATCAAAATTGCCCATTATTATGTATCCGTGTCGATCTGTTACATTTGTTCCTTTTTTCTCCCTTCACCACCCCTCTCCTTTCACCCAGTTCCTTTTCTCAGTTGGATAGTTCTTTTGAATGTCTTGGACTCTCAGACTGAGTGCAAGAGGGCAGCAATGCTTTTCTCATTACTGGGGGGGGGGCTCCCCACCATTCGAGAACATTATCTTAGTGTTATTGGGATGCATCTTTGCTTCTAGCTCACCTTGTCCCCATGTGGGCTTTAGGGAAAGCTTTGCTGTCACCAATGTAAATAGACTTGAGACTCTCACTCTTTGCTAATTGGCACATTGAAATGTGCTTACTTACCTAGAAGAGTTATTGCTGTGTCTGGCAAATTGAGCTTGTGTGTGTGTGTGTATGTGTGTGTGTGTGTGTGTGTGTGTGTGTGTGTGTTTGTGTGTATGTGTGGTACTGGGGCTTGAACTCAGGGCCTACACCTTGAGCCACTCCACCAGCCTTTTTTGTGATGGTTTTTTTCAAGATAGGTTCTCATGAACTATTTGCCCTGGCTGGCTTTGAACCATGATCCTCCTGATCCCTGCCTCCTGAGTAGCTAGGATACAGGTGTGAGCCACTAGTGCCTGGCCAAATTGAGCTATTTAAAAAAAAGTTGTAGTTTGAAATTTGGACTTGAGCTGAGGACAGAATATCCCTTTGCTTTCCTGAGGATACTTAAAAAGCTTGGTTTCAAAAGATGCCTTAACTTGCTGAAGAATTGACTGAGCAAAATTGGTCTTCAGCCTTCTGCAAAGGTCACTGTATATCTGATCACTTGAATGTAATGTGTCTGAAGATGTCCAAAAGACTTTGGGGAACTCCAAGGCCAAACCAAATTCTAGGACTACCTTCAAATATGTCTAACTACTACCTGTGTTTTAAGATTAAGCTTTGACAGTCTTACATCCTCCAGGAATCCAGCCTGGATCACACCGCTCCATCCATAGTCTCTTTTTTGTTGTTTTCTTAAGAGAGAGTCTCTGTATGTAGCCCAGACTGGCCTAGAATTTACAATCCTTCTGCCTCAGCCTCCCAGAGTGCTGGGATTACAGGTGTGCACCAACACACCCATCTCATCCACAGACTCTTGAGTACTTTTCTGTCACATACCATACCACATACTGCGGGAGTTGCAGTAACAGTCGTGTATTACTGGCCCTTAAGGCATTTGCAAGGTCCTTGGAAAGAGAAGGTGTATGGTCCTGACCAGTTAATGGCAATTGGGTTGAGTACCCCTGATCCAGAAATCCAAATCTGAATCTCTCCAAAATCTGAAACCTTTTGAAGAACAGTAATTAAAAAAAAAAAAGAAAACCCTGGATTTTGGATTTTTGTTTTATAAAGGCAGAAACAGTGAAGTTTATGCAAATGCTCCAAAATCTGAAACACTTCTGGTCCAAAGCATTTCAGATAAAGATATTCAACCTATCAGAGTTGAAATCCTGAAAACAGAAGATCACAAGGCAGTTGAGGCTTACTTATGAAATTGTAGTTGTTCCAAATTCCAAGAAATGAAAGAGGATTAATATTAGCCCTTATGGAATATGGGCTATTTGCCAGGTGACTTGCATATATTGTCATGTAATTCTTGGAAAAACCCCATTTTACCTCTGAAGAAGCTGAGATTCAGACAGGTTAAGTGGCAGAGATCCCTTATTTGTAAGTAAGTGGCGAAGCTAACTATGCACGAATCACCTCCTGGGGTGATCAAAGGTGTCACAGAGGAAGAAATCCTGAGCTGAGCCCTAAAGGACCATTGGACCCCATGCATGGAAGGCGCAGAGGAAGGCTGCAGTTGCAGCTGAGGGAAGGCCTTGCCCAGGACGTAGGAAGTCATGAGCCCATTCAGCACTGAGATTCTGAGGGGTGGGGTGAGGAGTCCTGGGTTCCTGGTGTACCACGGATGTTCCCATTGATTTGCAAATCACCAGAAGACATCCTGTGATGACACTGCTCTGTCACCTTTTCATCTTTAGATTGTGTATATGTGTTTCCTGTTTTTTCAGCCTCTGCTAAGAATTCCTTATCTCTGGATGGAACTTTGCAACCAGAATAGTTCGTTGACAAATAGCTTACCATCTTGCCCAGGTGTGGTTTGTTAACAGGATGGGTTTCCAGACCACTGTCCTGGCTGGGCCACTACTGTGTTGTGTGTGTGTGTGAGAGAGAGAAAGAGAGAGAGAGAGAGAGAGAATGTCATGGGAGGGAGATGGAGACAGAGAGAAAGATGAATGAAAGAGAGAAAACTAATATGAACAAGTTACTTAACCTCTGGGCCTCAGTTCTTTGTTCTATAAAATGGGAGCGCGCCTGCCTCCTAAGCTCTTCTAAGGATCAAACCAGTTAATATATGTAAAGCACAGAGCACAGCATCATTAATGACTAACTATTAGTTGTTTAACTTCATAGAAACCGTGAGAGGAGGGTTTTTTCCATTGTCTGTTTTATAAACTGAGCCTTAAAAGTTTAAGCAACTTGTAGGGGACATACAGGAAATGACAGAATTGGCATGACAACTTCATTCTTCTGATACTGGAGGCTATGGTCTTTCTACTTTCTTCATTCTCCGTTATTTAGTTTGATTTTCAAGTACATTTTCAGTTATGTGTGAACTCATACAAACTAAGATGGCTACAATTTCATCAGGGAATATAGAATTTAGTCTGTTATTGACTAAAATTATTATGTGGCGTATGACATTAAGCCGAATCAACTTCTGTGATTAATTTCACATAATAATTTATTAGCAATTTTGGAGGTTGGTTTTACATTTGGGATTTTGGGCAGAAGACAAATATAGTACTCACTAAAAAGCCATTCAATCAGAGGAATATAAAGAAAAACTTAGTGACTTTCAGTCCTGTGTCCAGGGGTAAATTGTGTCAGAGGTTTGTGTATCCTTGTACTCTTCTCTTGCTCATACCTGCAGCTAAAGATTTTCATATTTCTAGGGTTGTTGGTTTATTTGGGTTTAGGTGTCTTACACAGTTGGGATTTTACTATAAGTAAATTATTCTGGTATGTTTTTTTTTCCTTTAACATAAAACTGGCCAGTCAGTTTTAGTCTCTTTAGGCATGTAAGTATCTTTTTTTCTACCAGCTCTTAGCATTCCATAGTTTGGCTAGATGATAAATTAACCTGTGCTACAGGTTTTCACTTTGGCATCCTAACTAGTCTCTGTGGGTGAGGACAGTGTCTTTTGCTTTGTGACTGCCCCCTGCAGGGCCTCCTACCTAGTACATGGTAGGTAGCCACAGATAAGAACAACTGAATTAATTCATCAGCCAACCTAAATGTCCATATTGTTCAGGAAAATTTCAGGGACCCCTATTTGTCCTGGGGTCTTGAATGTGAAGATAGAAGGATGATAGACAATGTTTTTTCCAGATGAATTACTTTTTCAGCCATTTAATAATACTGTTTTCCTGGTTATAACAAAGGACGCAGTTATTATTAAAAACTTGTGAAATATAGAAAATATGAATAAAAAATAGAAATCACCACCAATGTAAAGATAGTTATTTTTATACACATTGAAAAACAAAAAAGCAAGAGACTTTCATGCCTTTTGTCTTTCAAATGTATATGTGATTTTTAAAAGTAATATATGTTCATCATAGACAAAATTAAAAGTACATAAAAGCACCCAAATAAAACCAAAGTCATGGAGCAGTAACAGCTGTTAACATTGTTGGTATATGTTTTGTTGTTTTGATTTTCTTTTCTGGCAGTACTGGTGTTTGGACTCATGGCTTCATGCTTGCTAGGCAGGCATTCCACCACTTGAGCCACTCTGCCAGCCTTTGCTGCATGTTCTGGAAGGCTTTTTGTCTCTGTGTATATGCTAAGGGTTAGTTAGTTTACTGTTCAAAAGTGCCCACCCTGGAGCCTGTGTATGGGTTTATGGCTGGTTCTTCAGTGGATCGTCATGTGACCTAGGGTAAGGCACCTAACCTTGCTGTCAAGTAACGTGTGGTCAGCACGTAGTTTAGTGCCTGGTACTGTTGTAGGCACCAGTTCCTGTTTTATGTTTTTTTGTTTCTGTTTTTGTTTTTGAGACATGGTATCACCATGTAGCTCAGGCTGGCCTTGAACTTGCGATCTTCCTGCCTCTGCTGGAATTACAGACGTGTACCACCATGCCTGCCTTCAGACGCTGTTATTACTACTCTTACTAATATTATCTTAACTATTTTGAGGGGTGTTTCTATTGGCATGCTCTTTTTTGATGTTATTCTTCAGAGCTTTGGCCCCAGCGCCATGAAGGGGGCTTTGTTTCTGAATTAGCCTTGCTGAGTGAGATTAAAATTCTTTGGCTGGCTTTCTTGTCCACATTGACTACTACTGCCTTTGTCTATTGCATTTGTTTTACAGACAGCCTGTTTGATTAGGAAACTGGCCAGCCCTCTCTCCTCCCTCCTTGAAGGTGAATTAGGCCCACTCCTGTTTCGTTTGCTTTTTAGAATAAAATGTGCAGGCCTCCTGGGCTGGTCAGTAGGCCCAGGCCCCTCAGCCCATGTAGGGGGCGGCAGTAGTGGGTGCCAAGATGTTTGCCTTGGTTCTGTAGAAGACAATCTCCACCAAGGTCTTTTCTCTTCACCTTGAGCCGCTACCTTGAGCAATGTTTGTTTCTTTTTTTTTTTTTGAGGTACTGGGGCTTGAACTCAGGGCTTTCACCTTGCACCCCCCCTCACCAGACCTATTTTGTGAAGGGTTTTTCAAGATAGGGTCTCACAAACTATTTGCCCATGCTGGTTTCAAGCTGCAGTCCTCCTGATCTCTGCCTCTTGAGTAGCTAGATTACAGGTGTGAGCCACAGCTCCCAGCACAATGTTTCCTTATGTAATAAAAGTCTTATCTCGTGAGAGATTTCACTCTCTCTGGTCTCTGGACCCTGGCTGCACAATTTGAACCCCAGAGCTGCTTTAAAAACATACCTGTTTATACAAAGGACTCCAGTTGACCTCAAGGGACAGATGTCTCTGTAACTGTTGCTGCAGCTGGTTTGAACTGTGATCTTCCTATCCTGTCCTCTCTCTTTATTTAGCCACTTTTTTTTGGAAGGGGGATTTAATTGAGATTTAATGTGCACATAAGAAATTTATCTTTTAAAGTATACATATCCGTGTTTTTTAGTGTATTCAGTGTTGTACATCCTTTGCTGCTATTTAATTTTAGAAGTTTTTCGACACCTACCTCAAAAAGAAACCCCATATCCATGAGAAGTCACAACCCATTTCTCCCTCTCCAGTCTTGGCTTGCACTAATCTTTCTGTCTCTGTGGCTGTACCTATTCTGGACATTTTGTGAAAATGGAATCCTATAATACGTGGCTTTTTGTGACTGGCTTCTTTCACTTAGCCTATATTTTCAAGGTTCATCCACGTTGTAGCATGGATCAGAACTTCATTCAATCTTAGGGCTATATAATACTCTTTGTATGATATATGACATTTTGCACCATTCATTGGGTGATGGATATTCGAGTCGTTTCTACCTTTTGGCGAGTGTGGATAACACTGCTGTGAACATTCGTGTAAAAGTGTCTGTTTGAATGTTTGCCTTTGACTGTGTACCTAGAAGTGGCATTGCTGGTATCAGATACTAGCTGTTCTTAACCTCTGGAAGAACTTCCAAGAGTGTTTTCCAAAGTGACACTATGAGGGTTCCATGTTCTCCACATCCTCACCAACACTTGTTACTGTCCTCTTTATTACAGCCATCAGAGAGGGTGTGACTTGATACTTTGTTGTGGTTTTTGTTTGCATTTCCCCGA
The DNA here is from genome assembly GCF_047511655.1 of Castor canadensis. Lineage (NCBI taxonomy): Eukaryota > Metazoa > Chordata > Mammalia > Rodentia > Castoridae > Castor > Castor canadensis. Next base: position 44,566,380 of record NC_133405.1, on the reverse strand, counting down.
TATAGCTTATACATTAAGCACCTTGTCATGTACCTGTTAGCCATGTCTGTGTCATTTTTGGGGAATGTCTTTTCAAATCCTTTCTCATTTGAATTGCCTGCTTTTTACTGTTCAGTTTTAAGAGTTCTTTCTGGATATTGGACCCATATCAGATACATGATTTGAAATTCTTTCCCATTCTGTAGGTTGTCTTTGTATTTTCTTGATAATGTACCCCCTTTTTTTAGTGTCAGTACTGGGGTTTGAACTCAAGGCCTCACAACTTCTAAGCAATTGCTCCACCACTTGAGCCATACCCTCAGTCCTCAGCCCCAATAATGTCCTGTAAGTAGCATTCATCTAAATTTTGAGAAGGCCTGATTTCTCTACTCTTGATTTGGTTGCTTGTACTTTTGGCACAACATCTAAGAAATGTGCTTAATCTAAGGTCACGAAAACGATTCTTCCTCTAAGACTTTCAGAAGGTTAGCTCCTATATTTAGGTTTATGATCATTTTTGACTTAATTTTTTTGTATGATGTAAGGGAAGGGGTCCAAGTTGGTTTTTCAATATATGGACCTCAGCACCATTATAATGGTCTCAGCACCATTTTTTAAATAACTACTAAACAGTTCTTGACATCTTTGTTAAAAATAAGTGCAAAGGTTTATTTCTGGACCCTCAATTCTGTCCTGTTTATCTATGTCTGTCCTTAGTCAGCATCACACTGTCTTGGTTACTGTAGCTTTATAGGTTTTTCCTGTTTTTTTTTTTTTAAGGTCTCACTAAGTAGTCTAGGCTGGCCTAGATCTTCCTACCTCTCTCCTGAGTGGTAGGATTACAGGTGTGTACCACCCTGCCAGGCTGTGGAAGGTTTTAATACTGGGAAATATGAGTCCTCCTTTTTTCAAGATTGTTTTGGCTGTTCTGACACCCTTGCATTTCCATATTTATTTCAGGATCATATGATAATTTCTACAAATCAGCCCACTGGGGTTTTGGTAAGAATTATACTGAATGTAGAGTAATTTATGAGTTTTTCCCCCATCTTAACAATATTAAATCTTCCAGTCCACTAGTACAAGATGCTTATCCATTTATTCAGTTCACCGTTAATTTCCAGTGATGTTTTGTACTTTTCCCAGTACAGACTGTACACTTTGTTGTATTTGTACCTATGGACTGTATTCTTTTTGATGATATTGTAAATGAGATTCTTAATTTCATTTTCAGATTGTCCATTACTACTCTATGGAAATACAGTTAATTTTCTGTATTGAGCTTATACCCCATCACCTTTCAGAACTCAGTTCTCATCTCTAATTTTTTTTATGTGTGGATTTCTGAAGATTGTTAATCTATAAGATCATGTTACCTGTAAATAAAGATAGCTTTCCTTCCTCCTCCTTTCCAGTTTGGGAGTCATTTCTTTATTTTCCTTGTCCAGCTGACCTAGTCTGATCCCCTGGTACAGTGTTGAATGGAAGTGGCCAAAGCAGGCATCCCTGTCTCATTGTTCTCTTAGGGAAAATGCTCAGCTTTCACCACTAAGCATGATGCTAGCTGTGAGATTTTTGTAGATGGCCTTATCCAATTGAGGAGGCTCCCCCAGTCATTTTTTACAAGTGCTGTTACCGGGGAACCAAGGGTAGTGGATGTTGCTTAATATAGTTGCACCTAGTCATACACAGTTGGGAAATGCTTAGGGTGAGAAAATGTCACTTGTTCCCAAGGGAGGCACTGTGATGCTTCAAGGTTTCAGAGTCAACTATGTTTAAATTAAAATATGGAATCTTGCCGGGCATGGTGATACACATCTGTAATCCTAGCACTTGGGAGGTAGAGGAAGGAGGATCTCTAATTCAAGGCCACTCTGGACTACATAGAGAGACCCTGTCTCAAAGAAATATGGGATCTCAATCACATTTAAAAGATCAGTCAAAGCTAATAGTCTTTGTTCAATTCAGTGATTTTGTATTGCTATGAGGAAACTAGAAGGAGATAAAATGATTCTTCAGGGCTGGCATACAGTAGGAGCTCAGCAAATAATTATTGCATAGCTGGCACGTTAGAGTAGATGTATTAGTCAGCTCAGGCTGCTGTAACAAAATACCATGGACATGGTGGCTGAGACAACACAAATTTGGTCCTCACAGTTCTGAGTGCCAGCATGGTGAGGGTCCTCTCTGGTTTGTAGGTGGCCACCTTTGAAGTGTGTTGTCACCTGCTGGGGGGGAAGGGCGTGGAGAAAACAAAGCTCTTTGGGGTGTCTTCTTATGATGGTTCTAATCCTGCATTAGTCAGCTTCCTCTTGCAAAGACAACATACCTGAGATAATCAATTTATAAAGCACAAAGATCTTTTTTGATTCATGTTTTCAGAGGTTTCAGTCCATGATTGTTTGGCCTTTTAGCTTTTGGGCCTGTGGCAAGGCAGAACATAATGGTGGGAGTCCATGGTGGAGGAGGCTGCCCACTTCTTGGAAGTTAGGATGCAGGGTCGGTGGGGCATAGGGATAGAGGTCCCAATATCCCTTCAAGGGCACTCCCCCAATGACCTACTTTCAATAGGTCCTACCCTGTAAAGGTTACGTCATCAGTTAGGGACCAAGCATTCAATACAGGGGACTTTGGGGGACATTTATCCAAATCACAGCAGGTTGTATAGCCAGCAAGTAGTGACTCTCCACTTAGTACTCAGGTCTCCTGACTCCCAGTCTCTTTCCATCTCCCTGTTGTGTAAGTGCTGAATGGGATGCTCTTGGTTAGCAACCATTCTCAGGAAAGAGACTGTAGTGTCTACTTAAGCCACTTTGCTCAGTCTCCTCATTTGTAAAATGGGAATACTGGCATTACTATGTCATAGCTGTTTTGAGGATTCAGTGAAATAATCCTTTGTCAAGTGGCAACTGAGAAGGTTAGTGCAGTTTGCAGACACATAGACAGAAGGAAGAAATATGTTCCTCTTACCTTAACTGGCCTGCTGGGTTGCCCTTGTGTCTCACACACCTAGGTGGTTGACTGACATGACTTGAAAAAGACCTAGTGATCTTTTCACAAGGGAAGGGTGACCACTTCTGAATCCCAATACTGTATGGGAACCAGTGGAGAAAGCTTTGGTGGGAGGAACAGGTTGGAACATCTGAGCCAGGGGAGTATTTGGGGGCAGAGAAACTTCTGAAGCCCGAGGCCCTACAATATAGTGGATGATATGAGAGTATGTATATAGTGTTATATACTGATAAGTTTTCATTCATTAGTGTTTTACTTATTTAAATAAAATGTTTGGCAGTAGTAAGGTTTGAACTCAAGAAGGCTTGAGCCACGCCCCCAGTCCCTTTTGCTTTAGTTATTTTTCAAGATAGGATCTTGCATTTTTCCCTGGGGCTGGCCTCAGACAACTAACCTCCTACCTGTGCCTCCCAGTAGCTGGAACCACAGGCTTCTACCAGTGTGCCAGGCTTGTTAGTTGAAATGGAGTCTTGCTAACTTATTTTTGCCCAAGCTGGCTTCAAATGATGATCCTCCCAATCTCCACCTCCTGTGTACCTTAAATCTACTCCTCCCCAACATAGACACCTAGTCCTGGATTATTTTGAAAGAAATCTCATGTAATTTTAAGTATAAATATTTTTTATGCATCTCTAAAATGTAAGGACACACACACACATATCACAGCACCATTATCATACCTGTAATTATTTATAATAATTTTCTAATATCACACGCTCAGTCAGCAGAGCACAGGCTTTCAGTACAGCTGGATTGCAGTTCTAGGCTTCCTTCTACAGCACTGATAGCCCTTCTCAGAGCCTGTTCCATATTGTAAAATGATGACCATCCTATAATTCTTGTCTTCAATAAGATAGTGTAAAGTATGTACCATAATGACTCATGCATAGTAGTAAGTGCTCAGTAAAGATTAGCGATGATTATTAATCCTATAAAATAGTTGAATTACTATTAAAGTGCCTTTGAGAATGGTTTTGTCTAAGAATTAAGAGACAGATATGCAACCCAGCAAAAGGAATTTTTTAGAGCCAGGTATGGCAGGGCACATCTATAATCTCAGCTATGTAGGAGGTAGAGATGAAATGACTGGCAGAAAATTTCTTGAAACCCTATGTCAATAAACAAGCTGGAGCTGGGTGGTAATCCTAGAGGTCAGGAGGATCATGGTTCAAAGCCAGCCCGGGCAAATAGTTTGCGAGATCCTAGCTTGAAAATATTCAACATAAGAATATTTATAAAATAAAATCCAAACAAAATCCAGTTGGTTAAATATATTATGTCAATCATTTATTGTGCAGTTATTACACTGTTTCTTTCTTTTTTTTTTCTTGTCTGGGGCTTGAACTCAGGGCCTTCACCTTGAGCCACTCCACCAGTCATTTTTTGTGATGGGTTTTTTCGAGATAGGGTCTTGTGAACTATTTGCCCAGGTTGACTTTGAACCGTGATCCTCCTGATCTCTGCCTCTTGAGTAACTAGGATTACAGGCGTGCGCCGCCAGCACCCGGTTACTGTTTCTATTTTTAAAATACATTTACAAATTAGGCTCATAGAGAGCAGATACTACAAATACTGTTTGTTTCATTACTTGACAGAATATGAGGTCCACATAGACAGGAATCTCAGGTCTTTGCACTGATATGTCCCGAGCGTTTCTAGTGGAGTTAGTATATTATGAGTGTGCACTTACTGTTTATAAAGCACACTCCCTGTGGTGTGCAGAGAGTACTTACAACATGATCTTAAATTTTACGTGGATTTTATGCATGAACCATATCTGTATTCTTATTCCTGTTCTGCTCCATATGTCATATTTTCTATAATGAAGTACTTAACTAATCAGAATAGAACAGGTAATTTTAAAAATAAAGAAAGAAAATACAAATAGGAGCTGTCAAAGTGGCTTAAGTGGTAGAGCCTTCCTAAAATTGTATGAGGCCCTGAGTTTAAACCCCAGTATTGCCCCCACCCCCCAAAAAAATACCAAGCTGGTGTGTTCGTACATATCTGCAATCCTAGCTTTAGTGGAGGTATAGGTAAGATTTCATCTGAGGCTGGCCCTGGGCAAAAATGTTAGACACTATCTGGAAAATAACTAAAGCAAAAAGGAGTGGAGGTGTGGCTCAAGTGGTAAAGCTCCTGCCTAGCAAGCAAGAGGCCCTGAGTTCAAACCTCAGTACCACACACAAAAAAAGGATTTTTAAAAAGAACAACAATAATGACAAGAAAATTTACAAAGTAACTCAAAAAGGCACAAGAGAGCAGTGGTATAATTTGGGAAGCGGGGATACTGGCAATGATGGAGCTTTGTAATTTCCCTTCGCTCTGTGTGGCTTGTTCCTCCTCATGATTCTGTTTACCGGGTTAGAAAGTGTATGTTGGAGAGTTCCCCTCTTCCCCTGGAGGGGAGAAGAGCCCATAGGGATGGGGGTTGCAAACTCTGGGAGCTATTTAAGGTAGGAGAGCCCCTGCATTTGAAAGGCTGGGGGCCCCAGAGAGCTGGTTTAGGAGATGAAACCCCACATTCCCTGTTGGTCATGGGATGGGCCTGAGCTGCCCTTCATCCTGCCGTGGAGTCTGGGAACACAGAGCAGGCTTACTCTGTTGTGTTGTCCTTAGAAATTCCCCTTCCTTTGGGATGGCCCATTGCAGGCATCAGCTGAAAGCTTTTTAATAAAAATGCAACCCAAAGGAGAAATGATAAGGTATCTGATTTTAGCCTGAAGTGAGAGAACACCAGATGTTTCATTCTGTCTGAGGGTTTGAGGGAGGAAAAGCAATTAGCAGCTGCTACTCATTTAGCAACAGACACCTGCTAAATGAAAAGCTGTAAAACTGGCCAGGCTTGGCACCAGAAGTACACACACTGATTCTCAGGCATTTCTGGGAATTGTAAATTATGTTGGCTCAGAGTGGCAAGGGGGAGGCTCTGAGAAGCTGAATATGCTTCTGGCCCCAAAGCATGCTTTTCTAAGATGGTGGCAACTTAGATACGGGTATTTGGTTGGTGGACAGAAAAGAAAAGAATGAATCTTCCACAAGATGTTTGTGTCCTCTGCTTTGGCCTTGCCTCTGGGGGCCATCCCCGGGGGCTGTGTTAGCCCTTGGGCTGACAGAAGGGTGGAGGAGTCCTGCTTCCTACCGTGCTCATCACGAGCACCAGGCAGCATGCCTGTCCCTCCACCGAAGGCACGGAGAGAGTCTCAAAGCAGACTGAGAGCTCAACTCCTGATATGTTCCCTCTGTCCTGGTGTAGTCGGACTGCAGGCTCCAGTCACCATCTGGCCACCTGCTGCACTGGAGCTTTGTTTTGGCTGAGAAGGAGCCTTATCCATGGCCTTTTGCCTTCCAGGATTCTTTTCCAAGTGGATCTTAACTGTTGCTTTCCACATCCATTTTCCCAAGGCCCACAGTGAAACACAGACATTGAAAACAGAGGAATCCATGAAGGCTTCAGGGATAAGTAAGATATGTGAGTGTGTGTGTGTGTGTGTGTGTTGGGGAGGAAGGTGCAAGGTTCCACATGGAGGGTGTGTTCAAGATGTGACTGACTGGAAAGAAGGTCAACTCGTAGGTCATCTACGTGCCATTGAAAGGATTGGTCACCTTCCATTTATGCCTCATGGCATACCCACTATATGCAACTGCCATGTCTAAGTCTCCAAATTAGGCCAGAGGTCACCTGCAACTGGGCCAAAGGGATGGGCCCTGTCCTGTTTGCAGACTTGAGCTAGGGGATGGCAGCATTCATAGTAGATGCATGGCCTGAGCTGTCTTCTTGAGATTATGCCACCCGGCGTGCACACTTCACAAGGTGTTTTAAAAATGTGGTTAAAAGACATTGCCTAGGTCCATAGGAATGAGAAGAAGTTTCTTTGTCCTTAAACGGAGGAGATGAGAATAGTCATTCCAGGTGCCCTTGGTTGATTAGTTGGTTTTTTGTTTGTTTCCCCAGATATATTTTAATTTTACATCATTTGCCCCATATTGCCACTACAGGAGAGAATAAAGATTAGTGAATCAGGAGAGAGGGAAAGCTAGGGTCCCACTGTCCACACAGAATTGCAAAAGCTTCCCTTCCCTGGTCAAGGTCTAGACAGTATTCCTGTCAGTTAGTTCCAACGAGTGCAGTAACCACAGGACAGATATGTGTCTTATAACACCAGGCTACCATAGAAAGTGGACCAGGGGCCAGGGTGGTGGTACATGCCTGTAACCCCAGCACATGGGAGGCTGAGGCAGGGGGATTGAGTTTGAGGCCAGCCTGGGCTACACAGTGAGACTCTGGGTCAAAAATTAAAAAAAAGAAATGAAGGGAGGCAGAGAGAAGAAGGAAGGGAGGGAGGGAGGAAGGAAGAGAGGAAGGAAGGACGGAAGGACGGAAGGACGGAAGGGAAAGAGAAGGAAAAGAAGCAAAGGAAAGAAAAGAAAAGCAAGCAAGCCAGGGATCCTGTCTATGGTGCAGCATACTAGGTGCACCCAGCGCTCTTGTGAATGCGTCACACGTTCATAGGGAAGACCCACGCTCCACAGTTCACCCACTGATCTGCACTCAATAATTCAAACAGCAGCCTCTCACCAGCAGAATTACTGATTTTCCTCTAGAATCTAAAGATCTTTGGGTCTTTAGAAATAGTCTTAATAAATAGTCTGGTGACCAAAAGGAGAATATCTTCTCACAAGATAGTATTTTCTTAGAGGTCCTAGACCTTTTATAGTGTTATTTTTTTTGACATGGAATGTCAGTCCAGTTTTTTGTTGCCATGACCTGAGAAAGAGAATTTTAAAGGAGGAAGGATTTACTTTGGTTCATGGTTTCAGCCCATGGTCAGCTGGCTCCATTGCTTTCTGGCTTGTGGTGAGGCAGGGCAGCATGGTACATTAGGTAACGGACCAGAGCAGCTCACCTCATGGCAGGTAGGGGCTGGGGACAAGGTGTGTCTTTTCAGAGCATGTCCCCAGTGATTTACTCCAACTGGGCCCCACCTCCCATTAATGTCATCAGATTTTGAATCCATCAAGGGATGCACCCATTGATCATGTGCAGTGATTAGATCCATCAGCTGGGGAGCCAGCCCTCAATCCGAGAGTCTCTTGAGGGTGCTTCATGTACAATCCATACTACATGAATGAAGGAGGTCGAGGAGGGCGCGACACCTTCTCACTCCAGATTGCAGCACATACGAAAGAGCCTGCTTCTCAGCACAGGCATGACTACTCTGTGTCACTTGGACTATCACATTTTGGTTCAGGTTGTGAAGTTCAGGTTTGAGGGATTTTTCTTTTTTCTTCCTTATCTTTTTTATCTGATTTGATGAGTATTTTCTTCTCATTCTGTTTACCCCCATGTGTACAGAAGTTTTTGCTCTATTTTGGTCATTGTTTTTAATGGTTATCCACCAATGTTAACATAAATATTTACCTAAGTCTAGAGTCAATAAATATCATTACTCTTTTCCCAAACAATGCAAGGACCTTATAACATTTTTAAGTCGCAGTTTTGTTGAGGTATAATTCACATAACATAAAATTCACCCATTTAAAGTACAAGTCACTGGTTTTGAATACATTCACAGCTGTCCAGCCAAAACCACAAAAGTTTTAGGACACATTTCTCTGCCCAAACAAACCTGTTTCCTGTAGCTATCACCTTTCTATCCCTCAGCAGTTCCCCATCATCCCAAGCAACAGCCAATCAAATTTCTGTCTCTGTAGATTAGCCTTTTCTAGATATGTCACACAAATGGGGTGATGTAGCATTTGTCCTTTTGTGTCTGCCTTCTTTCACTTAGCATCATGTTTTCAAGGTTCATCCATGTTGTCACATCTATTCATATTTCATCTCTTCTTATTTGTTAATATCATTCACTTGTATAGATATCATATTTTTTATTCATTCACCAGTTGATTTCATTGTGATTGTTCCTCCTTTTAGGCTATTAGAAAAAATACAGCAATAAACATACATGTGTAAGTTTTTGGGTAGACGTGTTTTTTACCTGTCTTGGGTAACACGCTAGGAGTATATATTGTATGAAACAGGGATATAACATCACTCTTTTATATATGGACACAATATTTAATTCACCCTCAATTGTGCTCATTCTGTATTGTTTTAGCTTTTCTTTAAAAGAATAACTCATTATTTCCTATAATCTGTGATCATTTACATTTACCTCAATAGTTACCACTTTTCTTTTCTCATTGTATGGTTTGGATATGATTTGGTGAGCTCCCCCCCAAAAAACTTCATTTATTATAATTTAATCCTCATTGTAAGATATTAAAAGGGGGAAAATTTAATCTGACTATGGTGTTTAGAGGTGAGGCCTTTAGACAGTGATTAGAATTAGGTACATTCAGTAGAGTGAAGCAATCATGATTGAATCTTAATGACTTTATAAGAAATGGGAAGACAAGACACACACACACACACACACACACACACACGGCCTCTGGACATACAACATTCTATGCTGTTTCAGGACTGCCAGATGAGGTCTCTAGCCCTGATACCTGTACAACTGTGAACAAAAATAAACCCCCTGTCTTTATAAACTAGCCTGTTTAAAGTATTTCATTATAGCAGTGAAAAAACTGACTAATACACTTACCATTTTTACTACATCACAGACCTTTTTTCTAGCATTACTTTACTTTTTGTTGGAAGCACATTGTTTAGAATTCTCTTTAGTGATGGTCAGCAAATGGCAAACTCTTGGTTGTTTCTTATCTAAAAATGTTTATATTCTTCCTTCATTTTTTTTCTGAGACACTGACTCTCTATATAGCCCAGGCTGACCTTGAATTTGTGACCCTCCTTCCTTAGCCTCCTGAGTGCTGGGATTATAGGCATGCACCACCACATCCAACTCCTTTATTCTTGGAAGACATTTTTACTGGAGATAAAATTCCATGTTTATATTTATTTTTTCTAAGTATAATGAAAATACAGTTTTACTATACTCTGTCAATCTTGCTTTGAAAAGTCAGTGATCACTTTTCTTTCAGGTCACTTTTAAGATCTTATCTTTCTATGTAGTGTTCTGCAGTTTTACCTTGCTAGTGATATACTTTGTTATTCATTTATTTGTACTTATTTTGTTTGAGAGTCCGTGAGTTTTTTTGCTTCTTTTTTTCTGGTGCTGGGGATGGAATCGGCTTGAGCATGCCAAGCATGTACTCTATTGCTGAGCTACACCCACGGCCCCTCTGGGCTTTTTCAGTCTGTGTGTCTATATCCTTCATCAGGCTTTTGAACATTCTCAGCTGTTATTCCTACAAATTCTACTTCTGGCCTTTTTTCTTTCCTTCTTTTGGGTGGAAATTTCGAGATAGGTTAACCCATCTTCCTGTATTCTCATCTCTTATTCTGTCATAGTTTTCATTTTGGATCATTTCTTTAGCTCTAACCCAGTTATTATCTCCTTAGTCATACCTAATTAGCAGATAAACTTAGCTATTGAGTTGGCTTTTTTATCTCCTTATGTTTTCCCTGTAAGTCCATGACCAGTTTTGCATAAAGTATGACATTCTGGTTAAGATTCTTTTTCTTTGTCTGTTTATGTCCAAATGCTCTATAAATGTTTGTAGAAAAGGCTATCTTTCTTGTATTGGATTTTCTTTGCTTTTTACATTTTTATTAGCATACATTAGTTGTACAAAGGGGTTTCATTGTGATATTTCCCATTGAGTTGAATTTTATAATCAATTAATTAATTAATTTGTTTATTTATTCAAAGGTACATACATTGTTTGGGTCATTTCTCCACCCTGTCCCCTTCTTCCTCGCCTCAGTTCCAGGCAGGCCCTGGAACTTTTGATTGACTTTTTTTGTTGTTGCTCATTTATTCACATGTGCATACATTGTTTGGGTCATTTCTCCACCCTCCCCCCCTCCCCCACCCTCCCCCCCACCCTTCCCCCCTCCCCCTCTCAGTTCCAGGAAGGTCTCCTTCTGCCCTTATCACCAATTTTGTTGAAGAAAAGACATATGCATAATAAGGAAGACAAAGCGTTTTTGCTAGTTGAGTTAAGGATAGCTGTACAGAAAGATTCCTACTATTGCTTTCGTGTACCCATGTGTTACGACCCTTGTTGATTCAACTCTAACTGATCTTTACATTGGTTCCTGATCCCCTGCTCATGGTAACCTGTCATTTTAAGGTTTCTGTATTAGCTCCTCTGGAGTGGGGACATCAAACGCTTTCATGTTTTGGGTTTTCTACCTATTCTTATATCTCCCATATGTGCTCTCCCCTTGTCTTGTGATCCAAGTCCAACCACGTTGCTGTATTTGCCCTAGATCTAAAGTCCGCATGTGAGGGAGAACATAAGATTTTTGGTCTTTTGAGCCTGGCTGACCTCGCTCAGAATGATGTTCTCCAGTTCCATCCATTTACCTGCAAATGATAAGATTTCATTCTCCTTCATGGCTGAGTAAAATCCCATTGTGTACAGGTACCACATTTTCTTGATCCATTCATCAGTAGTGGGGCATCTTGGCTGTTTCCGTAACTTGGCTATTGTGAATAGCGCTGCACCAACACTTGTTGTTGGTGGTGTTTCTGATGATGGCTATTCTAACAGGGGTGAGGTGGAATCTTAGTGTGGTTTTGATTTGCATTTCCTTTATGGCGAGAGATGGTGAGCATTTTTTCACGTGTTTTTTGGCCATTTGAATTTCTTCTTTTGAAAAAGTTCTGTTTAGTTCAGTTGCCCATTTCTTTATTGGTTCATTGATTTTAGGAGAGTTTAGTTCCTTAAGTCCCCTGTATATTCTGGTTATCAGTCCCTTGTCTGATGTGTAGCTGGCAAATATTTTCTCCCACTCTGTGGGTGGTCTCTTCAGTTTAGAGACCATTTCTTTTGTTGTGCAGAAGCTCTCTAATTTTATGAAGTCCCATTTGTCCATCCTTTCTCTTAGTTGCTGGGCTACTGGGGTTCTATTGAGGAAGTCCTTGCCCATACCTATTACTTCCAGAGTGTTTCCTGCTCCTTCCTGTACTAACTTCAGAGTTTCAGGTCTGATATTAAGGTCCTTGATCCATTTTGAGTTGATACTAGTACAGGGTGATAGACATGGGTCTAGTTTCAGTTTCTTGCAGATGGGTAACCACTTTTCCCAGCAACATTTGTTGAAGAGGCTGCCTTTTCTCCATTGTATATTTTTGGCGCCTTTGTCAAAAATGAGGTGGGTATAGTTGTGTGGATTCATATCTGGGTCCTCTATTCTGTTCCACTGGTCTTCATGTCTGTTTTTGTGCCAGTACCATGCTGTTTTTATTGTTATTGCTTTTGTAATATAGTTTGAAGTCAGGTATTGTGATACCTCCTGCATTGCTCTTTTTGTTGAGTATTACCTTTGCTATTTGCGGTCTCTTGTGTTTCCAAATGAACTTTAGGGTAGATTTTTCAATCTCTGTGATGAAAGTCATTGGGATTTTGATGGGAATTGCATTAAACATGTAGATTGCGTTTGGCAGTATAGCCATTTTTACTATGTTGATTCTACCGATCCATGAGCACGGGAGATTGCTCCACCTTCTGTAGTCTTCCTCGATCTCTTTCTTCAAGGGTTTGTAGTTCTCCTTGTAGAGATCATTCACATCCTTTGTTAAATTTATTCCTAGGTATTTGATTTTTTTTGAGGCTATTGTGAATGGAATTGTTTCCATGTATTCCTTCTCAGTTTGTTTATTGTTGGTGTATAGAGAAGCTAATGATTTTTGTAGGTTGATTTTGTATCCTGCCACCTTCCTGTAGCTGTTTATGGTATCTAAGAGTTTTTGGGTAGAGTTTTTGGGTCTTTAAGGCATAGGATCATATTGTCTGCAAATAAGGATATCTTGACAGTTTCTTTACCTATTTGTATTCCTTTTATTTCTTCTTCTTGCCTAATTTCTCTGGCTAGGAATTCCAGGACTATGTTGAATAGGAGTGGGGATAGTGGACACCCTTGTCTCATTCTTGATTTTAGGGGAAATGGTTTCAGTTTTTCACCATTAAGTATGATGTTGGCTGTAGGTTTGTCATAAATAGCCTTTACAATGTTGAGGTACATTCCTTCTATTCCTAGTTTTCTTAGAGCTTTTATCATGAAGTGGTATTGCATCTTGTCGAAGGCTTTTTCTTCATCTATTGAGATAATCAAGTGGTTTTTGTCTTTGCTTCTGTTAATGTGCTATATTACATTTATAGATTTGTGTATGTTTTTTTTTCATTTTTCTTTTATTATTCATATGTGCATACAAGGCTTGGTTCATTTCTCCCCCCTGCCCCCACCCCCTCCCTTACCACCTACTCCGCCCCCTCCCTCTCCCCCCCACTCAATACTCAGCAGAAACTATTTTGCCCTTATTTCTAATTTTGTTGTAGAGAGAGTATAAGCAATAATAGGAAGGAACAAGGGTTTTTGCTGGTTGAGATAAGGATAGCTATACAGGGCATTGACTCACAGTGATTTCCTGTGCGTGGGTGTTACCTTCTAGGTTAGATTTGTGTATGTTGAACCACCCCTGCATTCCTGGGATGAAGCTGACTTGGTCGTGGTGAATGATCTTTCTGATGTGTTGTTGGATTCGGTTTACCATTATTTTATTGAGGATTTTTGCATCGATATTCATTAGGGAAATTGGCCTGTAGTTCTCCTTTTTGGAGGTGTCTTTATCTGGTTTTGGGATGAGAGTAAAATTGGCTTCATAAAATGAGTTCCTTCCCTTTCTATTTCATGAAACAGTTTAAGGAGAGTTGGTATTAGTTCTTCTTTAAATGTCTGATAGAATTCAGGAGAGAATCCATCAGGTCCTGGACTTTTCTTTTTTGGGATGCTCTTGATGGCAGCTTCAATTTCTTTTTGTGTTATAGATCTATTCAGGTGATTAATATCCTCTTGGTTCAGTTTTGGGTGGTTGTAAGTTTCTGGGAATCTGTCCATTTCTTCGAGATTTTCAAATTTATTAGATTATAAACTCTCAAAGTAGTCTCTGATGATTTGCTGGATTTCTGTGGTGTTTGTTGTTATCTCTCCCTTTCATTTTCTGATTTTACTGATTTGTGTTTTTTCTCTCCTCATTTTAGTCAGGTTTGCCAGGGGTCTGTCAATCTTATTTATGTTTTCAAAGAACCAGCTTTTTGTTTCATTGATTCTTCGTATGTTTTTTTTTGTTTCTATTTCATTGATTTCAGCCCTTATCTTAATTGTTTCTTCCCTTCTGTTTGTTTTGGGATTTGTTTGTTCCTGTTTTTCTAGGAGTTTCAGCTGAACTGTTAGGTCATTGATTTGAGATCTTTGTGTCCTTTTGATATATGCACTCATGGCTATGAAGTTTCCTCTTAGGACTGCCTTTGCTGTGTCCCATAGGTTCTGGTAGGTCGTGTTTTCATTTTCATTAACTTCCAGAAACCTTTTAATTTCCTCTTTTATTTCATCAGTGACCCATTCAACGTTGAGTAATATGTTGTTCAGCTTCCAATTGTTTGCATGTTTTTTACTGATGTTTTTGTTGTTGATTTCTAGTTTTAATGCATTGTGGTCAGACAGAATGCATGGGATTATTTCTATCTTCTTATATTTGCTGAGGCTTGCTTTGTTCCCTAAGATATGATCAATTTTGGAAAAGGTTCCATGGGCTGCTGAGAAGAATGTATATTGTGCAGAAGTTGGATGAAATGTTCTGTAGACATCAGCTAGGTCCATTTGATCTATGGTGTGATTTTAGTTCCAGAATTTCTTTATTGAGTTTTTTGTTTGGCTGACCTATCTATTGGTGATAGGGGGGTATTAAGGTCTCCCACTACCAGTGTCTTGGAGTCTATTTATGCTTTTAGGTCCTTCAGAGTATGAATGATGAAATTGGGTACACTGACATTGGGTGCATATAGGTTGATAACTGTTATTTCCTTTTGGTGTATTTCCCCTTTTATTAGTATGGAATGTCCTTCTTTATCTCGTTTGATCAATGTAGGTTTGAAGTCTACTTTGTCCGAGATAAGTATTGCTACCCTTGCCTGTTTTCCGGGACCACTGGCTTGGTAGATCTTCTTCCAGCCTTTCACTCTCAGCCAGTGCTTATTTCTGTTGGTGAGGTGGGTCTCCTGTAGGCAGCAGATTGTTGGATCTTCCTTTTTAATCCAGTTTGCCATTCGGTGTCTTTTGATGGGGGAGTTAAGTCCATTAACATTCAGTGTTAGTATTGATAGGTATGTGGTGATCCCTGTCATGTAGTTGTCTTTGTTGTTTAAGGGTTTGATTGTGTGTAGCTGAATCAATGTTACTCTTTACTTTCTTGCCTTTTCTTCTCCTGTGGTTTGGTATTGCCTGCCCTTTCATGGTTTTGTTTCCTTTCATTTTCTGTGTGCAGAATTTTTTTAAGCATTAAACATAGCCTACAAGTAATAATTGCATTATTTGAGGTATATACAGTTTTTTTGTGTGGTACTGGGGTTTGAACTTAGGGCCTCACACTTGCTAGGTGGGTGCTCTACCACTTGAGCTACTCTGCCAGCTCCTAAAGTGCTTTTTTATGTTTCTTGGCTTATTTCCTGTGTGTTTAGGTTTTAAATATTATTATTGTCATCATTGTTTTCCTTGAGATTTTTTGCAGGAATGTTTTGAGTCTCGGATTCCTCTAGAAAGGAGTTATCTTTGTTCTTGTTAGGTGTTGAGGGCTGCTAGTTTGGAGTCATGCCAAATGAAATTGTCAAGCTAAGGTTTTTAGATGACTCAAGCAGTATAAATTCAGATTACAAGTGTGCATGAGGACTAATTTGTGGTTCTAAGTTTTTACTGGAGATACCAGGTTCCCTTCCACTAGCCTAACTCAGAATGAAGGTTTCAGACTGGATTTTCCTTACAATTGTAGGGGAAGAGGTAATTTGTGTTTCTTGTGCACCCTTATCCTGGAGTATTACTTCTTGGGGTCCTAGCATTATGACAGTTATCTTCTTTTAGTTTCTTGGGAAATCTTGGGCTTTGTTTTCCATTCCATATGCTTTACTAGGCTCCAAAAAACAATCAAAGCTCATGTATATCTAGCTTAGCAAATCAACTTTTGGTGAAAACTGGATGATATACTATTCCACTTGTTTCTGTGAGTTTCCACTTTTATGTAGTCTCTAGCCAAAAAATTCGTGTATTTGAGAGTTTGTAGATTTAATTTTGGCATTGGTGAGGATTGAACCCAGGGCCTTGCCCATGCTAGGCAAACCTCCAGCCACCAGCAGTTCACAGATTTTTTAAGACAATTTACACAATATTTTATCCAGGACTTTTTTTTTTTTTTTTTTGGCAACACTGGACTTCACACTTGTGAGGCAGGCACTCTACTGCTTGAGCCATGCCTCCAGCCTTTTTGCTCTGGTTATTTGGAGATAGGGTCTCGCTTTTTGCGTAGGCTGGCTTGGACCATGATCCTCTATTTTGAGCTTCCTGCCATTGCTGGGATGGCAGAAGTGACTACCATGTCCAGCTTTTTTCTGTTGAAATGTGGTCTCACAAACATTTTTGCTTGGGCTGTCCTGGAATTGCAGTCCTGCAGATCAGCCTTCAACGTACCTGGGATGACAGTTGCATGTCACCAAGCCCAGTTTTTTTTTTTCCCATTGAGATGGGGTCTTGTGGACTGCTTGCCTGAGATTGGCCTTGAGCTGCAGTCCTCCTTATTTCAGCCTCCCAAGTAGCTAGGATTACAGGTATGAATCACTGCACCTGGCTTATCCAGGGTTTTATCAGTGAAAAAGTGAAAAATCTTTTTTCTTTTTGCAGCACTGGGGTTTGAACTCAGGGCCTCACTCTTGCTAGGCAGATGGTCTTACTACTTGAGCCACTCCGCCAGGTCCCTCCCCACCTCTTTTAAATTTTAAGAACTGCCAAGTAGAAGGAAGAAGCATTATATGCTCTTTTTTTTTTTTTTTTTGGCAGTACTGGGGTTTGAACTCAGGGTCTCACTCTTGCCAGGCAGGTGCTCTACCTCTTGAGCCACTCTGCCAGCCCTAAATGGAAGATCTCTTTAACAACATTTGATTTATCAGAAATGAATATCTGACTTTTATATTGAACCCTTTTATACTTGTGTCCTCCCTGTCGGGGGCAGCCAGGAAGGCACTCAAATTCTGCCCATTAGTTGTCATTGCTGTGCTGAAATATCTTTAATACATTGATAAATACCTACCATGTGTGCAGCATTGTGGCAGGTTCTATGAGACATCAGAAATCCCATGTAACCGTCGAATGGATGAATGAATGGGTCGGTGTCTGGGAGGCCATGGAGATTCAGGTGCTGATCAGTTCCCATGGCAATGTAATTAGAATATTCTGTATCTGAGCTCACATGGGAGGGGTGCAGGAGAAAGAATATCTAAATGCCAGGTGTCATCTACAGCCATACCACCCTGAACGCGCCTGATCTCGTCTAAATACCAGGTGTCCAAACATCATGTATTTGAGTCACTTGTAAATCAAGTTTAAAGTCAAGTGGTCCCTCTATATCATAAAGTGCCTCAACGTACATTAAGGCAGTATAGGCCAGTGGTTAAGGTCATTGACTCTGGGGTCAGACTGTCTGGTCTACACCCTGCCTCTGTAAGTAACCTTGGGCCACTTCTTCATTTACCTCTCTGTCTGAATTTCCTTATGCATAGAAAGGGGCTTACAGAACCTATTTTATGGAGTTGTTATGTGAACTAGCTAACATAGCCGGGTGTGGTAGTGCACGCCTGTCATCCCAGGTACTCAGGAGGCAGAGATCAGTAAGATTTGGACTTGAGGCCAGCCTAGACAAAAAGTTAGTGAAACCCCATCTCAACCAACATGCCAGGAGTGGTGATAGGCTTCTATCTTCCCAGTTATTGCAGTGACAGATGTAGGAGGATTTCAGAACAGGCAGGCCAGGCAAAAATACAAGACTCTATCTGAAAAATAATCTTAAACAAAAGGGCTGGAGGGTGTGGTTCAATGGTAGAGCACTTGCCTAGCAAGCACAAGTCTTTTCAGTTCAAACCCTAGTACTGCCTCCCCAAAAACCATCAGTTAATGTGCATCAAGTACTTAGGCCAATACCTGGCAGAGAAGTGCTATGGACCAGTGGCTATTAATTATTATTACTGTTGACTTAGGTTGTTTTGAATCATTATCCTTATCAATACATTTTTCTTGGAGCTGCCTTCCATTTCTTTGTGAGAAGTTTCCATCCCTGTTATTTAGAGATTTGGAGCCTGACATGTTGTGATATTTTTCCAAGTATGGGTTGAAGATCCCTTCATCCAAATATCTTTAGGGTGCTTTATTGAAATATAAATTGTTAGGCCTTATCCCAGTGGGTCCAGACAAGATTCTTTCTCTACAAAATCTGATATGGATAAAGATTGGGCACATTGTGTCTGAGCTTGGTTAGCCAGGAGCTGCTGGAGGCCTAAGTTTTCACAAACTTCAGTGCTGATGGAGAATCTGGGAGTAGCTTGGATTCTGGGAAGACAGAGAAGGCAAAAGTTTAACAGAAGCAAAGAAAAGAAGTAGGAAGAGATGGAAACAGAGTCTACTAGGCCAGGATGTGGTCAAGTACCATCCAATTCTGGGGGCTTCAAGGCGGGTATGTGATATTTACCTTGTGAACTTGACTCCACCTTGTAGCAGAGGTCATGGGACGAGTTGGGGGGAGATGGGGGTAGCAGGGAAGGGAGCGCTGCCTTACAATGACTGCCTGACCCATTAGTTATCTTTGAGAAGTGCCCCCAGGGAGTAGATTAACCATACTCGCTGCTTGTTGGGCTGTGGGGTGGGGGCAGATTGAGTGCCCTTGATCTGATCTGGATGACAGGATTGAGAGCCAAATCTCGGAGGCTTTGGTCTTTCTCTTTGCGCTAGTGCTAGTGTGAGGTTGGCGTTTATATCAAGCCACCCAATGCTCAAGTCCTTTGAAGCATTAAAATACGGAATGCCTGGCCTGACAAGAACTGGGAGTTTAGTACTTTTCTTCTCATACTTCCCTACGCTACATGGCTTAAACTGTCACTAAGCCACAGTGGACTCTGTGACCCGAGGCATGGGAAAATGATGGGATGCCTTGGTCCTGCCATTGGTGGGAAAGGCCATCTTTGAGCCATCCCCACCATTCTCTCCTCCCCCACTATTACACTACCTAACCAGGAAGGCCAGCCCTGGGCAGGTCAGTCTGCAGGTATACTTTGACCTACACACACACACACACACACACACACACACACACACACACACACAGAGATTGATTGTCTTTGGACTTGAAGCTGCCCTGGTTCCTTTGGAGGCCTTTGGAACCATCTCTGTCATTGAGTTCTGTGGCGAGAACCAACAAATACTGACTTTCCCTCCTTGAGTAAAAAGTCACATGAGTTCAATGCCGGACTTCCAAGTCCTGAACCACCTTCTTGTGTACTAAACAACTCTAGTTTTCTGTGTCACATTTGACCTTGGGCTCAGTTCGAAAAAGTGCTAAGTCTGGATTAGTGAAAATTTGAGTGTCCTTTGCTCACTTCGATGGCAGGGTAGTGCCTATAGCATGGTAGCTGGGTAAGGTAAGGCCTTTGAATTTCATAGGAGACCCTATTTCTTTTCCATCAGTGGAACAGCATAGAGTAGGGAATGGATACGATGAAGAAGAAAATGGGTTCTTGATCAGATTCCTTGGAATTGAGTCCTGACTCAGCCACTTAATAAGTCTTGGGACCATGGACAAGTTATTTAATTGAACCTGTACCCCTCTTTCTTTTTGAATGGACCTTGGGTACACACAGTTGGGATAATAATATTTAGAATCCCTTATTTATATCATACTCCACCATTGGCCCATACATGTCCTCCTTTAATTTTATTTATGTATGCATTCATTTATGTATGGATAATAAAATAAGCAACTATGAGCCCAACCTAAGAACTTACCACATTGCTAATAACTTATGTCTGCATAGGTGCTGTCCCCAGTCCTTCCCCACCTGGAGAGAACCACTAACCTGAATTTTGCTTATTATTCCTTTGCTTTCTTTAAAAAAATAGAGTTTTAGCTCTCTCTCATAGGCACAGGTATATCTATTCAGATATGGATGTAGCTACAGAATTCTAATTATTATTATATTTGGTTTCCATTTTTTGTCGGCCTTTCTGCAAAGAAAGTTGTTGTTGTCTGTATGTTGATTTCTGAGACTTGCTTGTTGTATGCAGCATTATATAGGTATGACTCATTCCTGCTATTGAGTACCTATAGCTGTAGTTACATTCTCTCTGTGGTGCAACATTCTGTTCTGGAAGTAGACCACAGCATCTTTCTCCATTCTCCCTGGGATGGGCATTTGGTTATCCCCAGTATTTTGCTATTACAAAAAAAACACACCTCTCAGTGCTTTGATTTCTTCATCTTAAAATTGGGGAATTATAACAGGAGCTACCTCATAAGGATAGTGCAAAGATAAAAGAAGCTAATAGTTGTAAGAAGTTAACAGTTGTTAGAACAGGGGTTGGCTGGTCAGTGTGTAAGTTAGCTAGGGCTGCTGTAACAAATACTGTACCATAGACTGGATGGCTTAAACTACAGAAATCTATTTCCTTACAGGTGTGATGGCTAGAGGTGTAAGATCAAGGTGGCAGCAGGGTTGTTTTCCTCTCAGGTTCTCTCACTTGTCATTAGCCATCTTCTTCCATAGTCTTCATATTGCCGTTCATGTGTCTTTCTATACCATAACCTTTTCTTTTCTTAGGGACATTGGTCACATTGAATTAAAGCCTACCCATATGATCTCATTTTACCTTTACGTCTTAAAAGACCCTGTCTCCAAATACTGTCACAATCTGAAGTGTTGGCGGTTAGGACTTTAATACATGAATTTGGGTCGGGGGGCACACCGTTAGTAAGTATTGTTCCTCCTCTTCCTTATGCTAGTCAGGAAAACACAGCCCCAGACTTAGGTATGACATGTCTCCTAGGAATGCTCACATGTCAGCTGCTGTCATCATCGTCACCATCATCATCATCAAGCATTACTATTAGAACATCAGAGCTTCTTTCCCTGTCCCTTCAGAAATGACTTTTTTTTTGTTTGGTACTGGGGAATGACCTCAGGGCCTCATGCTTGCAGGGCTAGGGCTCTACCACTTGTGTCACCCCCCCGACACACACACAGTCCTTCAGCCTTTAGTGTTTTTCAAATAGGCTTTCATACCTTTTGCCTACCATGTAGCCAAAATTACAGGCTTGTTTTTTGAGACAGGGCCTCCCTAGCTTCTCCTGGATGACCCCAAATCACAATTCTCCCCCATTTGCCTCCCATGTAGCTGGGATTACAGCATGTGTCATTACATCTAGCTAGAAATGTCTTTTGGTACCAGCAACAGTACCCTTAATGGTACTTTGTGGTTTTCCAAGAGAGCAGGTAGCAGCTCCTCAAGTCAGTTAAAGATGGGAGGAACCAGAATGTTTTCTTTCATCGTGATTAAAAGAAACTAAGTGTGGCTTTCCAGATTCTCTAGTGGCTGACAGACCCCAAATTGCCACCCCATATAGTTCTATGGGCTTATCTGAACAAGGCAAGCAAGTCTGGCTGAGTGTGTCTTCACACCAGGAAATACGCTTGCCCAAATAGCTGTGTCACTAGAGCAAACAGCATCTTTCACAGGCTCTAAATACTATGTTTGACATTAGGGTGTTGGCTAGGGCCAGCCCCTTGGCAACCACAACTCTGCTCCCCTGCTCTCTCAAGGGTTTTGAGCGTAAGGAGGAAGTCCTGAGTTTCCCTGATAGGGTTTCCTCCAACAGGAAAGACCAGTGGTCTCAGTCCCATCTACTCCCCATCCCTCTCGCCACATTAGCCATGGTGAATAATGGTGAATAATGGTGTCTACCAGGGCTGTGGCCATCTGGCCTTACTAGAGGCATGGCAATGGAATCACCAGGGCAGATGCAATATGAATTTGGGGAGTGGGGTCTACAGCTCCTCCTTTACATGTTATTTTTTTGTGGTACTTGGGATTGAACCTTCAAGGCTTTATGCATGTTAGGCAAGTGCTCTATCACTATATCCCCCAACTCTGATGTGTTATTTTCTTGACATTCTCAGATATTCTGAGGGAGGGGGTTCTGAAAAGTGAGAAAAAATTAGCTGAATGCATCCTCTTGGTTAAAGATTCCTGTAATACAGATTTGAAAGAATATGAAAGTTCCTCTGTCCCACGTCATAGGGTGGCAATTGCTGTTAACAGTGTGATATATTCCTCTTTTGACCTTTTTCATCCTTTCAGAAATTTTAGCTACATGATTAATAAGTGAATACATTCATTTGTTATAAAGTCACAGCTCTGAGAGTATATAAAATCCAAAGTCAAGGTCTCTCCTTCCCTTTCCCAACCTCTTCCCATCCTCTTCCTCTACCCAGCTTGGTACATTGTACCCCAGTCCAGTTTTCTGTACATTTACATACATCTAAAAGTATATACACAAACTTGTCTTTTTTCTTCTACAAAAAGAATCATGTTTTATACAGTATAGAGTTGCTTTCTTTTACCTAGAAAAAAAACCTTTTAAAAAAAGGTTGAGCAGTTCATGTTCCGGAGTTTTAGTTTAAATTTTTTTCATTTTTAATGTTTTTTATTAGTACATAATAGTTGTACAGGGGATTTTGTTGTGATATTTCCATATATACATATATTATACCCCGATTTGGTTTATTCCCTCCGTTGTTCTTCCTCTTTCCCCTCCCCCTTCTTAAAATGACTTCAACAGATTTCAGTATTCCATATTCATACACATGTAGAAAGTACGCCAACCATGCTCACCCTCCTTTTCCCTCTTCACTTACCCTCCCCTAACGTGACCTGTTTTACATTCCTCTCCTTCATTGCTTATGTGTTCATCGTTCTGTGGGGATTTTGATAGACATTTAGGAGTTTGCTGTTTTAATGTATTTCTTGTTTACTTCTTGGTGCATGTGTGCAAATGTCTCTGTCAGCATAAATTCCTAGAAGTGAAATTAGAGCCGAAGTGAAATTAGAGCTGAAGTGAATGGGCATTTAACATTTTTGATAAATATTGACAAATTCCTCTTCAAAAAGAATGTACCTTGTGTTTTCCACCATGTACTGTATCTTAGGATTTTGCCATATTAGTCATTTAAATTCTCTTAAATTTAAAATAATTCCCAGCTTTTTATTTTATAGCTATTCTGATGTACTGAAAAGTTGAAATGATAATTGTGAACAGGTCCGTACTGTCCAGCTAGATTCAACAATTGTTAACATTTTTCCATATTTACTCTCTAAACCTATCTTTAAGCAGGCTTAAACGTTACAGAGAAAGTAACAGACATCTTTTTTTTTTAACTAATTTTGGGTTTTCTTGGTGGTACTGCAGTTTGAGCTCAGGGCCCCGAGCTTGCTGGGCAGGTGCTCTGCCATTTGAGCTACGCTCCCAGTGCTGCACATATTTTGATACTTCATTTCTTCTTATCTCAGCTTCGGTTTCTTAGAATAATGACATTCTCTTGCCTAACCACAGTACCATTATCACAGTGATTCTATAATATGATCTATTTTATCGAATAATCAGTTTATATTCAGATTTTCTCAATTGTCCCAAAAGTAAATTGAGTGAATATCATTCATGATATTGAAGTTTTCATGAGTTGGGCTTTTTTTACTTTTTAATACTTTTCTTCAAATTTTTGACCATTAGTATTAAATAGACTTTAAATTAATATATATTATGTCTGTATAATTTATGATCAACATCCCATAGTATCAGACATTTTGTAGAGTTGTGTCATAGAATGGTCCATATTTTGAATTTTGAGTGTTTCTTGTGGGACCTTGTTGTTTTTAGTGCCAACATGTTCTATGAATGTGCTGTGGCTGACTTAACTAGTCCATTTCATTTTATTATTTTAGTTTAATTATTTTTGTGGTACTAGGGAATGAACCCAGGACTTCAGGCACTCTACCATTTGAGCCATATCCCCAGTCCTTTTGTTTGTATTTTGTGTTTGAGATAGGGTCTCCCTAACTTTGCCTGGCCTGACCTGAAACTCATTGTCCTCCTACCTCTGCCTCCCTAGTAGCTGGCATTATAGGTGTTTACCATCACATCTGGCTTTTAATAGTCTCTTATTAATGGCCATTTAGGTTGAGAGTGTTCCATTTGTGGCTCCTCTAATAAGCAGTATTTAGTTCCATGGGGTTTGTAGCTCCAGTCTATCACAGTTAAAGTCTGTGGTCACTTAATGAAGATAAAGTATGTCAAAGCCAAACATTATTGGAAGAACATTACCAAGAGCATTTGTTACCGTGGGTTGTATGCTTTCCTCTTTTAGGGAGATGGACTGTCTTTTTGGAGTCCCTGACATTTTGAAAGGCTATTGTCTAGGGCTAAGATGTGACCAGGGTTCTCTCTTTGTGACACCATGGAGTCTTCTGGTAATGCCAAGTCTCCCGAGGTATGGCGTGAGGTCCTTCATTTTACAGCATGTACCCGTCCCTCACACGGTTATTCTCACCTGAGTTTCTCCTTCCCTCCTCCTGTCCTGGGAGCCCACAACTAGCCCTTCCATGTACGCTTTGGGTTCCATCCCCTCCAGCCTGCTGCCAGTCCCCTCGCTCTGCAGTACCTCCTGCTTTTCTTGCTGCTTCAGCCTCTCGCTGCCCACTGGCTCTTTACCTCAGTTGAGAAATATGTTCACGTTTTCCCATTCTTAATGTTTATTTCTCTGTATTGCCATTACCCCTTAGTTATGGCTTTCATCTCTCTCCACCCATCGTGTCTTCTCAAAAGATTGCTGGTGTGACTAGGGTCCCCAAAGTGGAGTGCCTCAGAAGTACCACTGGAGTGCTTGAGGAAAGCACTCACATTTAGATGCACTTTACAATTTCATCATTTAAACACCACGTTTGTGTTTTTTAGCATACGTTTGTCTGCGTCTGCTTTGTGACATCAGTTACATACATGTGTGTCACTTGCCTTACTTTCATCGTCTTCAGCTCTCTTGCAGTCCAGACTCACATTCCTGTAGACTTATGAGCATCTCTGCGTACCTGTCACACTGGTACCCTCAAATTCATCACACCCCCAGCTACTTTTCTTCGACCCTACCTCCTTCAATCTGTACCTGTGATTGTAGGTTCAGTCTTAAGGAAAAGTCCCAAGGTCCTGCCAGCCACCTAAGCTATCAGCCTGAGGGTCACCTTTGATTTCTTTCCTTTTCTTGCTTCTGTGTAGCTCCTGATCCATTCAGTTCTATACTCTTGGCAATTCATCTTCCTTACCCCTCCCCGGTCTGCCCATCCCCCCCTTCTGTCACTGCCTTTGTGTGAGCTTGATTTAGACATTTCTGTTACCAGTCCCCAACTGGTGTCGCTGCCTGTAGTACTGTCCTGTAGTATATACATCATGTACAGGCCTTTCCTTCCCTGTAAAAGAAAATTCAAACCAAAGCCAATACTTTGTCCACAAGCCCTCCTATGATCTTTTGCTACACTAGTATCATCTCCTTATCTGTTGTTCTCCCAACTACACCATGGACTCTGTACGGCAGGTTGATATCTTCATCATCGCCACATAACAAGAGCCGTGCATGTACCTACCACCCAGTCGTGCCTCAATAAGTTTTTTTCTTTTCTGTTGATGGAATGAGAATGAGAGGGACCCTCGTGAGTGAGTGGTGTTGACATTCGTTTTAGAAATGAAGAGGCTTCCATTGAGAAACTCTGACCTTAAGCTGGGTCAAAGGAATAGACTAAGTGGGATGCCCAAAAAACCTGGTAGTCATCTGCTAAAAGTACTGGTGGGTGACTTAGAGCTGGCAGGTACTCCCAAGTGCCACAGTTTCTTGCTGGAAGGTCTTGTGAAATCAGAATGAAACTCCAGCTTTACACCCAGCGAGATGGGGCAATAAATCTTGCTGGCTTGGATTGAAATTGTAATTTTACTAGTTTCTGTCAGGATTGACACTGAAGCAGAGGGCAATGATTACAACAGCTAACATCTATTGAGTACATAAAATATGTCAGCACTGAACCAAGAATGCTCCGTGCATTATTTCACCACAACTTGATGGAGATATTGTCATCATTCCCATTTTACAGATAAGTAATTGAGACTCAGCAACATTAAGTGATTTGCCCAAAATTGCCCAGCAAATAAGTGATGGAGACAGAATTTTATTTTCAGCAGCCTGACGCTAGGCTGGAGAAATTAATTCTTGAGCCTGTAGTATGTAAATGGTAAGGAGAACCAGGAATCTGGATAAGATTATCTAGTGAATGGGAATCAACAGAGAGGAAAGCCAAAGAACCGGTTCTGGGTGTTATCGATATTTAGAGGCGTGGCACGTTCAGCAAAGGACATTGAGAATGAATGCCATTAAAATAAGGTAAGAACAGAGAGCGATGGTCTACAAGTCCAGTGTGGAAAACGTGTTGCAGAAGAGGGAAAGATTACCACGTCATTATGTTGCTGGTGAATCAAGACAAGGCCTGAAAACTGAGCCGGACTAGAATTTCTAGTTGTACAGGTTGCTAACTGCACAAATGAGCAAGTGGAGCCCCAAATCTTCCTGGCACCCCGGCTGCAGGTGAGGCTGGGCAGAAGAAGGCCACAATACTTAAAACTCACACAGAAGCAACATGCAGGCAGCTACGCCTTTGTGCTGCTCACTGGAATTTGGAACCTGGAAGTCACTGGTGGCCTCAACAGAAGCAGTTTAGGTGGAATGATGGGAGCGAAGATTTATCGGATTGAGAGAGGGAATGGCGGCAGTGGGTAGAGACAGCTCTTTTGAGGAGTTTTGCTCTAAAGTTTAAAGAGAAGCAGAGAATTGGAGGTGGTAGCTGGAGGGGGAGTGAGGACGAGAGTCTCTGTTTCTGTAGATAAAAGAGAGTGTAGCATGGTTGTTTTCTGATGGGAATGAATCAGGGAAAAGGGGACATTTTCTGGTGTGATATCCTTGAGCAGGTGGGGAACTGTGGAAGAGCCTTAGCAGCAAGGCTTGTGGCAGGAAAAAGGCATCTGTGGGTGGAGATGGAGGCAGAGATTGTGTGTGCTCTCTGCCCATTGTTCTTCCTCTTTTTCCCCAGTGAACTAGGAAGCCAAGAGGGAGGACAAGGAAGGTGGAGGAAAGGGGGTGGGGAGTTGTGGAATGGTTGTTTAGGAGAGAGGAGAGTGAATGACTTTGAGAACGCTGCTCGAAGTTTGCTGTCCCAAATTTAAAGAGGCATGAGGTTGGCGAGGAGCAGTGAGAAGGTAGCAGGAACAACAGACTGGAGGGCCTGGTGAAGTTGGGAACACACTCAAATTAGGATTTGAAGAGGAATAAGTTGGACAGACGGGTGGATGGAGAGCTGGGTGAATGGTGGAGGTCATGGAAAGGTCACAGATATTGATAATGACGGGTATGATCATGGGAATATGATAAGATGGAGAAGAGACTTTGAGGGAAATGGAGAGGCTGGGATATTGATAAATATTGAAATCACAGGGATTTTGACCAAGGGCTGATGGAAAGAAGTGACAGAGAGATGAGAACAAGTCTTCAAGTACTGTGGGGAATGCATATGGGCGAGACTGTACGTGACTGTGACTGAAACAAAAATGCATATGGGGGGAGTGGTTAGCAAGGAAGTCTCTCTAGAATGTTCTGGAAGGGACCGCCATTTAGAAGCTGCAGTGAGGAACAGAAAGGCGCCCTTGTGGCAGAATAGCACTAAGGAGGTATGGGTGGAAAAGCACCAACCATTTAAGAGGGCTGTGAGGCTCGCAATGTCTTCAGAGAGCAAACTAAGGTTTTGTTAAAGCAAGAAGGTGAGAGAAATGTTCAAAGAAGTATTTGAGGATTTTTGCTAGTGATGGGCAGTGGACTCTAGAGAATAGAGTAGAAGGATTTCAGGAATTGGGGAGGGTGGGAGGTAGGACCGAAGAGAAGATGTACAGAGCCATACTGGAGCTGGGCGTGGTGGTACGCACCTGTAATCCCAGCACTAAGGAAGCCGAAGGCAGAGAATTGTGAGTTCAAGGCCAGTCTGGCTACATAGAGAGACTCTGTGTGTCAAAAAAACCAACCAGCCAAACAGAGCCCTGCAGGAAATTGAGTTCAGGTGTTGGAGGAGACCTGGGAGTCTTGGCTTCTTTTGGTGACCGAAGCAAACAAGAATGTGAGACACAGTGGGATTGGCAGTCTCCATGGCAGAGTATGGTGTGACCACCGTCAGGGTTGAGGTGGGAAGAAGCAGGGTCCATGTACCTAATGTTTCAGGCAGTCTGATTCCAGAGACCTGAATAACTTTACCACTGTTTCAGTTCTAAAAACGACATTGACTTGGATATGAGAAGGAAATTAATGACCCGTGTAGCTTAAAATATTTTTATTGTTTTTGCCTCTCAATTGCATCCATGTAGGAGGTTTTTTTCTGTTGCCTCGAGATTCCTCTAGTTGAAAAGGAACCAGGCTGTGAACATTAGAGCTCGAGGTGTGAGTTCTGCAGGGGAGAAATGAATAACCAAATGGAACTTGTGGGGAAAGTATGGTATTTCACAGGCCATTGTGAAGTGGGGGAAAATAGGGTCAGGAAGGCTCCATGAGAACATTCCTGGAACCCATCCTGGAATCAGTGCCTTCCCCACTGCCAAGTGTCCCAGGCCCCATCCCTGTGCCTGCTCCTTCTCCTGCTGATGTTCTCTAACTTCTGTGTATGCTCAGTTTCCTTATGTGTCACAGCCCCCCACTTCACGGGAAAGTTGTAATAACCAAGCGTTATAATGTAAAAGTATTCAACACACTGTGTGATGCACAGCATAACTGCTTAGTAAGTAGTATTTGCTACTAAATGACAAGTGCCAGGTTCTTAGCTACCATCTGGCTCCCTTCTTGCCACTAGTGTGGCCATGTTGTTTTACCACTCTCTCTTTTAGCTCCTTCTTCCCTTGCTTCCCCCCTACACTTCCTCTTTACCTATTTTCTCTTTCCCCTCCCTGGTCCTGGTTCCCACTGGTGCCTGTACCTTTGTGTCCCTCTCTGGTTAGGGAACTCTTGGAATAAGCGAGGCAGCCCTCAGAGGAAGGAAGCTCATGAGGATAGTCTCTTGGCCATTCCAAATGAGGTCTGTGGCCAAGGTGGCTACAGAGGTGCAGTGACCCATGACAACAGACTTAGTTGCCGGGAGGCTAGCATCACGAAACAAACTTGGCCACTGTGATATTGACGTGGGGCTAGGGTGACAAAGGGCGGGCAGAACAGGCTGTGTGAAGGTAAGGATCACTTGAAGCAGAAAGGGCTGGGCCAAGTCACCTTACGGAAGGATGAGTGGGAACATGTGCTAGTCCTGCTCTGCTGCTACTCTGGTTAATCTCAGCACCTTCTAATGTTAGGCTTCTGTAGGGTAGCAGAGTAGTCAGCCCTTGGTGACCACAGGGTCCGTGGCCACATGCTCAATCAATGGTGGATTGAAACGATCTCAAAAGTTGCGTCTGTGCCGAACATGTGCAGACTTGACCTTACCCCGTAAACTACAACACGGTCCTACAATTTGCGTGGCATTTCCAGTATGTTCGGTATTTTAAATAATCTAGAGATGTTAAAGTGTCATTTAGCGATGCCATTTTGTGTTAGGGACTTGAGCATCTGCCTGTTTTGCTATGAGGGGTGGCTCCTGGAACCAGTTCCCCACAGATAATTAGGGAGGACCAACTGTGTACTGGGTAAGACTAAATTCTGGAGCAGGCTGCTCGCATTTGAATCTTGGCTGTGTCACTGAATGAGCCGTGTGCCCTTCAGTAAGTTGCCTAACTTGCTCATGTCCAAGTTTCTCATCTCTAAAGTGAAAATAATTGGGATAGTGCAGTTGTTGTGATGATTAGTGCAATAGTTTACAAAATGTTTATAGTAGTTTCAGGCCCATAAGAAGTACCATGTGTTTGTTATGGTCTTAAAATTTTTAAATTGCAGCAACATAATTATTTCCATTTTACTGACGTCAGAACTAGGGTGGAGAGGTTATGTGACTTGCCTAAGGCCACAGGTCTGCTGAGTAGCACAGTCAGAACACAGAGGTGACAGGCTCCAAGTCCTAGCTTGTACCCACCGTACGTAGCTGCTCCCTTGACATGCAGGTGGACACTTTGCTTTCTAGGAGGGCTGTAAGAGCGACAGCACTGTGAGTGAGGTGAGTGGGCAAGTACAATCTGAGAGGTGGACAAAGGGGCTGCTTGGGGACATGCAGGGACTATTGGCCACAAGGCCTTCAGCCATTCTCTGCTCTCTGTCCCTGTCGTGGGGGAGTGCAAACTGACTTCCAAGGCTCATTTTGGGGAGCAGTCAAGGTTCTGATTACAGCCAGAGTGTTCCTGGGACTTCTGCCTCCTTCCTGTTTTTCTGGGTGACCTCAGTGAATTCAGTGAACGTTTTTGTACCTCAGGTTCCTCATTTGTTGAATGAGAGAAATTGATGGATTTCAAATGGCTGCAAAAAAAAATTGAAAAGCCTTTAAGCAGTACCCGATTTCAAAAAAGTCGAGTCATCCCTGATCACATTACTGAGGGTCACATGTGGACCTCCCATATGCTTTGTGCTAGCAGTGCCCAATGTCAGATCCCAAAACCTATTCCAGAATGTTCTACAGAGACATTTGGACCCTCATCACCTTTCCTGAGTTTCAGATTCCCCTCTGTGAATATAAATTACTTCCTGGGGGAGTTAGTTTTCCTTCTATGTGGATTTCTGTTGTCAAGAGCCTGTGTCCAGGTTCCACAGTTGTCCCAGCTCCCATTCTGGAGCTCTGCCATCTTTTGGTTCCAGACCTTGGCATGACACAAGGCTCCAGCTCCTGTGCTAGCAGGGCCTGTGACTGCCTCTGTTCATTAGCGAGTAGTCTTGATCCTATGCCAGTCCCACAGGGAGCGGGGAGGCAGCTGACACCTTCGCCTGGAGTCTTTGTCTCTGTGGACTTGCCTTGGGGTATGTGTGCATGTGTGTTGGTGTGCGTGTGCACACATGCACACTACGGGCTGAGTGTGCACCATAGGCTAAGCCTCTTGGCAGCTGCTCAAGTTCAGTTTTTCCTCAGAATTGAGTTAGCCACCCAGCCGTTTCTATCTCGGCCTGCTGCCAAGATCAACAGCAGGGTCCCTCATGCCAAGTTGAAACCTTCCCAGCATTGGTAGTTCAGAGCTTCTACTTTGAAGGAGATGGGAAATGGGTGAGCAAGTGGGTGTGTCAGAGGTCAGGAGGGTGGGGAAGTTTGTTTTAGCAAGCTGTGCCATAATTGGCCCAGCTGCTTGGTCTTCACTCCAAAATAGGGCAGACGTTGGACTCACACCCAAGTCCAATGGGGAACCTCATCATCCTTGGATCCAGACCTGACCAGACTTAACAATCAATTTTTTTTTCATCTGGAAAACAGGAATAACAAATCCTTCTTCATATGTTCTTCATGTCAAATGAGAAATAAACTTTTAAATAGTCCACCATCTACATGCCAGGAGCAGAAAGTGACATAAGGTTGTGTTTTTAAAATATGTTCCATAGAATGCCAAGTGTTATTTTTTAAAAAGTCACTTGCTAAATAATTTGGAGAAACTGGAGAGAAATAATGTTAAGTAGGTCTAGTCTGTAGAGGCTACTCAGGTCCTTAATACACCAATAAAATGCTTGGTGACTCTCCAACGGGACATACCATATGTAGCATTTGTTAATTTTGTTTTGAGACAGGGTCTCACTATGTAGCCCAGGCTGGCCTGGAACCTCCTGCCTCAGCCTCCTGAATGCTGGGATTACAGCTGTGTACCACATACCTGTCAACAGTTCTTAAATTTTTAACCAAACTTTTTTAGTGAACTATTTTTCAAGTATCATGTGTGCAAAATACACTCTGGAAGGCACCAGTCTGGGCCAAAAAAATACTCAGAAAGTTTTTTGGCTTGAATTGGGAAGGGAGGTGAGTTGGCAAAGTGACTGGGGTTGCTAAAATTTGGGTTCTGAAGGGTAAGGGCATTCTGGTCCCCAGTCTGTTGCAGTGAGTACTTCCAGTTCTGAACACCTCTCTCTCTCTTGTTCCCCCAGCTCCCCTTTGAATTGGAGATTTACTACATTCAGCATGTCATGCTCTACGTGGTGCCCATCTACCTGCTTTGGAAAGGAGGTAAGGCCAGCAAACGACATCCCCATGGCACCTCTTGTGTGCCTAGCTCGATCTTGAGCTCCTGCTTGTCTGGGTTTCTTCAGCATGCTTGATGCCGGACCCAAGGCACTGGGGAAAGTGGGCATGGATGATGCCGGCAAAAAGTCTGGGGGCTTTCTGGAACTATCCCATGTGGGTGAGCATGGTGCCGTTGACTGCCTGTCATAGGGCCTAGGATTTGGGCTCTTGGTGGTGGCCCCCTATACTCTGTCTCTCTCCTTTGCTTGTGCCTCCCCAGCCTCAGTAAATAGTACAAGGTAGAAGAAGAGAGAGAGTGAGCTACTCGGTCTCTTCAAAAACTAGACTTGTGTGCTTGCTCATTGCATCCACCATCTCAGTACCAAAGAAGCTACTGAAGGGGTGGAGAGTGCAGGGACTGGAGGATTATGGGATTGAGGAAAGAGGCAGGTGAAAGAACAGCAACTTCCATGTAAAATAAACCATTGCAAACTCATTTGGTCAAAAGGGAACGCCACCGACCTTCTGGAAGGGAAGCTGATCTGTTTGTGACCTTAGAGTGCCCTGGAAGTTCTCTTCTCCCTCCATTGGAGACGGAAGGAGGGAGTTCCTGTGCCTTTGGGGCTTGTTGTAAGAGCCACCTCTTCTCTGCTTCCTGAAGGGCCTATAACTAGAAGACATTCTTCTTCAGTCTTAGCCACCAGCCTCTCTGCCTTTGTTGCTGGGACTTTTCTGGGACACCAATCCCTTCCTATCTCACGGTTTCATTTCTATCACCCTAAAAATGCCATGAGGCTGCTTGGGTTCCTGAGCTCGCTGAAAAGTGGTCTGGGATTCTGCTGGGCTCTGCTGCCTCTCAGTCAGGAGATTTTCCTTCTGTGCCTGGGTTCCTGTCATGTAAGCCTCTTTTTCATGAATTTGGCTAAATTTTTTTGAGGCTGCTTTTACCCTGTATGGCCACTTGGGGTGTCACATTGTCAAAGAACATTTCCCTTGATTTCGGTCTAAAAGAACTCCTTCCCTACTGAGCTTTCAGAGGAGGCTGAAGTTCCAGTATCCAGACATTTGTACAGGGAAAGCCACACCCCCTAGATAGAGTGATTCCTCTGTAGCCTTCTATTGAATCCATTGCTGTGCTCTTTGAGGAAACTGAGCTAAGGAAGTAGGGACTCTTGAGTCTTGATTCCACTTCGTTCCTACTCTTAGTGATTTTCACCCTGAGAAGAGGCTGTAGCAATAGCAATAATAATAGTAACTGCAGTAACTATCAGTGACTACTTTTTTGTCACTTCCTGTCTGTAAGATACATGTGCTAGGACTATTTTGTGTATTTCCCCATCACAAATGGCCTGTTGAAGGAAGAATCCTCCTTGCATGGAGGAGAAAATCACGGCTCAGGAACATTAAGGTACCTTGTTCACAGCCATAAGCAACAGAGTTGGGGTTCAAAGCCCAGCCTAAATTCCTTTCCAGACCAGTGTTCTTTCTTATACATTGCACCATCTGGAAGGCCAGGCATCTGTCTCCTAACCATACCCGGCTGGGAGTCCTGGTCTCCTTTCTCCATCTTCTGTACCAGTTAAACCATTCACTGAACATTTATTTGTTGACCACTTCCTATCTCCTCTGTGCCAGGCCTTTGTAGTAGTTAGCTGAAGATGAACCAGAAAGACACCGTGCTTCCCTGAGGAATCCCTGTTTATTGAGGATGATAGACAATTGTAACACAGTGAAATAAGCACTAACAGAGGGTAGTGTAGGTGCGGAATATCATTTCCAAAGCCTAATTAACCTTCCTTTCTTCACCATTTCCGGGAAGATAATTGTGTCTTCTTAGAGCAAGTGTTGCTGGTAGCCCAGGTCCATAACTGGTGGGGTGAGAAATAGTGGTAATGAGGGAGCTGAGATGCTTTTTTACTTCTAATGTCCTGTTGACACCTGAGCTCAGAGAAGAATTAGCTGACAGGACAGGTGGGATGATATCATCAAGCTGACCTTTGACTCCAGGCCCTGGGCGAGTGTCAAAGGTCTAGAACTTGATGGGCCCCCACACCTTCTATCTTGCCAGCCTGGAGTTATTTTGAGGGTTCATCTCCCTTTCTAGCTCTTTGCTACCATCTGCTGTTCACTTGGAAATTGTGAATATGGAGAGAAAAATCTGGATTTCTTCCTAAGTCTGGTTTCGTCTTTGGCACGGAGCCTTGGACCCTAGACCTAAAGGAGCAGGAATTGTTTTGGTGTCAGAAGTGGGAAGGTAATTCCCTCAGAAGCCAAGAAAGTGGAGAGTTTGAGACTGTCCTATGAAAGACTCTTGGAATTTTCTAAAAATAAGTGTTTTGGGAATTTTTACATAAGACAATATAGGGGCCCTGTTTTGCTTGAGCACCAAGTATCTATCCTGTAGTTTGGATGTGAGTGAATGGTACTAAGTGTGAATGCCATCTCTCCCTCACTCCTGAAGTCCTTACCCATGCTTACAGGCCATGTGACCTCTCTTGTCCACACTGTTCTGTTCTTCCTCCAGCCTGATTCTAGTTTCCCCTGTCTCCTTTCCTCCCAACTTTTTTCTTTTGATTGGCAGGAACTAATTTCTTCCATTGTTTTGCTGCAGTGTTTATTTTTTTAAATTTTATTGGATATTGACAAATTATAATAGTAGATATATCTAGGGTGCATAGTGATACTATAATGTATAGGAGGATTGAATCAAGCTATATTTCCTGGAAACTACCCCCAGCCTCACCAGCCAGCTCTCCTGGAAGCTGTTCTTTCTGTTCTTCTGCCCTGTGCTCCATAGTCTCTTCTGGATCATTGTTTTGCCTCTACTTTGTAAGAAAATGCTTTCTTCTTTACCATCTTCTCTACCTCTTTTTTGATGGTATGGGGGGGGTAGGATTTGAACTCAGGGCCTCATGATTGCTAAGTACACTGTCTACCACTTGAATCACTCTGTCAGCCCTTTTTATGTTGAGTATTTTTGAGATAGGATCTCACTCTATGCCTGGACTGGCCTGGACTGTGATCCTCCTATTTGTGCTTCCCGGGATGACAGGTGCACACCGCAGCACTCAACCATTGCTTGGGATGGGGTCTTGTGAATTTTTTTTGGCCTGGGATGACCTCGAACCACAATTCTCCCAATCACCTCCCAAGCAGCTAGGATTACAAGTTTGAGACGCTATGCTCAGCCTCTCTTCCTCTTTTTTTTTCACCATCACCATCATCTAATCTCTTGGTCCCTTCCCTGATATTCCTATGAGTCTGTGGCCTGTGGTTCTCCATATTTCCACTATAGTGAAGACCTCTAGTCTGTCTCCAGCTTATCAAGGTTTGGGCTTTGAAATTGCAGTGATTTTGGTGTCTCCTTCTCTTCAGCCACTTGGGACTTTTCTTCCTCCAAGACTTCTCCATCTAAGATCATAAACTGCTGTGCCCATTTCTTTGACCCAAATCTCTGCTCCGTTCAGCTTCCTTCCTTCCCAGTCAGCATGTTCCACTGTGACCAGTTATTGGAACTTTCCTCTTACTAGTTCCTAAAAAGTGTCCCACTCTCTTGTCTCTTCCAACTGGGATCATTAGCCAGTCCCTTTTTAGTGTGTTCAGTCTCAACGTACTGGAGAAAATCTCTCAAGTCATTGTGATTAAGACCACTAAAGCTTCATGGTCCCCATTATAACTGCTCTCCACACATGCTCAACTATAGCCTGGCTTTGGTTAGCTCCTCTATACTTTTCCCTCAGAAGTAATGCATAAGCCTTTTCTACCCTCTTCAAGCTTCCTGTCCACTGTATGCAAAGGTCTTGTCCTCTCTACACTCAACAGATGCTGCCTACCAAATGACTCAGCAAATAGAAGTTTTCAGGTGGGAGCTCCCCCAGTCCTTTTCTCCACGTCTTACCTGCATCCATTCGTGTCCTTCCCTCCCATCCTAGAAGTGATGGTCCTCCTATCTGGGACTACTTGCATCCCTGGGTGATCACCTCCCATTCATCCTACCTCCGCTGGAACCTCATTCCATCAAGTCCCTTGTTCCTGGGATTTTCCAGCCCTTTCTTCACTACGACCTTTTTAGACAATAAAGATGCTTCAGACTTTCCCATCTGAGACACCTTTCTGTCAATCCCACACAACTCTGTCTTCCTCTTCCTTTCACTAGCATCTCAAAAGAATAGTCCATGCAATATCTCCCAATCTTGGGGCATGATGAGTTTTGCCTTTTCCTTGTAAACATCATATTATTATGTATATACTATATGTCCTTAAAGCCTATTTTTTATTAAAATGTATTTATTCTTAATAGAAACAATAATGTTCAGGAAATCATGGCTTTGATTTACTGGCTGTTGTAAGATACTTTAAATATGTAACTATTAAAGATGATTTATCACCCCATATCGCCTCATGAACATTATAACAGTAGGAGACACTTGTGTCTGCCCTCGTTGTGTCCCTCTTTTCAGTTACCTTTCATTTCTCAGGGCAGTGCAATCTGACATTCCTACCCCCACCCCCACCAGGATCCTCACAGAAACGCCCTTGCTGTAGATATACCACAACACCCATGTGACAAAACTGAATCACCAATCTCTGTTCCACTGACACTGCTCCGCTCTGCAACCTTCCAAAGTCCATCTTTTTTCTCGCCCGCATACCTCCCTGACCACACTTTCACAAGCACGAGGTCTTTTTCTGCAGTCCTCTGAGCTGTCGATTCACCCAGAGTTCTGCTCCACACTCACCTCACCCTTGAATCCACTGACCTGGTCTGGTGTGCTTTCACTGGTTAGCAACCAGTCCGTATTGTGATGGCTGCTTCATCGCTCTGTATGACCTGGGTTCCTGGCAGTTCCCTCACTAACTTCATCTGAATGACTTCAGTGCACTTCAGACTCAACCAACCCTCTTGTGCTAAACTCCTGACCTTCCCCATCATCCTTGCTGTTCTTCCTGGGGGTCTTGCCCAGTGGCATCACCTGCTCACCCCAACTAGGATCTGAGAACAGTCCCTGCCCCCTTTGCCCTGGCCAGCCAGCCAGCCAGCTGGCCATCTGTTCATCTAGCCTATATTAACAGGTGCCTTCTTTCTGTGAGGCTCAGCACTGGCCACTGGGTTACCCCAAGGAGCAACCATCAAACCCCACCCCTTGCCCTCAAAGAGTTGGTAAGCAGGTGTGTGTGCGTGTGTGTGGAGAGGGAGACAGATATGAGTCAAACACAGGAATGGACAGGTCCACCTGAGATGAGTGCTCTGAAGGAAGGGAACAGGCTTTATCAGAGCTTAGATCAAAGCAAGCCAACTTAGTCTGAGGACTTGGGGGAGGGTTCCCTGAAAAGGTGACATTTAAACATTCAGAGGATTCAGAAAGTAGAGAATTAGTGGAACCCTTTGAGATGGACATATGCCATGTGCACCAGCACTGCGGCAGAGAAGAGAACCAGGGAAAGTAGGGGGACGTGCCACCAGGCCTGAGGGCAGCCAGGGTTAGATATGAAGGGCTTTGTGAATCAGGTCATATGGTTGCCTTGACTCTAAAGCTGTGAGAAGTCAGTAAAAATTTTAAGAAGAGACACACACAGCTTTTCTTGGTTTTACCAATTGAGTCATTTCTTCAAGTTCATTTACAAATCTTATAAATCATAGTTCAAAATCTAAAACACAAAAAGTGATACTGTGAAGATGTCCTTCTCTGCCCTCTTCCCCCATCCATGTTGCCCCCCCCACCCCACAGCTCAATAGGTAACCACCATTTGTGGGGCTTTGTGCAGATCCTCTGAGACTTCCTCTCATAGGTAGTCTTTCACACAGGTTCTGTGTCCCTGGATTCAATCAACCTTGGTTTGAAGATATTTGAAAAGCAATTGTGTCTGCAATGCACGTGTACAGAATTTTTTTCTTGTTATTATTCCCTAAACAATACAGACTTACAGTATTTATAGCACATTAACATGGCAGGCGTGTTAGGAGTAACCTAGAGCTGATTTAAACCGCGTGAGAGTTTATACATGGGTTATGTGCAGACCCTACACCATTTTATGTAGTGAGCATTGCCGATTTTGGTATCCGTGTGGCTTGGTGGACAGGTATATAAATAAATTTGAAAAATGTTTTATTTTACCCCTTCTTAAGACACTCAAAAATAGCACACACACAGTCATCATGTTGCTATTATTGTTGTTACTGTTTGGCTCGCCAGTATTTCATAGAGAGCTTCCCATGTAAGTTCCCAGGGAGCGTCATCTTTCTTTTTCATGGCAGTGTAGTATTCCGTCATGTATATGATAAAATACAGTATAAAGAAAATGTCAAAGCTTTCTGTAATGCAACTGTATTCTAGGTGTTGTTTCAAACTCTACACATATTAGCTCATTTAATATTCATAACAGGACTGGAGGCATGGCTTAAGTGCTAGAACACCTGTCTAGCAAGTATAAATCCCTGAGTTCAAATCCCAGTACTGCCAAAAAAATATACTCAAACAACCCTGGTCAGTAGGTGTTACTGTTATCCTCCTTTTACACATGACGAAACTGATGTATAGTCAGTGGTAGATCCAGGATTTGAACCTACGGCTCCCAGGTTCTTGCTTTAAGTCATAAAAATGAGGCTGCAACACTATTTATTGATGCACATTTAGGTCATCTCTTGTCTTTTGCTATGTAAATCACATTGCCCCGAATGTTCTCGTACCTATTCCAGTTTGCATGTGTGCATGCATATCCATAGGCTAAATCCCCCATCACAGAGATATGCATTCATGATTTGGAGGGCTATTTCCTCCTCTAGCCGTGGGCCTGGCAAATGTTCACTTCTGAAAACTCACCTGAGCAAGTGCCTTCTCCGGGAAACCTCTGCCCCTCCAGTGCCTCAGTCCTTCCTGTTGTCCTTTCCTCGCCGCGGAGCAGGTGTCTCTGAATTTGGGTCTCCTTGAGGTCAGGGAAAATTTGTCTTTTGTTCTTAGCTGAGTGAAGGGGTGAAAGACCCTCCGCTCTGGAACAGATTCACGTATCCAATTACGCATCTTCCAAGCTCACATTTCTTGTCCGTGGCCTGTGCACAAGGCGCTGCATGAATATTTCCCATGTAAAATCTTGATCTCCTTCAATCCCCTCAAGTCCACTAGACTTAGGGAGTGCATCACCTCGGACCCATGCCCATGAATGAGCAAACAAAAAATCCCATCTTCACCTGCATCAGCTCAAACTGAAATCTAGTGTTTCCTTTGGTTATGAATGTTGACAACCAACCACAGTTATCTGAGCAGCACTCGCCGTCCTGCTGCCCGTAGGTTATAACTGCTGCAGGTATCGAAAAGTCCTTTACGGTCATTGCCTGAACACTGAAAAACAGGTCTGTTTTTAAGCACTATCTTGGTCGCTGTATTTCAACATGATTGTTTTCTTTTGTAATCCTATATGTTTCATCTGATACGCAGAAAGATTCTATTCTGAGAGGGAGTCATTACACTTCATACTGCCCCAAGGGTCCAAGGCATCCCAAAGCCTAAGAGCGCTCGCTCTGGCGTAGATAACTGGCATTTGAAACTAGGCTGACTGACTTCACCACCACACCAGGGAATTTCTGGGTTTGGACAGAATGTGGGTTCCAAACCTGGTTCTGCTTATTGCTAGCTCGTTGTGGCATTTGGATTAGTGCCACATCCTCTCTGCAACTATTTTCTCATTCGTTAAGCGGGGCAGGTGCCTGTCTCACTGGGCATTGCAAAGATTCAAGCAACTAATGTGTTTCACTGAAGCACATGGAAAGTACTGGCACATAGTGCACTTGTTTCCTCGTACTGTGCTTATTACTATCAAGCACCTCTCCTTAATTACACGTGTCTTCCAACTAGACCGTGGACTCCAGAGGTCGGTTCAAAGCCACAGTGCCTTCCCTGGGCCGAGCACAAGCTCATCGGAGGATTGAACATCGCCTCTGCTGTCTCTGCTGCCTCTGCTCCCTCCTTTGAGAGGCTGGTTTCTCCTTTGGGCTGCAGAGCACCCTCTTGCCTGGTTCTCCTTCTTCTCTGGTACTTTCTCCTTGGGTTTCTTTGTTCTACCTGACACACAGAGGCTGGTATGGCCTGTGGGTAGAGCTGACACAGGCTGGAGAGGCACCACATCTACCATTGAACCACTCATTTCCGTACCCCTTCTCACACCTGGCTCTTTTTCCTCCTCCATTTCCTGTCTTGATAGTGGCTTCCCTCTCTATCCAGTGCCAAAGCCAAACAAACCAAAGCAGCATCCAAGCTCCTTCCTCTGCTTCATCCCCTTTTACTGGGGTGCTGGGGTTTTAAACTCGGGGCTTCCTGCCTATTGGATGTTCTCACGATTCAAAGTCTTAAAAATTGCTGGCAAATCTGGCCCTTTCTTTCCATCCCCATCTCCCCTGTCATAGCCAAGGCTCTCAGCCCCTTTTACAGGGATTACTTTGTTTTACCCATCTGCCTGCCTTCCCCCCAGCCCCCATTGCTCCCTGCCTTCCACCCAGGCTGACCTCCATATGTTCTCCAGAATAACCATTCTAAAGAAAGAACAAATCTGATCAGATTTTGCTCTGCTGCTTAAAAATTCCGTCCAGGATGACGACCAAACTCCTTTACATGGCGTTTAGACTGCTTGCAATGTGACCGTTGCTTATCTCTCTGACCTCGTTTCCCATCACTTGGGACTCCAGCCCTATTACTTTATCTTCTCAATGAGCAAACCTGCTGACACACTTATCCAGCCTGCTCCCTGCAGGCTCACACCAGCTGCTCTCCCTGGAACCTGACCGACTCCGTGTCCTCCTTCCCAACTTGGCCCGTACATATTACCTTCCCTCTGGACGTGTCTCTGACTCTCCTAGGCAGCCTGAAGCATGTTTTCCTTCATGTGCCTTTTTTCTTGTACTTTTTATGTGCCCGGAGTGTACAACTGTCATTGCTAATTGTGTTTTGCCACTAGGTGGCAGTGGTTACATATTTTTCTCTTTAGCAGCTGAAGATGACAATTGAGATGATTGTATTTTATTTAGTTAGTTAATTGATTCATTAATAATAAATATTGGTTAAGTATTATAATTGAGATGACATGGTGAAGTCTATGAGCCCCTTAGGATTTGGGCTTGGATGACAGCATGGGATGGATTGCCACTACAGAAAGGGCATGGAAGGAAGGAGCATGTTTCAGGGTGTTTCTTTATCTGTGGCTGCTATAACAAAAAC
Organism: Castor canadensis; assembly: GCF_047511655.1. Taxonomy (NCBI): domain Eukaryota; kingdom Metazoa; phylum Chordata; class Mammalia; order Rodentia; family Castoridae; genus Castor; species Castor canadensis. Next base: position 44,525,049 of record NC_133405.1, on the reverse strand, counting down.
AGCACGAAGTAGATAGCTTGTAGACAACAGAAATGTATTGTTTGCTGTTCTTGAGACTGGGGAGTCCTAGATCAAGGCACCAGTAAACTTAGCGTAAGGTGAGAGCCCATCCTTCCTAGATGGTGCCATCTGGCCAAGACCTCACACTTGCAAAGGAAAGGCAAGCTCCCCTGGGCCTCTTTTATAAGGCCGCTAACTAATCCCCTTTGCGAAGGCTCGACCCCCATGAGCTAAAACCTCTTTAAGGCCCTACCTCCTAATAGCATCACGTTGGCAATTAGGTTTCAGTATGAATTTTGGTGGGCAGAGCGTAAACATTCAGTCTATAGAAGAAAGGAAAATGATTTTATTTGAGTCCGAGGCACTTCTAGGCTATCCAGCTTGAGCTGTCCAGGAGATCGTAAGATAGAATATTTGGAACTATTCAAGAGAGTCTGGGCTAGGAGCCAGCCAACTTTGGTATCCTTGATATAGAAGTAGTGGAGATAAGCTTTGGAATGGATGAGCTGATTCAGGATAATAGGTAGGTGGGATCCCTGGAAATAGGAGTTAGAAAAACCTTAGAGTAAAGCAACCTGCAAAGAGTAGACAGAGAAAGAAGGATGTTAGGAGCTTGCAAAAATGGTCAGAGGAATAGAAGGAGAGTCCAGTGTCCTGGAAGCTAAAGCAGTAGACATTTTCACTAAAGTAGTAGTGACCAAGACACATGGGATCTGAGAAGTGCAGTAAAGCCAGGCCTCTGGAGAAGTAGAGGGCATTAGGGATTGCAGAGCCAATGGAGGAGGTTTTTCTTCCTCCCTTCCCCTCTCGTGATTCCCCCTTCTCTTTTCCTTTCCTGCCCTAGGGCTGGACATGATCAGCTGTTAAGATAAATGCCGGTAGCGAGAGGGAACTTTGGAGGTAGAGAGAAAGACAAGTGGATGCATTACAAGGTGATAACAAAGGGGAGGATGACAGGACTTTGCACCAGCAAACTTAGTGTCTGGTTAGAGCACATGGCAAGAGGAGTAAGTGCTGTGGGAATGGGAGGAGTTATGTCTAGGTTCTTTGTGCACTGTCCAGCAGAAATCTCTATGATGGTGGAAGTATCCTGTGTCTTGAGCCAAGCATAGTGGTTCATGCCTGTAATCCTAGTAATTGGGAGGCAGAAGTAGGAGGAACTTGGCTTTGAGGACAGCCTGGGATATATAGGAAATTCGAGGCCAGCCTCAGCTATATAACCAGCTGCAAGAGAGGGAAAGAGGAAGAGAGGATAGGAGGAGGAGGAGGAGGAGAAGGGAGTGAGAGAGAGAGAGAAGGAAAGAGAGTAGCCATATCGTTCTAGAAGATTGGTGATGAGCATGGAGGGCTGTTCTGAGTCAGAAATCCATGCATTTTTTTTGTTTCCCCCATTAGGGGCTCAGCAGCCTGAGTGGAGGAGCAGAACACCAGACTTGGAGGCATCATCCGATGTTGGGGCTGTATAAGTAGGATCCAGACTGTTGAAGATCTAGAAAATGAGAGGTGTTTGGGGTTCATGACAGTGTTGGTAATTTGTGCCACTGCTTTCCTGCTTTCAGGTTCCCTACCAAGGGCAGGTCAAACCAAGGAATGATCAGAGAATGGGACAGAGAGTGGCACTTGATTGTGAGCGCCTCCTGGCCTAGAGCTGGCAGCTTTGCTCTCCACGCCTAAGTGAGCTTCCTGTTCTGAACCCAGGGCACCTAAGGTGGCCGGTGTCAGGGCAGGCCCCACCTGTGAAAGGCACTGAGAAACTAGAGTGGAGAGGAAGGTGAATAAGTCTGGCTGCCCAAAGAGACACGCTTTGCTAACACGTTCACATGCTGTGTTAGACTACTTACTTTCAATTTTGGTTCTGTTCTTTACTAGCTGTGTGACTTTGGCTAGTTCCTTAACTTCTCTGTGTTTCAGTTTCTTCATTCATAAAAGAGAAATAATAGCAGTACTTCCTCATAGGGTTGTAATGAACATTCAACAATAGTACCTGCCGCACCGTCGGTGCTGTGTGAGTTGTTTGCATTGGTGGTGTGGTTTCTGCTTGCCAGTGTACTGTGTCCCTGCCTGCAATTAAAAAAAAATGGGTCTGGGCAGTTTCTTAGGTTCTCACCTTTAGCAAGCCACCCCTTGAGACTGAGCTACTGAAGGGGTGAGTGGAAGTGTGGGGAGAAGGGTGAAGAGTCCCCTCTGTCCATCGAGGATTTGAGAGTGCTAGTGCCAGAGTTAAAGGTCAGTGGGTCCAAGCTGATGTGGAAGGACAGGAGGCTAGGAGAGAACTGAGGAACAAGGAGGGTTTCTGTGGGGGGGAGGTAGGAGGTATCAAGGGCTCAGAGGCCATGAGGAGGTCTAGGGGCACATGTACTGTAGGAACGAGGGTACGAAAACCGAAACTATAGGTCAGCTGTTCTTAGCTGAGGTAGGGCTCTTTAGAGTGATGACAGATGGCAGGTTGTGGTCAGTGAGGTGGAGAAGACCTGTAAACTTGAGGAGGTTCAAGAGGTCACAAGGTCAGGGTATTGGAAGGGGTGCGCACATGGATGTTGAAGTCATCCTGCATGCTGGCAGGAAAGGGCGTAATGTGAAAAAGGAGGACTGTAATTCAAGGGACATGGTCTGGAATAAATCTGAGTGACCCATAGGACAACAGTGACAGTGATGAAGTAGAGGAGCAGAATGTTTAAAGAAGGAGCAAGAGGGGGAGAGTCAACATGTAGAAGCAATAATGGAGGGCAAGAGGAACCTTCTACTCCCCTCTGCCTGGCAAGTTTGCCATGGGACTAGAAGGACAAGAGAGAACAGAGCACACCCTCCTTTGTGGTTAGGAGATGAAAGGAACATCTGGGCAGGTGTAGAGGATTTGATGGTGGTGGTAGCACTGGTTTCCCGAGGTTCTAGTGTGGCGGAAGTCAGCCATGGGATGCCGTGTGCAGAGAGAGCACCTGTGGCCCAGCTTCAGGGCTGCCTTGCCTAATCCAGAGCTCCCTCCTGACTGCTCTCCTTTTTTTGTCCTCATAATGTTGGTGGGTGGTTGTGATAGTTTTTATTTGGGCAGGGGTTCTTAGTCTGTGGTCCATGAACAGGAATTCTAAGGGATCCACAAACTCAAATGGAGGAAAATTACATCCTTATTCACTAACCTCTAGCTGAAATGCAGCACTTGAAGGCAGGCAATGGACCCCAGTGTCATTCGCTACACCTGTGACTTTGTCCTCATTAGTAAACACAGTCAGCTTCCTGTCACATCACAGCCACCTCACAATATTGCCTATGCCCCTCAGCCCTCTGAAATTATGATAGTTGTAGGATTTGCTTCCAGATCTTATTAAACGCATTATAAGAAAAGAAATTTTAGGGATTTTTTTTTTATAACTGTGTTTAAACTGTGCTTCCCTTGCAATCCTTTGACTTTAATTTTGTGTACTTGAAACACAAATGCATAAAATAAGAGGCTTTTGTTCTGAGAAAGATCCCTCCATCTCCCCAGGCTGCCAGAGAGGTAGGTCTCTGCCTAGCCCTGCTTCATGGCTGCAAGTGAAACCCCTCTGTTTCACTAGAGGGCGATCTTGTTTCAGAATATAAGCAGGGGCCTTGTGGGAAGAGACACCCAGGAAGGTTGTTTTGAAGTATAGGCAATTTAGCTGTCCTTGGGGGACATTTCAGGGAAGTGGGATTTAAGAGCCCCAGGGTGGTTTGTTCTGGGCAGGCCACTTTTCTCTTGAGTGTGCTTTCAGCTTCTCTCTGGGAGAATGAGGATTGGTATGGAGCCCCTGTGCTGTTCATTTTCAGGACCAGTTAACACCAAAGTACTTTGTTTGGCCAGTGACAACTTCAAAACTGGCTCCTAACTAGTTTTGACTAGTATGACTACCTGTCTAGCTAGCACTAGGGTGCTGGAAAAGTTCTCCTGTGTGGACTTCCTTGTTCTGCTTTTCTGGTGAGGCTAGGGCAGAGGAAAGGCAATGGACCTCAGGTAATGGAACTCCTGAGGAGCGAGTGGGGTACAAGATGAGCTGAAGAACTTGAAAAACTGACCAAGGGCTGAGTCTTACACAAGAGGGTGAGTAGGTGAGTTTCTGAAGGCCATGGGAGTTCCTCTGCTGAGGAGGAAGTTACTGGGGCTCAGAAGTCCTCTGTGGGAGCACAGGATTAAGTCATGTATTTTCCGCTGTAATTTTATCACTGTCCAGGAGATGCTGCCCCTCCCACCTGGCCACTTTGTGGCTCCTTCACTGGTCACTTTGCCCAGGCTTCTTGGTGTGCCTCCTGACTTCAGGATAACCCCAGTCAGAGTGTCTCCCATGTGGTTAGAAAACCCAAGGATAAGGATTGCTTGAGGTGCTTAAAGGCTCAAATAGAAATTCCAGGACCCACCCACACCTCCAGGGTTCCAGTCTGGGGAGCAGGGCCCAGGAATCTGTGTTCTCCCTGTTTCCCTGGAATAGTGGTTCGAGAAGCATAGTCTGCCTCAGCTTAACTGGGGAACCTGTTATTAATGCAGATTCTCAGATTGCAGATACCAGATTTGAGGCTTCTCTCCAGATTTACTGAATCAGATCCTCTGGGATGGAGTCCAGTCAGCAGGGTTTTAACAAGCCCTCCAGGAGATTCTGATGTACATCAAGATTGAGAGTCTCCACCCTCAACTTTGATTTTGATACAGATTGAAGTTTAAGCCTCATTGCCTCAAGTGATCCAGGAATTGGCCTCTTGCTTAAAGCTCACCAGGGACTCTGCTAATACAAAGTGCATAACATGCATGTGATACAGTGGTGTGTTTTACCTAAGTAACCCTTCTCTCCAGAGTATCTTCATGCTCTGCTAACTTTTCTGTTCCTACAGTAGAACTGGAAGCTAAGAAGGAGCTGGGCTTTTCCTGCTAGGGGGTCACTGATGCTTAGAGAGGCTTTGATCTATACAGAAGTTCATATAGCAGCTTAGTAAGAGTAGAAGCTGGGAACTGGGGCTTTGGACTCCAGTACTTCATCTAGGCCAGGTCCACCTGTTGGATTATTTACTGACTCAGAGCCCTCATTCTGTGTACAATTGACAGAAGGCTAGCTCTCTGATCCTCATGGAATGAAGGTGGGCCTCTAAGATGCCTAGTTATCACTCCAGTGGCTAGTGCACACACTGGGTACTTTGAGAGCAAAGCCTGACCTGGGTGGGCTCTCCAGCCTCTCAGGATAGGAGGTTGACCAGATGGCCCTCCTTTGTAAACATCTGGCCCAAGGCATCCTTCCACTCTTTTATATGGTGAGCAGAATCAAGGATAAGGTTTGTTTGGCCCAATGCCTGGATGAAGGGAAAGCTGACTGGAGGCTGCACTCTGTGGCTAAGAGTGGAGAATCAAATATCCATGATCATTGTGAGTTAGGCCAGATAGAGGTATCTTCTGGTCAACCAAGGCTATGTTACTCCGTTTCTTATTGCTATGACAAATATCTGAGAAAACAACCTAAAAGGAGGAAACATTTATTTTGGCCCCTGGTTTCAGAGATTTCATTCCATGGTTGGTTGGCTGTTGTTTGCTGGGCCTTGGGGAGGCAGAACATCATGGCAGAAGGGTGTGATGGAACAAAGTTGCTCATTTCATGGGGGCCGGGAAGCAGAGAGACAGACTGAGGAAGGGTTCTGGGGACAGGTATATTGTTCCAGGGCATACCCCTAGTGACCTACTGCTTCCAGCTAGGCCCTTCCTCCCAACAATGCCATCAAATTGTGAGTCAATCAGTGCATTTGGTCAGAGCCCTCATGACGCAATCACCATTTATTGATTAGATCCACCAGCTAAAGACCAAGTCATTCAAATTTGATTTAACATTCAGATCTTTGTGGGGGACACTTTATATCCAAACCATAACAAAGGCTTACAGAGACTAGAAACGGAGCTGTCTTATTTAGAGGGCACGAAAGTTGAGATAGGATAATTGTCAGGAACTGTCCTCAAACCAGAATCTCCTCCAGTGTTCCCTATTCTGAGTGTGGCTCATTCATTAGCCACACTCTTGCCTCCACTCCCATCCAATCAGTGACCAAATCTTGTCAGCTCTGCCTCCTGATGGTTTTTCACATTCAATCCCACTATCCCTGTCTTAGCTCGGGTCGGATCATCCCTGATCACTGGTCTCCCTGCCTCTAGTCTTTCTTTCAGTCTGCAGCCAGAGCACGAGCTCCTCAACACCAGGGAGCTGATGAGAAAGGCAGAGGCTCAGGCCCAACCCATACCTCCCGTGTCCGAACCTGCACTTAACAAGATCTCAAGGTGATTTATGAGGTCTGAAATATCAAGTGTAATAACCAGAATTATTCTTGAACTGGCCCTTACCCTCACCCCTGCCTTCACCTGTGAGTCCACTGACTCTGAAAGGTATGAAGTTCTAGAGCATGCTGGGCTGCTCCTGTCATTCTTTCAACAAATATTGGGTCCCTACTTTGCGACAGGCAGTGGTGTAATCGCTGGGAATAAAAAGCAGTGAGCAAAACAGATTATTGTCCTTGTTCTCATGGAGCTTACATTCACGTGGGAGGAGACAGACTGTAAGAGAAAGCAGGAAATTGCATAATAAGTCAGATGATAAGTGCCACGGAAGAGATAAAGTAGAGGAAAGGGCAGGGTGCTGCTGAATGGCTACACAAGGCTGCAATTTTGAATGAAGTGGCCTCATTTAAAGGGAAGGTTTCACTGAAAATGTGACATTGGAGCAAAGGCTTGCCACTTCCTCTCTGAGGGAAAGCTATGCCAAGCAGAGGCAATAACAAGTGTAATAGCCCAAGGCAGAAGGGTGTTTGCGAGACTATTCCAGGAACCGCAAGTAAGCCAAATGTGGCTATATCCACATGAAAGAAGGGGAAAGTTATAGAGCATGAGCACAGAGATATGGGCGAGGGATCTTATAAACCATTGTAAGGATTCACGTTTTATTCTTTGGGAGATGGGAAGCCATTGGAGGAGTTTGAACAGAAGACTAGCATGCTGTGATTTTTTTTTTTTTTAAGGGATTGCTTGGTTGCTGTGCTGACATTAGCCAGGGTAGAAGTAGAGAGACTTCTGCTTTGTATGATAATCTAGGAGGTGTGCGATGGTGGCTTGGACTAGAGTGCTGACAGGAGAAGCAGGGAAAATGCACTGCATTCTGGATGCATGTACAGCTAACAGGTCTGTGGATTTGTTGTGGAATGGGAAAGAAAAGGAGGGGTCAAGGATGACTAAGATTTTTTTACCTCACCAGCTTAGATGGATGGACATTTATTTAGGTAAGGAAGATGAGGAGAAGGGCTTCTGTGATTGTTTATTGCTTTTTTTTTTTTTAGTGTTGTTTCAGTGATGTTGTTGTATAACAACTATCCCTAAAACTTAGTGGCTTAAATAATGAGAGCTTTCACAATTGTATGGGTTGACAGAGTGATTCTTTGCTATAGACTGAATGTTCTTGTCCTTCCAAAGTTCCTGTGTTGAAGCCCTAACCCCCAATGTGGTGGTACTTGAGAATGGGGCCTTTGGCAGGTAATTAGGGTGAGATGAAGTCACAGGGTAAGGCCTTCATGATGTTATTGATGCCCTTAGATGGGGCCAGTGAGCTTGCTTGCTCTCTGTGTCTGCCATGTGTGGAAGACACAGCAAGAAGGTGGCCCTCACCAGAAACCAGTCATCCTAATGCCTTGGACTTGGGCTTCTAGTCTTCAGAATGTGAGAAGATAATTTCTGTTGTTTAAGTTACTAAGTCCATTTTGGTATTTTGTTATGGCTGCCTGAACTAAGACATTCTCCTGGTCCTAACTGGGCTCAGCTTGGATAGCTGGGATGCCTGGTCCTCTCTACCCACATGGTCTTGCGTGGCATATCGACCTCAGGAAATTATTCCCAGAATGCAAGCCCCGGTGCACAAGTCTGTATCAAGCCTCTGACTGAATCTTTTTTTTGATGATGTCCCATTGGCCAAAGCAAGTCACATGGCAGGGCTTTGTGGGTCACATGCCAAATCCATATGGGAGAGAAACATATAAGGGTATGGAGTCTGGGAAGGTATGAGTCCCTGGGAGCTTTTAATATAGTAATCTGCCACAGGAGCCAAGATCAGAAGTTTGATTTCAGGTTGAGATCCCCACTAGATATCAAGTGTAGGGTGTGAGGTCGGTGAGCCTGGAGGTCAGGGCAGAGGTCCAGGCTGAGATGTAAATTTTGGAGTCACCACCATGTGTCAAAAACCATGAGATTAGATAAAGTCAACTATGGAATGAAAGTAGATAGAGAAAAGCTCCAGTTCTGCAGCCTGATCCTTTCTGTCGTTTAGAGGCCAGGGCCACAGGAGAGGAACCAGTAAAGGAGGCTGAGAAGAAGCAGGAGGAGAACTGAAAAAGCAGTATCCCAGAAATCAAGTGACAGATGTTCCAAGAAAGAAAGATGCATAGGATGAGGCCTAAGAACTAGTCATTGAATTTATCAATGAAAAAGCCATTTGTGACCTTGATGGGAGCTGTTTTGATGAAGGGAAGGAAACCTAGTAAGAATGGGTTTAGGAGAGAACAGGAAGAGAAGAATTGTGCAAAAAAAGAGAATAGACCAGTCCTATCCAACAAAAATAGGTGAGCCATGTACGTAATTTCAGATGTTCCAGAATCATACTAAAAATAGGTAAGACAAGTGAAAATTCATTTTAGTAATATACCTTATTTAACCCAGTGTGTCCAAAATATCATCCATCTAATATAACCAATATGAAAGTATTACTGGGATGTATTTTACAGCAACAGCACATCTCAATTCAAACTAGCTACATTTGAAGCATTGAATGGTGAAATGTGACTGGTAGCTATGGTGTAGCTGTACCACACAGGTGTAGATAATTCTTTCAAGGAGTTTTGCTGTAAAAGGGAGCGGAGCTATGAACAGTGCCTGGAGGCAGAAGTGAAGTCAAGTGTTTGTTTTCAAATGGGAGCAATTGCAGTAGATTTAGTTTACATGCCATTGGAAATAATCCAGCAGAGAAGAGGAGGTTGTTGATCTAAGAGGAGGAGAAACAGTGGCTAGAGTGGCATGGTTGAGTAGTGGAGAAGGGATAGCATCTGGGAACGGAAGGGAAGGCTGATATTGATTGGGACCCTGGGCAGTTCATCCGTGGCCACGGGGATGAAGGCAGAGCAAATTGGGCACCTACTGATGCAGATAGATGGTTAAATGTGATCGTGACAACTCAGGGAAGTTTTGGTCTGATTCCTTTTTTCTCAGTGAAGCAGGAAGCAGAAGCAGGGTCATCTGAGAGTGAGACTGAGACAGAAGTATTAAAGGTTTGAAGAGAGAGAAGATATTAAATTGTGGCCTAGGAGAGTGAGAGAGTGAATGGACCGAGAAAGTATAGTATGATTGCCTGGCAACATGAAAAGTGCACTTGAGGTTTGTGCTCACGAATTTGATGTGAGAACAGTCAGTGCTGTTGTTTTTCTGTAGCCAAGTACAGCTGTGTATGGATAAGCAAAGGCGAAGAAGAGAGTGAGATTTACAGAGTACAATAATAAGGGGAACAATAGAGACAAAGGTGTCTGCAAGAGATAATTAGAATGATCGGCCATGGAACTGAAGGTGGGAGGGGGGAGCCATGAGGGCCAGCAGAAGGACCAGTGGATCACAGGTTCCTGTGCTGTCAAAGAACTGTTGGGAATCAAGTTTGAGGGAGTTAGCAGGAAAGACAGTAATGGTGGTTGAAGAGGAAATGCTTGACTTTCAGATTAGGAAGGTGCTACGCCTATTTCTGATAAAGTCTCAGGCATGATGATGACATTGAATGGCTGAGGTGTGGTAAGGGGACATGATCATGGAGGGGAGGAGACCAAGGAATTGAGAGACCAGGATCCAGAAAGTTCCATCTAGGCACATGTAAGAATTATCAAGAAATATGACAGGAATGGCTTTTGGAGAGAGTGGTAACAAGGCAGACACTAATATTTTCAAAGCATGAGGAACATGACTCATACATCTGTAGATCCCTCTGGAAGGAAGGATGGCAGGTGCACAGTGTGGTAGTTGTGGGGTATTTGAAAGAGGGATCTGGAAACAGCAATGAAAAGAAAGAAGGTATGTACTGCTCGTAATGGTGGCCAAAGGATTTACCTAAGGAGTACATAAGAGGGCACCAGATTCAGCAGATACCTTGTGGGGAGAGGCTCACTGGGGAAGAACAAAAGATCAATGAAGGGGACATTCAGAGAAGAGATTGAAAATGTAGGGGATTTGGCTAGTCATATCTCTGTGACTTTGTATCTCATCCCTTTGCCCTAGAATTCCTTTCCTTACCATGTACACCTGGAAAAGTTTATCTTTCATGGCTCAGATTCTGCATTGCTGCTTTCCTGAAATTTCTATAGCAAAGAACACCAGCAATCGGCATATTGCCGAAAGCCCATGGAAGCGTTTATTTTGACTTTGCTATACCCCTTTAGGGAAGTATGTCCCCACAGGAATGTTTCATGGTGATGGAAATGTTCTTGCTGCACTGTCCAATATGGTAGCCACTAAGCACACATGACTCTTGAGCACTTGAAATGTGACTACTATGAGTAAGGAAGCAAATCTTTAATTTTATTTAATTTTAACTCATTTAAATGTAAATTGCTACATGTGACTAATGGCTACCTTATTTATTGGTTGGTGCCAGTAATACAGCATTTAGCATTATCAATCTTTTCCTTCTCGAAACACGTTCTTTCAGCTTCTAGAACACCCCTCTCCTAGTTCTGTGGCCATCTCTAATTTTGTTGTCAATCTTGCCTTCTCACGAATCTTCCTCCTTCTGCCAGCCACCTAACTGTTGCTGTTTTGTGGACCCCAGTCCTTGGTCCTTCCATCTCATTTTATGGACTCTTCCTTGTTGAGCTCATCCACACTCCCAGCTGTCTTTCCAGTCCATCTCCCTCTCCTAAGCTCTAGACTGGACATCCACAGTCTAATGACCCCTACGTGCATTCAACGACAGTGTGACCCAACCTGAACTCATCTCCTCTCCAAATTAACTACTTTCAGTTCCTAAAGTCGTAGACCTGGAAGTCAGCCTACATGGGTTCTTCATGTCTGGCAAGTTGCCAACTCCTCTGTCACCACAGCAGTGTTGAGTCCACCTTCGTGCCCATTTCCCTCCAGCCCATTGTCCACACTTCTGTTTCATCCACCAGATGAATCAGAAATCTGACCTTTTCCCTCTCCTGTTGAAAACATTACAGTGGCTTCTCATTGAGAAGAAGATAAAGACCAAATACCTTGGCATGGAACTGACCCGGTCCTTGTTTGTACATCTTGCTGGCTTCATCTGCTGACACATGGCCCCTTTCACAGAGTCTTGTGTCTTCCAGAACTGCACACAAACAGCATGCCATCTATTTGACATCTCCATGACCTTTTCATAGACTGTGCCCTCTGCCTGGAATGTTCCTTTCTCCCTTCAGGCCTTTACCCCAACTCTCTTTATTCTTCAACTCTCACTGCTACTATCACCTTCTCTGGTTGCCCTTCCTCAGTGTCCAAGATGCTGACTGCGCTTACCTTACACACCAGCTCTACCTTGCTTGTAAACTGCAGGGTGACCAATGGCAGGGACTAGTCTAGACTCTGTATCCCCATGGCCTCCCATGGTCTGACAACCATCGTAGATGTTGAATGAGTGGGTGGCATGAGTAAGTGAATGAGTCAAAGGAAGCAGGAAGAAAAGGGGAGAATTGGATGCCGCATGGCAGAGTCTCATGTCCTTGGTGTAAACCTTCCTGGGTTGGAGTATAGGATGGGAACAAGGTCCCTTGGGAAACCTCTGGAGAGTGATCTTTGCTGCTACTGGTAGGATAGCCTTGTTTTCTGGCATTCCTCATTGATTTCTGGGAGAAATTGATTTTAGAGAAAGCTATTATCTTGGTTTCCCCCTACCTTTAGAGATGATGTGATTCTATTTTCCTGGGATAGAAGATGCTAGCAGAAAATGTCACATTTTTTTCTTAAAGTGGAACAAAAAGTTTTATGTGTTTAATTTTTCTGCAAGTGCTTAAATTTCTATTTTCCTTTAGAAGGAAACTGGTTTTTCACTAGGATTCTCCCAAGGGCTACATTCAGGTATCTAGCAAAGAGAATGATCTGGGTTTGCATACAATTTGTATACATCCACATCTAAGGGGTTATCTGTATTCAGGGTGCTTGCTTTCCATTTTTGCTTTTCAAAGAAATTGAATATTTGATCATGCTTGCAATGAAAAGAACCAGCACCAGTGACAGGGCAGTGGAAGCCATAATCAAAGTCCCCCTTCATTGAGAAGGAAACCTCTTCCCCATTTTCCCCCTCCTCTTCCCATCTTGGTAAGATTTTAGATGGCTATGGTTACCATGATTAAAAAAAAAATAGCAGCTGCCATCTCAACGCCAGACGAGCTGCCATCTCTGCTTTTTTACATCTCTCTTATTCCACTCCTCAGCCCTGAAAGGTGGATGCTACCTCCAGTCTACATGCAGGAAAATGGGTTTAGAGAGGCAGCATGATTTGTCCAAGGTTCTTCCTGTAGGTAGTGGCAGAGCGAGAACCCAAGGCCAAGGCTGTTGGACCCCTAGGCCTTTATTGTTAAGCCACTAAGTTGTATTTTCTTTCATCTCCATACTGCATCATATCCTGAAGCAGTTTACACTTGCTACCACTAGCTGGGGACTGAATTCTTTACACACATACATAGTTTGGTTGTCATTTGAATGGCAGAGAACTATTGCACAATACCGAGGTACCATAATTTACTTAACTTATCTCCCCATTTGGTTTGTTTCCAGCTTCTCAATATTATAGATAGCACAGATATACATATCTTTGTGCAAATAAGAGTGATTTATTATTTTTAAAGATATTGGGTGGTAGTCATCAAAATAATTGGGCCAAATGGTTATACTTTTATCCCAGAAGTCTGTGCCATTTATTTACCGAAAAACACATAGATTGTTTTTGAGTGATTACTGTATACCAGGTGCTGGAGTTGAAGAGGAGATTCAGAAAGAGCTCCTCTCTCAGCAAGCTTTCAGTCCCATGTGTGGCTGATGAAGCAACACAGAAAGGATGGAGCAAACATGGGCTTTGGGCAAGGGACAGTGAGAGTGCTGATGTCTCCTGGTAGTATCTAAGTGTTCTTTTTCCCTTGGCATGGAGCATGACAGGGTCAGGGGCTGCAGGGAGGAGCACAGTGAGGCGCAGGCTGCCCTGCACTCGAATGCTCCCCCACCCTCCCCAGAATTATGGCTGCCTTAGCTAGCTGCCTCCTAGCTGAGGACACCATCCCCACAGCAGACCCTCAGGTCCTTTCCTGAAGCCACCACCTGGCCACCAGGCCTGTCACTGCTAGCCAGCTGCCACTAGGGGGAGTCCAGCAGAGGCTGGAGGGAAGGAAGGGACACTTGGGGAACACAGCTTCGACTCTAGCAGTGGGATGTGTGGCAGCCTGAGCTCCTGTCAGCCTTCCAGGCCCTCTCTTCCCCTGTGTGTCCCAGGAGCCAGGGTGACAACAGAGTGCTCAGGTCACACTCACTCAGCAGGCAGGCAAGTGCACACACCCTAAGTGTATTGCTCAATGCATTTTCACAAACCAAGCTCTGTGCTAGAGAGCAGGCAGACAAGGAAAGAGACAATTCAACTTACAGATCTGCTCAAGTGGCAACAGGAGCGTTGAGCAGTAATTCCCTTAACGGTGTCTTAGAGTCCATTTCTCCAGAACTCTGCTTTCACAGCTTTGGCTGTGACACTGCTCCTCTCTCATCCTCAGTTTCTCCATGAATAAAATGGAGAGATGTGATCTATGTCCTCAGAGCACATTCTGACTCAGATGTTCTGTGAGCTTGCCTCTTGTTCCTAGAGCAAGGCTGAGCTCCCATAGAAGACCCCCCTGGCTTCAGTCACCCCATCTCATTCCTCTTCTCCTGTCTACTCTCGCTATTTACACTGTGTTCCTTGGTATTCTGCCTCTAGCTTTCTTCCTCTCTCAGTGTAAATATGTTCCTGTGACTTGGTTTACCACTTTGTGCTGATATCACTTACATCTGAAGGTACACCTCATCCCCTTTACTGACTATAATCAGCATTTGTTAAATCCCAGATACAGTACTATACTATGATATATTATCTTATCCAACCAACCATCCTGCGAATTAGGCAGTGCTGTTCCATTTTGCAGGTGAGTAAAACTGTATTTAAGAGATACTGCGATTTGCCCAAGGCCCTGGAGTTAATAGGTGATGGAGCCAGGATTTCAAAACTTCTACCTGCTGGGTTCCAGTATCCACAGTGTGACTCAACACATTCTATGTCCTAGAATACATCCAGCCACCAAAGAGACGTTTCCACACGAATATTCTACAGACACAAATGCCTCCATTTCAACATGTCTAAAATGGACCTCATCATTTTCTTATCTTCTACTCCTATCTGTCTTTATTTCTCTTCTCCACCATCATAAATGGCATAGGCAACCCAGTGAGGGCCAAGCTAGAGCCCCAGGAGTCTCTATAATTCCTCTGTTCCAGTCTTGCACCATGCCTTGGTGATTTTCTCCTCTCTTCCTTCTCAGGCCCCACTGCTCTTGCCTTCAGAAGCCATCCTGTTCTCTTCAAGTTCCTGCAGCCATCTTCTTGCCAGCACCCTGCCTTGACATCTCTCTGCCTCCAGCCATCCCCTTGCACATTGATCAGGGCAATCTTGCCACAAGCACATGTGTGAGTCCAGTGCTCGCCTGCTCAATCCTCTTGCTGCCTTCAGTGACTCTACAGCAGAGCTCAAAGCTGGCCACCCAAGGGTTGAAATCCATCCAGAAAACATGTTTTGTTTGGTCTGTTGAGCATTCTTAAAACATTTGGAATTTGTTGCCAACATTTAAAAATCAGGAAATTCCACATAAAGGTTCATATTTCTGGCTTCTTTTGCCAAATAGCAAAGTAAAGCTCGACGACAACAAAACAGGCACCACTTGGCCTATATCCTTGCAGGGCAATGATTAATGGAGCTGAGTAGTAGTGGTTGCTCTCTTTATAATCAGGGGTGTGAGCTTTCTCATTTGCTAGTCTCTAGCACACACTAGTATCTCTTAGACCCTGGTCCTGCCCCTGTTTTCCATTACCAGTTGAGACTTGAGGCATTTGAGCTCATGACCTGCCTGCAGTGCACTAAGCCCAAAGCCCTTAACATGGCTCCTCAGGGATTATATCTGGGGCAGGCAAGCCCTGCCCACCTCTGAGTCTTACCCCTGCTCATTGGCCCCATTACACTCTCCCCTGTTGCCCCACTGAACTCGTACTTGTATTTCTCTGAATTACCTCACTTATGTCTGCCTCTGTGCAGGCTGCTGCCTCGGAAGGTGTAGGCCCCTCCAGAAGTTCCATTTGTCCTTCAGAACTCTGCTCCAGTGTTCTCTCTACCAATGAGCATCCCTTGCCTGTCTCCACCACCGACCTGAGTTTTGTCTTCCTGTAACAGGCACCACAGAGCTCAGTCATTTCCCAGCCCCACCATGTTGTATTTGTTGGCTATGCGTCTAGACAACAGGGAATTTATCTTCCTAGAATATACAAGGTACCTAACAACTGTAATATGCATGGGTAAATCAAAGACACACTGACCTGGGAAGATACTAATCTATGATATCATGTCATCCCTTCTTCCTTGGGATAGGGTGGTTCCAGGTCCCTTTCACTGTCAAATACTCATTTCAAGTCCCTATTCACAGTGATACCTGCAGCATCCCATAAACCTTGGCCCTGCTCTGCAGGCCTACTGAGATGGTGGTTCCCAATGGTGTTCCTGGGGGAAGGAGTTGTTCAGTAGTTGGAAAATAGCACACTGTTGGATCTTACGTTGTTCACTTCTTGGAGATTTAAAGGTTATAAAGAGAGCCTCACTCATCAACCACTCCTACTGTGCCAGGCCCTGGTGGTACTGCTATCCCCATTTTACAGGCAAGTGAACTGAGATTTAGGGAGTTTGAACAACTTTTCCAGGCTTATTTATATAGCCAGCAAGTGGTAGAGTCAAACTTTGAACCCAAATCTGTCTTACTTCAAAGGTAAGATTCTCAACCACCATGTCATACTTCCTCAACGTCACTTCTCCTTAGAACCACGAGGAAGTAAATGTAGAAATGAAGACTATACAATTATATATACAGTAAGATTCCAAGTATTAATTTAAAAAAGAAAGAAAGGAAAATTCCGAGACATAAAGACAAACAACCAAAGAAGCACACCCATGTGTTAGGAAGGGCTGTACCCTATAGTAGTAGAGTGCTGTGCAGCGGATGTTTTTCTTCTTTTCCTCTCTTTTTTTTTCTGCTCTTTAACATTCTAAATTACCTTTAGTGGGCATGTATCTTTTATGATAAAAAACAAAACTCCTCTCTTGGCCCAGCATTGAGTGCAGAACAGGGGTCAGGAAAGGGCTACCATGCATACCTAGCTAAGCAGCAAGGCTCTCTGACAAGTAGCTGTCACTGATGAGTGACAAGAGGCAATGAACAGGCTGCAGCCGTGACCTCAGCACTTGCACCCATGTGGGCAAAGGAGAAGTGGGTCACCGTTCCTCCTGTCTCACCATCTCCTGTCTTCTTCCAGGTGCATACACCCCAGAGCCCCTTAGCAGTTTCCGATGGGCTCTTCTTTCAACTGGCATCATGTTCTTTTACCACTTCAGCATCCTGCAGATCATCGGCTTGGTAAGTTTGGTTACAGCCCCTTCTTTCCCCTCTGTTTGGAGTTCTCCATAAATCTTGATAATCCTGGTTGGCGCTGGAGTATCATTTTGTTTTGAAAATACAAGATACTAAAGGCCAGGGTGTCAGATTGTTGTGTCTGGGATGCTGATTTATGATCCACAGCCTTGGGCTCTCCAGAGTGTTCTGAATCCTTCAGCAATGGCTGTTCTTTCATCCCTGAGGAGGCAAGGATGCCCTTCAGTCATGGCCACTTGGGTCTGAAACAGTGAGCTGCAACTGGGCAGTGGTTTGCGTGGACTTCATGGGGAGGCAGGACCTTAACCCTGGCTGTGGACTTAGGGGAGACCTCTCACCTTGAGTCCATTCTGGGCCTGCTGTCAGGTCAATTTTGCAGGTCCTGCAGTGAGCTGTGTGGCCAGTAGAAGTGTGGTATTGGGAACCCCTGTGGCATTCTGTGGTGTTCAGAACTGCCTTGAGCATGGGGAATGGTTGGACTCAGTAGTTGAGTTATCCAGAGCCCAAATCCGCCGATATTGCAAGGGTGTACATCAGTGGCAAAGTGAGTAGGAAGAGCTAAGGGCTGGGGTTGGGGGTCAGGAGACCCAAGTTCAAGTCCTGGCTCTGCCATTGCTCTGAGTGGGTCAGCTGCCTCTGAAGGGCAGTTTTCAACCTTACTGTAACATGGTATAAAAGCCCAGCTTCCCCAAGGGGTGAAGACTTGTCTTTAATACGAATAGGCTTGAAGGGCTTTGGGAAGCAGGTATCGTGGCCATCCTTGGGGCAAGAGTGGCATGTCTGTTTTTGTGTGGATGGCATTAATGTAGCATCAGCCATGTGGAGCCTTGCGTGACCTTGCATCACTAGGGCATTTAACTGATGTCCCCAGCACCTTTGTGGAAGCAGTCACTTTCTTTTCCTCACCCTGGTCAACAGCTCTGCTCTGGTTGGCCAGAGGTAGTCTGAGTTCCTTGCCAATAGTGCAAATGCTTCCTGTGCCGGTGGGAGGACTCAGTACAATTATGACTTGCACACCCCTCTATACCTCTCGCTGTGCCTCACTGATATCCTGGATTCCAGAATTGTCGGTAGGCCTATGTCACCATACATGCCATGCTGTGACCATGCCTCCCACAGGGAAGGCTCCACTCACTCCACTGCTCACCATAACCCCCCCATCCATCTTTCATATCTTTCATGAGTCCATTTATGTGCCACCTCCCTCATGAAGTCTTCTCCAAGGGCTCAGTCCCCATTCTGTACCTCAGGTCTGCTCCTCAGACCTCCTTGTGGCATGAAAAGCTGAGTGGACACCATCTGGTTTGAGGTCAGGTGCAGTAAACGATCACCCCCACTTGATGCATTGCTGGTATGTGGAGGCAGGGACCATACTGTTAACTGCTCTTTTATCCCATAATGTCTCTCCAGGGACTAGGTACGTAGTAGACACTTAGCAATGACAAAGAGCTCTGGGCTCAACCGGAAAGCAAGACTGAGCAAAACCAGTTTTTCCACTGAACAGCCCACCCATCACTTCCAAAAGACTCTGGCCTCAACTCACTCAGAAAAACCTAGGGCAGAGAAATCCCTATGAACAGGTGGGGATTGGTCAATCCCTCCTTGTCTCTTCCCCCGTTAGGTGGAGTTGGCTGAACTGGCAGAAGCCAGAGAAAGCCTAAGGATGGCGAACGCTCACTCTACCTCCCTTGTCCCTGCAGGTCACCGAGGTGAATTTGAACAACATGCTGTGTCCGGCCATCTCAGACCCATTCTACGGCCCCTGGTATCGCATCTGGGCCTCGGGACACCAGACTCTCATGACCATGACCCACGGGAAGCTGGTCATCCTGTTCTCATACATGGCTGGGCCCTTGTGTAAATATCTGCTGGATTTGCTCCGGCTTCCAGCCAAGAAAATAGACTGAAGGTGCTTTTTTTTTTTTTTTCTCCCCAAGGAAGCAAGTCCTGACTTGACTTGGAGAAAACCCAATTCTTGATGAAATCATGGGAGAGGGCAGTAGAATGTTTGGTGTATTTCTTTTTTCCTCTTTCCTGTCCCTTTCTTCTACCATCCTTCCTTCCACCGCGCTTCCTTCCCCAGCTCCTCCCCTCAGGATGTCTCCTTGCACCCGGCGCATGGTGCTGGAGGCTGGATCTTCTCTCCCCTTGGCTCTGTCTCCCTGCTCCGCTCCGAGTAGCCTTACATGGGGAGATGGTAGTCGTGGCTCCCTCGCTCTGCTTGTTGGTGCTTTTAACAACAGCTGGTTGAGGAGACAGGGAACAACAAGCAGTAGTTCTTCCAGCATCCCAGCAATGAGATCAGTTTGTGTTTCATTGCTGCACTGCCAGGGACCTCCAGGCTCATGCTAGGATCCCCTTTTGTCTCCAGCACAGTCCCCACCACAAGGAGCCTGAGGCCTTGTTTCTATACCAGCAGCAAGCCAAGGGATTTCCCAGCTCATGGCCAAAACAGATTCTTCCCACTGGTGTCCCATGACTCAAAGCAGGGAGCCACCCAGCCACTCCCCCCAGGATGCTGACTGACTAGGATGGGAGGTATGAGAGCACCACACAGCCCAAGGGTGATATTCCATTGAGGGGGTTGGAGATCTGTTGCCATGGTGAATCCAAAGCGAAGAGAGTGAAAAAACACACAGTACCAGGCAGGACCCTGAAAACTCTGCCCATGAAAGCTGAGAACCGACACTTATCCCTATCAGAAGTGAGCATAGAAATGGACATTAATCAAACAAGTGGTAACTTGAGAAAGCTGTGATGAGAATCTGCTCCACGTTCATGTTGATCATAGGCACCGTCCTAATCGCAAGTGCCCGTCCACGTGTCTTTGTTCTCTCTGTCTTTCTGTCTCTGAGGCAGCTTCGAGGAAGAATGAGCTGGAAGTGGGGCTTGGGCTTCTTTTGCCTTTTGTTTTGTTGTGTGTTTTTGGATATTTGTGTTGGGAAGCCCTTGATCAGGGCTCATTTCCAGAAGGTTCTATGGACCATTTCTGGGATTTAGAAGGTAGGGCCACTCTCTGGTTTAGGAGGCTGTAGCTCTTGTCAGTGCTTTTTCCCTAGGGCCAAGTTTCTTCAGTGCAGCCAGACTCAGTGCTGAATTGTTCAACATGGATGGGGAGCAGGGATACCACATGCTTCTAACCTTGCCTTCTTCTAAAGCCCACATCTAGGTTGAAAGGGCACTGCCAAGGGATTGGGACCCCATAAGTAGAGGGGTGGAGGTTCAAGTGCTGTGGAAGGAGGAGCTTTTGTTGAAAGATTTGTGCTTAATCATGCATGGCCCTCAAGAAGTGGGGTAGTGGCTGGATGGTTGCTGGCTTCTTGTTGGCTTCTACTAGGAACGGATATGCTTAAGAACAGAAAATCTCATTTGGTGACCACCCTGTTGCCCTAGACAAGGTCCAGCATTAGGCCTAGGTTGAGCTTTGGTGGTCAGTGGCCAGGATTTTAGCAATGGGCCCACAGGAAGCGCAGCCACACGAGAGATTCCAAGTGAGTGGAGAACCAGGGAGGCAGCTCTAGGAGGGACTGCTCTTTGGCTGAGGCCTGCCGGAATTGAGGCAGTGAACTCAAGGGCATGGAGAACAGAAAGGGAGAACATTCGCTGCACTGCCCTTGTTCCCTTGGAGCTCCTGGGGCCATGGCACTTTCATTTTCTGCTTTCCTTGAGGACTGGGCCAAGCTTTTCTTGGTGCCTCTCACCCGAAGGCTGCTGCCAGAGGAGGTGCCTCTTGAGTGGTTGGATTCGGCCTGCCCACCATCAAGCTGCTGCCTGTAGGAGGGGCCAAGAGGAAATGTGTCAGTCCTCAGTGCCCTGTGCCTATTTACAGAAGGAGGGGGTAGAAGGAGAGGGTAGAAGGAGGTCATGGAAGGAGCCCCTGGGGCTCTGGCCTGGCCCCTACCAAAACATGAAGCAGTGCATCTATGCCTCAGCTAGGGACCAGATCCAGAATGCCATAGCAGTAGGAGTGTAAGCTCTCTCTTCCTCCCCATCTCTGTTGTATGGCACAGACTGCCAGTCATCTTGGGCTTTCCCACATAGGCATGCCTCCACAATCTTGTCTCTGCCCTGGCTACAGTTCAGGACGTCATGCTGGCAGGCACTTTCTGGTGCTCAGAAGGAGAGAAGAAATCGAAAGCCACATGGCCTGGCGAGAATCAGACACACCTGTCAAGGAAGGGGGGTAAGAGAAGGGTGATGTGAGAGCCAAGTTGGCTCCTAAACGAGAAGGCCAAAGGAACAGATAGTGGACCCCTTCCCCAGGCTCCAACAGGAGTCCTGGCCTGGATTTAGGGATACTGGGGAGCAGTGGCCATCTGAACTGCTCTGTGTCTCTCTCTCACCTTGGGCCAAGTGCACATGGAGAGAGGCAATCTGGCCACAACTACAGCAGTCTGCCTCTATAGACTGTGGCCCCTATACCTATCCAACAGCCAGCCTGCTACTACCCTGGTAAGCAAGCAAGAGAGAAGCTAACGTTTGTACATCCAGGGACCAGTGGGCTCTGGCTTCCCACCTCTTCCTCAGGGCTTTCCCGTCAGTGCCAAGGCTGTTCCCTAACCATCCTGGCCAAGTTTCCGTCTGCCTTCTGCCAGTGTGTGGGAGCTCTCTCTCTCTCTCTCTCTCTCTCTCTCTCTCTCTCTCTCTCTGTGTGTGTGTGTGTGTGTGTGTGTGTGAGGGTGTTCGTAGAATTGGCCAGTTTCCTTTCATATAGCCTCAGGAAGGGAAAAGAGCGCTCACTTAAGGCCCCAGGCAGCCTTGGTCAAGGAGCTGGGCCAATGAGAATAGTTTTCTGAAGTGGCCAACTCATGGCAGAGACTCTCTTCATGCCTGCTTAAGGTTCTCCTCACCCCCGGTATTTGGTTTTGTACACCTGAGACCTGGCCCACTTTCCTCTCAGAGGCATAGCATGCCTGTGAGGGCGCCAAAGAATTCTAAAGCCACAAACTCCATCTCTCCACGCCAGCGTTCTCTCTTTCTGTGGACTTCTTAGCACATCACAGGCTGTCTGCAGACTCATTGGGCCACGTGGGGTCCTTTGCACACTGTACCGTACAGTAGCTCAGCCTGGCTGTCAGACCATATCTTTTGCTGTAGGCTTCAATGTGTGTAGTCATTGATGTTTTAGTGTTTTGTGTTGTGGTCACACTCCCCAGATAGCAGGGTGTCAGCAGGCCTCTGGGCACTGGAATTGAGGCCATTCAGTACCCCAGGCGTGGTGACCTGGGCATTCAGAAGGTGGCAAAAGGACCCTTTCTCCCCCTCCTTCTGCCAAAAAGACTTGCCTGGGTTTATGGTCATTGATCTGTTGTCACCCATCCTGTTTGAAAGAGGGAGTTTCTTAATGGTTTCTATTGTAAGGGAGGTCTGGGAGGAGAAAAAGGGCCATGTGGGCACTAAGACAAGACTCTGGTGTTCGTTTTCAGCCGTTTCGAGCAAGGGCTTAGACCGGAAAGGGGCCTCCCTGCTGCTGCCTTGCCCTTGATGAGGCAGCAGTCCACGAGAGGAGTCAGTCTTCCTCTTGCATATATAGAATGGGCCAATTTGTGCTCAGGAAAACCCAGTCGCTTACTGTTGCCCTTGTCTGGGACACTTTTGTACACTGGTTTGCTAGTCATGGCACTAAACTTAAGACAACCTTCCCCCATGAAAAACAAACAAACAAAACAAAAGTCATTTCAAGCAGAGATGTTGTTTTGGAAACTCTTGCTTTCTTTTGGTGTCAATGTTGTATTTGATTTTAAAGAATTCTTCATTTCCATTGGTGTAACTGTAACGAAGAGAATCAGGCCGATGTGTAATTATTTCTGCTGGGACATTGGCAATGCCTCTGTCCCTCTTTCCTGCCTTGAGTCCTTCCTTGTTCCCAAGCTGGGATTACTGTACACTGGGCTGATCTCTCCCATTTCTTCACCCCACACACACAGTGGCCCCCTTCAGAACCAGTCTCGAATCCCCCTCTACCTAGCAAGATGAGCCTCTTTGTCAGACTGGTTCTTGGGTGCTCTGTGCCCACTTCCTCCTCCCCTGTTTGCTCACCTCTTTGGGTGTTTTATAATGTGTTTTCTCTGTTTTGTAAAACCTTTTGATTGTACCAAAGTGGTCTCTGCGGTCACCTTTGGCAATAAATGGTCCTTAATTTGTGTACTTAGCGTTCTGATTTTAGTCTCAGGTGTTTGTTTTTTGAAGATTCATGAATGAAAAGAAACCCTCACCTTGAGACTATTGTTGCAATGTTGTCTCCATTCACTGTTATTAAAAGATTTATGAAAACCCAGGAGTCCTGACCTTGCTTCCCAGAACCCTCTCAGAAGCCCTCTACTTTGAAAAGTAGACAAAAGGAGTTGTTTGTTGGGCTTGTACACCATGGAGGACCCCCAAACTTAGTCCTGGAAGCAATATGGCTGCATGGCCTTGAATTCCCACTCACTGCCTACTTCCACGAAGGCTGCCAGAAACCCAACAGGCCATTTGCTGTGTGCTCTGAGCCCCACAGTGTGCTGGGCCAAGTTGATGACTGAGGTTGAGAAGGCAACTTTAAAACTAAACGTGTTGCTTTTAGGCCCACAGCCATCAAGCGTCCTCCACGTCAGCAGCGCTCAGCATAGGCCTGTGCCCAGCAGGGTTCGGATGTCCCACGGGAGAAGTGAGCAAGGTAACCTTGCCCTCTGAAGGCTAAGGCTACCCACTGGGACCTACTGCCCTTACACCACACAGAAGCCCCGCTCCATCTTTTGCCAGTACTACTGCTTCTAGAAGGGACTCAGCCAGCTAGAGCAGCAGCCTGTGCGGGTGGATCTCCCCATTTGCCAGGAGTTGGGCACTTGGGCTGTGAGTGAGGCAGGGTTCTGCAGTCCTAACTGGAACAGTGCCAGCTTGGGACAGTGCCTCCTCTGCTTATGCCCTAGGTTCTTTCTGTGCTAAGCCATAGCTACACCCGTGTGCCAGACACGGTGCCCTGCCCTCTCCATATTCCCCTTCTCATGGACACTCTTGGAGCTGAATGGTAATGCTCTCCATGTTTGACAGGAAGAAACTGAGTCACCTGAGGCTCACTAATAAATGGAGGAACTGCCATTTGAAACCAGTTTCCTTAGGCCCCAACATCTGTGTGCGTTCCCCTTTCCTCTGGGCCCCCCTGTGTCTTTGGTGTGCTGGGATCACTGTGGAGACCATGACCCAAGGACCTGGCCCTTCAAGAAGCTGTAAAAAAGCCAGGCAGTGATGGAGAAAGCAAGAGAGAGAGAAGGGAGAGACCTAGGGCTGTGCAAAGCAGAGGACTCAGGCCATCTTTCTCCTGTTGCTGGATGACCTTGGGCGGCCTCTGGGCAGAGCCAGAAGGCCTGGGAGTACAGGAGGTTGGGCACAAGGGGCCAGGCAAGAGCAAGTGGAGGAGGGGAGCAGAAAGAGGCTAGTGAAGAGAAGGTGGGGGAAGTTGGTCTCGGGCCTTTCCTCATCTTCCTTTTCAAAAAAGAGAGCTAAAGGCCAGCTAAGGCCATCGTCATCCTTCCTCTGGGCTAGTGCTACTGGCCCTGGGGCCCATCCCTGCTCTAGTCTTACGCCCTCTTGCAGGCAACAGCCTTATGGGTACATCTGACTGCTTCACTCTCCTGGGTCATTGACCCTGGAGTCTGGAGCCCAGGCTCTCTCTCACTCCACACTCCCCAAAGAACTCTATCCCGAGTCCCTTTGTTCTAGCCCTGTTATACTCCGCTTTGTCACACCCTGCCACTGCCTGCTTCCTTGCCTGGTTTGCCTTTGTGCCATTTTTTTCTCAGCTCTCTACCTTCCCTCTATATCCTAAGGTCTCAGCTCCAATGTTGGTGGCTCTGTGCAGTCCTCCCGAGCCCCTGTCTTGTACCAGGCACCACTCTGCTTTCCTCTTACAGCATCTAGTGCTCACTCATTTGCTTGCTTCTTAGGTAATTCATTGCTGCTCTCTCTCCCTCTTAGACACTGAGCTCCCTGAGAAGGCTGGGGTCTGATTCATGTTCCATAGAATGGAGCTGTTCCATAAAAGGTACTCCGAGGGGGGCAGGGGTGGAGTTCAGTGGTGGAGACTGTGCTTATCATGCATGAAGCCCTGGGTTCCATCTCTAGCATCCTCTCCTCCAAAAAAGGTAGTCGGTGAACAAGGATCTTATCCATAAGTGCTGAGAAATGGTAGGAGACACCATGGTCACCTGAGGGAGAACTCTTGGTCTTTCCATGAGTTCTCTTGTGCATGAGTGGGATGCTGTTGTTTGCCTGGGCACCTTGGCTCCTTCCTGCTTCTCTGCAGGGATCTGTGTAATTGTTGTACTGGACAAGGAGGTACTATTGGGAGGGAAGAGCAGTAAGACCAACAACTGACTCTTTTTCAGTCATCTGACCAGGGGGTAGGCAGTTGCTCTTAAACTTGGTAGCTGTTTATTCATACCTTGGTCACCCCTCTCTTTCCCCAGTGAATATAGAGTTGCTGGGATTTCTTTTTTTTTTTCAGACAAGGTCTCACTATGCAGTTCAAGTTGGTCTGGAACTTGCTATACAGCCCAGGCTGGCTTCAAACTCATGATCCTCCTACCTCAGCCTCCCAAGTGCTGGGATTACAAGCATGTGCCACTACACCTGGCCAGAGTTGCTTTCATGGTAAATGTTAGTCTAAGAAATGCAGTGGTTTATTCAAAGGATATGTGGTTTGCTAGCCTCGGCAAGGCTGGCCTTATCTGTTACTTGCCCTGCCTGCAGTCAGCATCAAGATGGCACACTTCAGGTGTTTGAGCTGCTGGCACAGGGTCTTCTGAGCCTCCCAGAGAGGCAGTGTAGCAGGAGTATGCTCCTGTTGTGTCCACAGCTGACTCCCTAATTTCAATCCTGTGTGACAGCTGGGCAGGAGCCTCCATGGCTCACAAGGGGAAAAGCTGCCTTGACATACCTCTGCCAAGCAACAGGGGCAATAGCAGGAGCCACCAATCCCACCCAACCCCAGCTCCACCTCCCTGCTGGCTTCGACACTCCCCCTCTCCTTCCCAGGGTGCTACAGAGGTGATGCCGGCCTGCCCTTACTCTGTCCTCAGCTGCTGCTTCCTCCTCCCCTCAGGCCCAGGGGCAGCAAGCTCTTGGCTGTTGCATTTCAGAAAGACCCTGGGCCCGCCAGTTTCTTCCCCACTGGAACAGAAGCCTCCCAGGGCTCTCTAGGACAAAACCTGGGCGTGTTGAGGTTGCCAGGGCAGTAAATTTTGCTGTGTTATTAATCACCTGGGGGAGCTTTAAGAATCTCAATGCGCAGACCTCACCTAAGCTCATAATTCCAAGAAACCTTTTTTGTTTTTTTGCCCGCCCTTTAAGCTTCTAGGTTCTGAGTCATCTCTTTGACTTGGCTGTCTACATCAGTACTTTTGTCGAAAATGAAATGTTTAAGACATACTGAAAGGAACAAGTCAATCCGGCAAGAAGAGGGTATTACCAATACAACTGAAGCTCCCTTCCTCCACAGGGTTAGAAGTTCTTCAACACCTCAGGGATTCTGGGAGTGCCTTAAAGGCCCCTTCTAGGCATGGGGGATGGGTACAGGCAAAGTGCAAAAAGGCCTTCTGGCCTTTTGCTTTGCTTCACCTAGAGCACCTCTCATTGTATGTGTTTCATCAGGAAAAGGGTTTAAACGTCATAGGCAGCTGGGCAGAATCCAGCAGGATAACTGGGTATGAGAGGGCTTTATAAACTATGAAGTCTGTCCAGCGTAAGTGAGGGCTCCTCATTTCCACAGTGAGCTTACCAAGGTTGATCTCAGAACAGACATAGTGGGGACATTGACTGTGCTTACCTGCTATGCCCTAATCTTCCCTGTGTCCTTGAGGTCTGTTTGTGTGTGTGTAGGAGAGACACTATCTCAGTTTTAATTAAGGAATTTTTCTCTATTTCATTGGCCTTAAGGCATGCATTTTTCCATCTCTAAAACTGGGAGAAACCTTACAATCAGTGGCACAATATAGCTAATCAACTTTTTTTTTCAGTGGTATATAAAATGAGGGACATCTTAAAAGCTAAGGGACCTTAGAGTCACACAATACTACTGTCATTGTTAACTTGGTTTCCTCTTCCTCTTCCCCCAGGAAAAATCATCTTCCTGCTAGAAAAAACCCCTTTGGAAAACTTAGAAACTAACTTTTAGCATAAGGTCTCATTCTAACACTCTGTCCTAGATGGGTGTGGTGGTTCACAGCTGTAATCCTAGCTCTCCAGAGGCAGAGGCAGGAGGATGGTGAGTTCAAGACCAACCTGAGCTACACAGGGAGACCGTGTCTCAAAAAAAAACCTACATAAACCTAACAGTCTGTCCTCTATTCCCTGCTAGCATGGACTAGGCTAGGCAAGCTTTCTACTTTCTTCCCAGAGGGGCCGCGCTTTGTTGAGCTGTCTCTTGGGACAGATGGTTTGTGGGAAATGAGCAAGGAGGCAGAGTGCACCTGCATAAGGAAGCCTGCCAATGTCAAGTGACAGAGATTGATCCAGACACTCCAGATCAAGCCAGCCAGCCCCAACAGCTTTGGTTTCTTTATTTTCCAACCACAGTGTGGCCAAGACAGCTCAGCCTGGTTCCCCAAGGAACTTTTAGGGCTAGTCATTGCCAGACATGAGGTGAGCTGGCAGCAGTGGAGGCACAAGGGAGGCAGAAGCCAGCCTCTCCAGAACCTGCTGGGTTGACATGAGTGGTTGTCAGGCTCACACAGAGGTTCTAGCAGTGATTTCCTTGCTTCCTCAAACAAGGTGGAGGAGGGGTAGTGGGCCTTTCAAGGAGAAACAGCACTTTGGTTTAGGGCAGGCAGCCTGATCCACAGGTATTTCAGCACAGTTCAAAATACTACTACCAGCTTTCCCCTCAGTCCTGGCAGCCTTGTAAATGAAGGTTGGCCCTTATAACCTTTAGGCCGTGCTTTTCCAGAAGGAGAAAGGAGTGTCTGCAGTATGATCCAGGAATACTTGGATACAAGAAGCTGCTTTTGGGCATTTTCCCTATAGAGCATTTAGCAAGGCATGATCAGCCCAGATTACAGCTGCCCTCATGTAACTAGGTTAAAGTGTTGGCCTACTTAAACCCTTTCTGTGGTGGCGTCCTTCAAAGCTGATGAGGCCGATTAGGGGGCTATTTCTGAGCCTGAGTCATGTACCCAGAAGTCTGGGGCACTCTTCCCCAGACTAGAAAGACAATAACCAAGGCTGGACAGCTAAGGGCAGAGTCTGCCCTGCTCATGGGAAAACACCAGACCTCATGTGTCCTTAGAAAAGAGCCATACAATATCAGGGGTGGGTGCTGGATTTTGAACTTCAAAAGCCAAACTAACCAATCAGTTTGTAGGGACAGATCTAGCCACACACTTTTATTATCTCTAGCCCTAGAGAAAGATGGTGATTTTCAAGATGAAATCTTCAGTGACAGTCACTAGCTTCCACTGTTCATTTCATGGAGTTTGTTCATTTGTGAGAAAAATACTGTACCTATTTCATAGGGCTAGTGTAAGGATTGAATAAAGTCCGTACGATGCTTGGTACAGTACCTGGCAGCACATTGTAAACACTGCTTCCATCAGTGTTATACACCGCCATTACCATCACCCCTGTCATAACCACCATCTTCACCATGATCATCCTCATCAACACAAAGAGTGAATGGTAAAAACTGTCTCCAGAGCCTCACTACTGACTTTGCTACTTTGTAGCTAGGTGGCTGTGGACAACTTTTTAACAATTCATATTCTGTAAAATGGGAAATTCATCAGGCTATCAAAATGTATAACATAGCAGTGAGTTTACAGTACTTAATAAATGTTGGCAGTTATAGTGGTTTCCAGGAGTTGAGAGGAAGGAGAGCTGCACAGGCTAAGCACAGGATTTTTAGGGTAGTGAAACCATTCTGTATGATGCTATTATGGTAGATACATTGCATAATACATTTGTCAAACCAGTAGGATGTATAATACCAAGAGTAAGCCCTAATGTAAACTATTTAGATGGGAAGGATGTAACAGTGTAGGTTCATCACTTACAGTAAATGTGTCACACTAGTGTGGGATGTTGATAGTAGCAGAAGGCTACCTGTGGGGGTAGTGGGTAAATGGGAACTCTCTATACTTCCTGTTCAATTTTGCTTTGAACTTAAAACTACTCTAAAAAATAGTAGGAAAGGAAAAAAATAGTAGTAAGGAAAAGGGGAGTGTCATCAAACT
Source organism: Castor canadensis (assembly GCF_047511655.1). NCBI lineage: Eukaryota > Metazoa > Chordata > Mammalia > Rodentia > Castoridae > Castor > Castor canadensis. The sequence goes on along the minus strand of NC_133405.1, from coordinate 44,496,133 downwards.
AGAGTGTTATAAATTTAGGATGTTAATGGTAATCTCCATAGAAACCACTGAGAAAATAATTTAAAATATAGAGAAAAGGAAATGAACAAAGAATCAAATGGGTGCACTACAAAAAATACATGAAATACAAAAAACCCTGCAGTATTAGAGAAATTGAGAAAAAAAGATACAAGATAGGTACAAAATAGCACAATGGCAGAAGTAAGTTCTTAATTATCAGTAGTCCCTTTAAATATAAATGAATTAAACTCATGAATGAAAAGACATATTGGAAGAATGGACTAGAAAAACAGTCCTACTACATGCTCCTTTAAACCCAAAGACATGAATAGGTTCAAAATGAAAGGATGAAAAAAATATATTTCATGCAAATAGTGAATAAAATAAAGCTGAAGAAGTAGCTATGCTAATATCAGACATAGTAGATTTTAAGTCAAAAATTATTACAAGAAATAAAAAGGATATTTTATTGATGAAAGGATTAATTCATAAGGAAGATATAACAATTAGAAACATGTATGCACCAAACAACAGAATCCCAAAGTACATGAAGCAGTCACTGATGGAATTGAAGGGAGAAACAGTTCTACAATGATAGTTGGAAATCTTAATGGCCCACAATAAGTAGGGGATAGAACATCTAGATGGAAGATTAGTAATGACATAGAAGACTTGAATAACACTGAATCTGCCAGACTTCCCCCAAAACATACAGACCACAGCAGAATACACATTTTTTTTTCCAGGTGTACACAGTACAATCTCAAGGATAAACCATTTTAGGCCATAAAACAATTCTCAATAAATTTTAAAAGTTTGGAATCATGTAAAGCATGTTCTCCAAACAAATGGAATAAAGCTAGAAATTAATAACAGCAGGAACCAGAAATTTCGCAAATATGTGGAAATTAAATAACACATTCTAAAAGAGCCAGTGAATCAAAGAGTAAATCACTAGGAGAATGAGAAAATGTCTTTAGATAAATGAAAATGAAAACACAACATACTAAGGCTTATAGGATACCGAGAAAGCAATGCTCAGAGGGAAATTTATAGCTTGAAACACGTACATTACAGAAGAAGAAAGATCTAAAATAAATATCCTAAGTTTATACCTTAAGGGAGTAGAAAAAGAAAGACCAACTAAACCTAAAGCCAGAAAAGTGAAGGAGCAAATAAAGATTAGAACAGAGATAAATGAAATGAATAACAGAAAAATAGAATTAATGAAACAAATAGTTGGTTCTTTGAAAAGGTCAACAAAATTGACAAACCTTTAAGCTAGATTGGTTAGGAAAAAAGACACAAATAACTAAAACAAAAATGAAAACGGGGACATTACCATCAACCTTCCAAAATTAAAAGGATTATAGTAGAATATTATGAACAATTATATATCAACAAATTAGATAATCTTGATGAAATGACCAAGTTCCTAGAAACATACGAATTACCAAAACTGACTTGAGAAGAAATAGAAAATCTGAAGAGACTATAGCAAGTAAGGAGATTGAGTTAATAAAATAAACCTTCCAACTAAGAAAAGTCTAGGACCAAATTACTTCACCAGCTAATTCTAGCAAATATTTAAAGAAGAATTAATGCCATTACTACTCAAACTTTTAAAGAATAAAAGAGTGGGGATCATTTCCTGACCCATTCTATGATGCCAGCATTGCCCTGATACCAAAGCCAGAGATACCACAAGAAGAGAAAGCCACAGACCAGTATCCATTATGAATACAGACACAAGTGTCCTTAACAAAATACTGGTAAACTGAGTCCACAGCATATTAAAAGGATTATATACCATGACCAAGTGAGATTTATCCTGAGAGTGCAAGGATGATCTGAAATAAAATCAACAAATGCAGTATAACACATTAATAGAAAAAGGGAAAAACATAATCTTCTTACCCAGATGCAGAAAGGCATTTGTAAAAGTGCCCTTTCATATTAAAAACACTCAGCAAAGGCTGGCAGAGTGGCTCGAGTGATAGAGTACCTGCCTAGCTATCAAGTGCGAGGCCCTGAGTTCACTAACCAGTACTGCCAAAAAAAAAAAAAAAAACTCAGCAAATTATGAATAGAAGGCAAATTACTTAACACGATAAAAGGCATTTAAGAAAAATGCGCAGCTAACATCATACTCAATAGTGAAAGACTGAAAGTTTTTCTCCTAAGATCAGGAACAAGACCAGGATGTTCTCATTCACTTCTGCTTTTCAACATTGTACTGGAAGTCCTAGCCAGAGTAATTAAGCAGGCAAAAAAGGTATTGAAATTAGTAATGAAGAAGTAAAAATATCTCTATTTGCAGACAATATGGTTATATAAACACACACACACAGATACACACACCACTGCTACAGTCAATCAATAAATGAATTCTATAAAGTTGCAGGGTATAAGAAACACATAAGAATTAGTTGTGCTTCTGTATGCCAACAATGAATAACAGGAATATAATGGAGGAAGTGAACTTGTTCAAGGTGCACTGTATGCATGTATCAAATTAACATAATGAAATCCTCTTGTATTATTAATGTGTAATAAATCAAAACTAAAAAATAGGAAAAGAAGAAAATACCATTCACAATAGTACACAAAAGAATAAAATAATTGGAAGTAAATTTAATAAAGGAGGCAAATGACTTGTATGCTGAAAACCACAAAAAATTGGAAAAGAAATTAAAAGTGTGAATGGAAAGCTTTCCTATGTTCATAAATTGGAAAAATGTTAAGATAGTGATTATCTTCAAAGCTAGCTAGTGATTCAGTGCAATCCCTATCAAAATTCCATTGGCGTTCCAATTCCACTGGAATTTCCAACATGGAAAAGCCAATCCTCAACTTCCTAGGGAAGATCAAGGGGTCTTGAGTAACCAAAACAATATTGAAAAAGAAAAACAAGGCAGACAGACTCATTCCTCCTCATTTCAAAAGTTACTCCAAAAAGTACAATAATCAAGACAATGTGGTACTAAAATAAGAACAGATACATAGACCAATGGATTACAACACAGAACCCAGAAATAAACCCAAGCCTTTTGGATCAATTGGTTTTTCACGAGGGTGCCAAAACCATTCAATGGGGGAAAGAGTGGTATTGGGACAATTGTCTAGCCACATGCAAAAGAATGAAGTTAGACCCCTAACTCACAGTATATACACAAATTAACTTAAAATAGGTCAAAGACCTAGCTCTAAGGGCTAAAATTATAAAACCAATAAAAGAAGTGGATACATTTCATGATCTCAAGTTTGGCAATGAATTTTTTGATGTGATGGGAAAAGCACAAGCCACAATTAAAAATGAAAAACTTGAGCTGTGGATGTAGCTCAGTAGTAGAGTGTGTGCCTTGTATGTATAAGACCTTGAGTTTGATCCCCAGCATCCCACAAAAATGAAGCAAAGCAAAAAGTTTTTTGTCCATTGAAGGATATTATCAAGAATGTGAAAAAGACAAGTTACAGAATGGGAGAAAATACTCGCAAATCATGTATTTTATAAAGGCTTGATATCCTGAATATATGAAAAACTCTTACAACACGACAGCAAAATTAAAAACTGAGCAAAGGACTTGAATAAACATTTTTCCAGAGAAGATACGTAATTGGCCAACAAACACGTGAAAAAGTGTTCATCAAATCAAAACTACAATGAATGTGCTAGCTTTCTGTTAATATAACGAATACTTATAAGGAGGAAATGTTATTTTGGCTCACAGTTTTGGAGGTTTAAGTCTGTGATGGTTTGGCCCGTTGCTTTTGGGTTTGTGAAGTGACACACCATGGTGAGATTGAGTGGTAGAGGAAGCTGCCACTTTGAAAAACAGTTTGGGGGTTCCTCCAAAAGTTAAATATAAAATCACTATTTGACTCAGCAATTCCACTCTTAAGCATCTACCCAAGAGAAATAACAGAAACTCCTATAAGATGGCCATTGTTGCTAAAAGCCAAAAGGTAGAAAAAACCCAAATATCCATTGTGATGGATGAACAAATCACATTATAGATACAATGAAATATTATTCAGCCACAAAAGGAGCATAGTACTAAAACTTAGATAAACCTTGAAAATATTATACCAAATGTAAGAACCTGCATAGACAAGGACACATGTTTGATGACTCATTAATATATATCCAGAACAGGCAAATTCCAAAAGACAGAAAGTGGATTAGAGCTTACTTAGGCATTGAGGGTGGGAGCTGGGGCCTCTCTTTCTGGGTATGGGGTGAATTTATGGAGTGATGCAAAAGTTTTGTAATGAGAGCTGGTAGTTGTACAATGTGGTGAATACACTAAATACTACTGGAATTGTACACTTTAATATGATTAATTGTATGTCATTTGAATTTTGCCTCAATAAAAGAAAATGTCCCCAAAAGGGGGGGGGGTTGAAAATAAAGGAGTTTCTTTTTTACTTTCAAAGGCCCTGTTCATTCTTCTCACTGAATCTGCTGTATTACCTTCCCTAAAGCAAAAATAAAAAGATGTTTGCACTTTCTCAGCTTGGAGCTGACTTAGCAATATCTAGCTGACCTCCTTCAAGGCTGCAGATTCTATTGGAGTGGTTCGAACACTAGACCTGTGTACCTCACTGGAGCAATCCCATCCTGTTAGACCAACTGGCTAGGCATGGTATTTCATGCCTATAATCCCAGCACTTAGGAGGCTGAGGCAGGAGGATCACAAGTTTGAGGCCAGTCTGGGCTACATAGTAAGGCTCTGTCTCAAAAAATCAAAACCAAAACAATTGGACCAGCTCTGTGTTTCACTTTTAAACCAATCATCCATGAGTACCATGGACCAGTAGATATTCTAGGCGAGATAAACAAGAACCAAATCACCCTGGCTTCATGTACGCAGGTCACTAAGGCCACCCACCTTTGCCTCTGCCCACAGTTCTGGGAAAGACGCCTGCTATGGCCTGCACCAACAGGGTGGAAATGACTCCATGCAGAATTCCTTCTGGATTTGTTTGGATGTTCGAAGCAGAGAAAGTTTAAGGAAATGTTTGCATTATCTGCAGCAGCACAGACCTTCAAAATGATGAGGTTTCTCACTCTTTCTAGTCCAAGACACCCCTTTTAGTCTGCCAGGATATGTGGGAGTGGGGAATATGATCCCTTTATCCAGCTGTCTGGTCAGCCCCTATCTCCAATTACGTTGTACACAAATCCACTTACATATGTGGACATATATGGTAACCTTGGATCATTCCAGAATGCCACTTAGGTGGTGAGGTTTTTGTGTGTGGGTTTAGTAGTTGTACAAAGGGTTTACCCCGTGGTGTTCTGCACCTGCACATATTGTACATTGATTAGACTCACCCCCTCTGTCGCTCTCTTTTCTCCATCCTCCCCTAGTTTTCAACAGCTTTTGGTGAGTTGCCGTGTGCCACCTTCATACACAGACACAATGCATGTTGGCATTGTTACCCATCACTCTTTCCCTCCCCCCGTCATGTTTGAGTAGATATAATGTTTATGTTTATTTAAATCTAGATTCTGCATATGAGAGAGAACATGTGACTTTTTTGTTCTGCACCTGGCTGAACATGAACAATGACTATAGCAATTCCTAGATCCAAATCCACCTGATCTTCAGGCAATGGCTGCCACTTTGAGCAGCTTCCTGTCAGTTAAAATGTAATTGAAACATTCTATTGTGAACCAGTTTTGCTTCCTGTTTTACAACATCCCAATTTAATACTGGCTGCCTTCTTGCCTTTCTTATGTAGCAGGTGATTCAGAAAGTCACTGTGGTTTCCCTTTCCCTGTCATTTGCCCTTGCTATCCTTTCTGTCACCTGCCCCATGAAAGGGTGTTTTCCTCCTGTTGGGTAATTGTGCAACTTCGTTCTCCTCAGCCTTCACTGCAGCCTGTTTGAGGGAATGAATGGCCTGATTTCCAGCTGGCTCCTCTTATCTCTATCCCGGTCCCTGGAAGGGCCTGGTGCCTCTCACAGGGCAGCTTCACAGTAAGCAACACAACTTTCAGCCACCAAGTGCCATTCTACATATCCAGAAACCTATTTCTTATATAATCACATAATTTCTCTCCCAGCCACCTTGTACATTCCTGCTAGGCATCAAAACATCCATGTTGTGGGAACAAAAACAACCCCACCTCTACTCATAAAATCATGATTGTGCCCAGTTTGGGGTGGTTTGTGGTGCTGACATGTTGAGGGCCAAAAAAATTTCCCAAGATGGGCAGCTATCACTATGCTCTAACACCACTCTGAGGTTGAAACCATGTAGTAAAGCACTGTAAAGACAGCCCACTGTTGCCTGGAGCCCAGTATGAAGGACTTTTCCCAACTTCTATGCCCCTCCCAACTTTTAATCCAGACTGGGCTGTTAATTTGTTTTACAAAATTATATGACATTCATTCTGAAACCAAGCACAGTGCTGTGTCTCCGGGGCACAAGCACTCAATAAATATTGATGGATCACATTGAGCCTGACATTTGGGAGGAAAAGGCCAAAAAAAGCTGTCATTTCATCAAATGACTGCTTCCCAAAGGCTTTCAAAATAACTGGGAGTGTTGGGGCTCCCGCAAAGATTTTCAGATTGTTCTGTGAGATCCTGGGGTTCTGTTGGAAGCACTCCAAGTTTTCAAAAACCACACATGTGCTTCCGTTTAAATATATACTATTTTTAAAATGTACTAAAAGCTGAAGAAAACACCTTTCAGACAATGTGTTATATCCAGAAGGGCAAATGAAGACCACTGATGGATAAGCAGGAGTCAGCAAGTCCACTCATTTCCGCCCCAAACTGTGGAGGAATTCTTGTTGCCTGAACTTCTGTAAGCCTTGACTCATTAGTTCAGAAGGTTGTAAGTGCACTGGGTTTTTACAACTTAGGCCTATATGTACTCACTGTCATAAAATTTTATGAGTAATTGTTCCTCTTCTCTGTGTAAATGAAGACTTTGTTGTTGCTCAGTCAAATCAAAGTACAGAAATAGAATTCCTGAGACTGGTATGGTCACTACCATCCATCACCCCAGTTACAATATTTTTAACTCAGGGCCTTGCACTTGCTAGGCAAGTACTTTACCACTAGAGCTATACCCCCAGTTCTTTTCTACTTTTTTTGCCTAGGACCAACCTCAGACCAGTCTTCCTACCTATACCTCTCATATAGCTGGGATTGCAGGTGTGAATTACCATGCCTTATTTGTTGAGATTGCGCAGGGTTGGCCTTGAACTATGATGCTCCTGATCTCTGCCTCCAGAGTAGCTAGAATTACAGATGTGAGCTATCACACCAGACCCAATTACAATCTTTACTCATCAAAACAGTTCTGTGTTAATGTTATAAGCAACTGGTATACATTTGTACTTTATAGCAATGAAATACTGCTTTTAATCTATTTTTAACATAATGAGGTGCCAAGTAAGAGTTTGATTAGAAAACAGAGTTCCTTCTTCTACCATGAAAGGAGACTAAATGGCTGATCAAATTATGTGCCCCTTGTGACCTAGATGTGTCCTGTTAGAGAGCATGCTCCACATTTCACCCTTGTCAAACTAAGTAACCCTCTACCAGGGTGGGAATGTGAAAGTGCACAGCAGGGTTTTTCTATAAACTGCATGCCCTCCACATGCTCTCTGGGTAGATCCATTTGAACAATTTGAGGTACACAGTTAATATTCTCTGAACATTATACAGTAGTCTCCATCTTATCCACAATTTTGCTTTCTGTGGTTTCATTACCTGTGCTCAACCACAATCTAAAATTCTAGGAATAAATTCTTGTTTGAAACTGCATCATGAGTAGTACGATGACACCTCACACCATTCCACCCCCGCTTGTTGAGGATGTAAATGACTCCTGTGTTCAGCATATCCACACCGTATATGCTACCCACCTTGTTATACCTTTGTAGCAGTTTCAGTCATCACACTGACTGTTGTAGTGCTGGTGTTCAAGTAACCCTTCATTCTACTTAATAATGACCCCAAATGCAAGACTAATGATGCTGGCAATTTCATCACAGTTTATTGGTAGGATTGCTCTATTTTATTGTTGTTAATCTTATTGTGCCTAATTTAAAAATTAAATATCATATATATGTATATATACACACACACACTTACATATATATGTACATGTAGGGTTTGGTATTATATGAGGTTTTAGGCATCCATTGAGGGGGGCTTGGAATGTATTCCCCACAGACAAGGTGAGAGAATTGCATATTCTGGAGATTGAACCTAGGGCATCGCACATGTTAGGCAAGTGCTCTACTACCGAGCTCTAAGGTTAGAATCAAGTTCTTGGGATGAGGAGGTAGGCTGGGTTCTGAGCAGTGCTTGGGACTTAAGGCAACTCCTTCCATTTCCTGAGATCTCTCTCCCATCACACTTGGGGTCTGGAACATGAGATTGTACCATGGAGCTGCAGGTATCCAGGAAGGCCAAAAACAGTATAATGAGGACTTGCCTCCACTGCATTTATCCTCCCAGTCAGGTTTACCTCTTGGAGGTGAAAAGCCTGAGCAAACAGATGCGAAGCTATGAGAGTTTAGCCAATCCAAACCTGCACTGGATTCAGCTAGTATGCTCACAGCTGCAGAAAATGGGAGGAGCTATTCACTACCTCTCCTGGCTGGCTGCTCTGAGCCAGGTGTGATTTCCCCAGGGTACTTTCCCTAGTTCACACTGATGGAATCCCACAGACATGACAAAATGTCCCATCAGTGAAGAGGATCTGCCTCATCCCACACAGCCATGCTTGCCCTCTGAAGCAGAACTGTTTAAGAGGTGTTCAGTGGGGCATGAAATCTAAAGAGGAAATGCTGAAATTCTAGGAAGAATTTAAGTAGGTGGAGTGTGATTAGTGAAGATGAAATCTATCCAGACCATTGAGTTCAGCACTAATGCTATTAAAAAAAAAAGTATGACATGGGCTCGTTAAATTATCTCATTCCACCTGATCCTATTAGTATTGCCTAAATGATTAAAAAAATCTTGTCCCATTAAACACAAAGGATGAAAATGAGTAAACCCTGAACTAATGGCTGCCTTAATGGAGTACTAGCCCCAACCACAATAGTCCTGTAGGATTTGAGGTGGCTATTTTTAGCCACCATGGTTGACATAAGCACGTAACACTCACATGGTAGGTACCAAGGCTTTGTGTTATCAAACAGAAAAGTGTCATGTATATATTCAACTAGCAACTAATCCTGAAATGTGAACGATTTAGAAAGAGCCAGAGGTATTTCAATGACGTCCTTGGTGGTAGCTTTTGCATAAAAACATGGGAGGGGCAGCATCTGCCACAGGTAGCACCCCACATGCTCCCTTTCTTGATATAGACTCATATGTTGTGTGTGTGTGTGTGTATGGTACTGGGGTTTGAACTCAGGGTGTCACATTGCTGGGCAGGTGCTCTACCACGTGAGCCACTCTTTCAGCCCTCTTACCTAGCTCTTGAAAGCACACTCAGGCACTTTCTCCCAGCTGTGAACACCAGTTAAGATGGAGGTTCCAGCCTGGCCCTGGCCCAGTGAGTGGAGCCGAGTTTCAGCGTATGGCACGCCTAGTGTACGAGAACGCCATATACTGGGCATTTTCAGTCTGTCCTGTACTTGGACAATGGCCAAGGCTTCCTTGATGGCAAAAGGGTTCCCACCTCATCAGGTGGTTTCCTGTGTAGCACTGGTACTGTTTACCACCAGCACACCAAGGGGACTGATTTGGAAGCTAGCCAGAGAAGGCTTAAGCTCAGCTAAGCTCCCCCACTGGAATACAAGTCATATGCTTGCCTCAGATCCACAGACAGGTTAGATTGTCCAAATAAAGGTTTATCTACATCACCAAGCCAGGATTCAGGACTAGGCACAAGGGTGCCATCTGCCATTCGTATGGTAGGGAGCAGCTGCAGGCAGGCAAGCTTTCCCAAGTGCTATTTGGAATGAAATCCAGATCTGCTACTAACCATACTGTTTTAGTCTTCCCCTGTTAACCTTTTACCAAGAAGTACCAATGAGACCAAGATGTTATGATCAGGCAGGTTAAATAAACAACAAATGATAACTTGGTTTTAACATTTTATTGGGTAAATGATTTTAAAGGCAGTAACAATAGTGTCAAAACTACTACAATATCTTTCCTCAGCCATACCTTACAGACCCACATAAACCTGTTTTTTTCTTTTTGCTCATTTTAATATTTTAAAGCCATACATGTCATATAAAATGCCCATTTCTGATAGTTTCTTTAAACTATTAAGCAATTAAATGTGGAAGGAGGGAGGACTTAGTTATATTGATGGGGAGGTTGGGTAATCTGTGGTGTCTTACTGTAATCAAATACATGTTACTAAGAAAGAGGGAAAAGAAGAGCTACTCCAGGTAGCATTTGCTCATTACAAGTCCCACCATTGCATCACCAAGAACTCATTATGCTGGTGACTGATTCAAAATAATTTTGGGGAACATATAAAACACTAAAATAACTTAGAAACTAGATCCAAATATTTCAAAACTAATCAACTTTGATATACAAAAGCAGTCGGAGGTGGTTACAAAAGTTTATTTTCTCAGTGCGTCTATGTACCAGCGCAGTTACTGGGTCCAGAGCAAAATAAAAGGTTCATTTTCTTCTGAAACAGTAATAAAAAACAAGGAAAACATATCTTTGTATATAAAGGATCAATGCTGGTCTTAAGAATAATGTAATCAGAAACCCTTAAATTGAGAGGCACACAATGGGTTTCTACTTTTTAAAAAATAAAAGGAAAGTCACCAGTTTATTTAAATGGAGGAGGTGTCACACCCCTCAAATAAACTTAATTCAGTTTAACATCACTAGCAAAAATCACTTAGAAACTGTACAAAAATAAAAAAGTTAACACATTTAATCCTGCAAGGTTTTTGTAAGGACTGGAAGGCAGGCTTTTGAAGCAGCATTTGGGCATGGCTGGGGGCTTCTTTGGTTTGATCTAACACACATAAGAGATGGAACCTATTCCAGATGACAGTTTCAAATTTCCTGCACATTAGAAGACAAAGGCCAGTATACAAACTTCTGGTGTGCTGGACATTGGGACCGTATACACTGGACTGAAAATCTTAAAACTGCTTTAAATGGGGTGGGAGGGAAGAAAGCAAGTCTTGTACTTGATCAATTTCACTGACCTTTCATGGTGTGGGAGACTAGAGAGGGCAGTAGCACGTTTCTTGTGCATTCAGAAGGCCACTTGAGGGGTGGGGTGGGGGGCAATTGTTCTTTTACAATCTGGTACCTGGCTGACCTTGTTTAAGAACAAAAAAAAGCCTTCCAAAAATAGAAGGCTTTTGCTACATACCAAAATAAGAAACATACTATTTTTCAAGAGGAAAAATACCCAGTTGCATCTGAAAACAGAAAACTTAAGTGGAACTAATTAACATTTAAAGGGGGCTATGTAAACTCTGTGCTACTCAAATGAAGTTCAAGTATTACTTCTGAGCTGTTTAAAAATCATTGAACTTATACAATATTCTGGTGATAAGAGTGCAATTCACATTTGTGTTTCTGAACAAATAAACCACAACTGGCTAGGATACGACCTGTGCAATTAGAATCTTCATCCGAGTTAAAGACACGTGCTACATATTTCCACATGTTCAAAGTTAATTCAAACCACGTATTTAACAGCTTTGTAATATACAACAAAGATGAAAGGGTCTAGAGTTTGTTTGAAGCACACCATTACAGTTTGTACACCCTTTACACTACAAAGTCTTTTAGTCAACAGTTACTTAGACACAAAAAAATGCACTGTGCATCAACTTGAATACAAAAGAAGACAAAACTATCCTTTTCCCCCAAGCCATGTGGGAAATATTGCTGACCTCGTCCTTTGAAGCCTGCAGGATGGTTATTTCTTCAGTATAACATTATTACACTGGTAAGAAAAATCTGTATAACATCTGCATATATCAAGGATTTAAAAAAATCTGATATGATTTTAGAGTCCGCATGACCAGTCACGTGACCTGCTCAAGATTGATTAGCACCGTTATAAATACATAAACACACATATGTGTGTATGCACGTGTAAGTATATGTATACACACACACATATATGTATGCAATAGATCTTTTCTTTAAAAAAACTTCTAACCATAGGCTCACCCAGGACAAGGAGCCTGAGCCTGTTTAACTGATGAGATGATGGATAAGATGGATTTCACAACAATATTGGTCTATTTTGTCTCTCTTCCATTTGTTTCATTTACCTTTTTTTTGCAGCAAACAATATCATTCATCTTGTGCTCAGTTTCCCTATAAGGGCAAGAAAAGTTTCTATCAGGTAGTCACTTGTTTTTGTACTGAAAGACTACTCCAAAATGCTCCCAAGTAGAAATGACAGGATTCAAAATCTCTTCCTATAGTCCAACAACTAAATTGTTCTGACTAATCTCTAAGTTCAATAGAACTGGCTACCAAGATTGCATTTCAGGCTAGCTAGCAATTGGCTTCTTAGTTAAGGCATCACAACTGATAATGGTTGTTTCAACAATGGATGCTGTGAATGAAGGAATACCATTAAACTTCTAAGAACGCTCATCAAACGCTGAAGTAGTATGCTTTGTCCCCGTAGCAAGCAGAAGGGATTCAATCAATTATCTCATAAACTAGAAAAGGATTTTTGAATTCTGAACTAGCAGTCTGTCACTTGTCACAGCAACTATAAGTATAAGCTATATAATTTCAATATTCAGTGACATTTCTTATAGTTTTAGGATATATATTCTGCAGCATACTTTTATTCATCACTTGATATACTGATTTCGTTTGAAAAAATTATATATATATATTTCCCCAAGTATCTATATAGATCTATATATAAATAGATATATAGATCTATCCATCTCTCTCTCTCTCTCTCTCTCTCTCTCTATATATATATATATATATATATACATATATATATATATATATACACACACACACACACACACACACATACATATATACTACCATAAAATGAAGGTCATCTTTCTCCAGAGTCATCTGTGATTTTTCCTGGGAAAAACTGGAAATTCTATTGACACCAGTTAAGTTCTCTTTATACGCATCATGGGAAGACTACTCCTGCAAATGAGCTGGGCTCTAACTATAGTATATCTGAATGCCAACTCCACTTTTACAGGTATAACGTAACATCTTATGAACATAGTAAATGTGTTTCTATCAAAAGTATGTAGTGCAGAAAGAAATTCAAGCTATTTTATAGTATCTCTGAAACTCTGGTATTATCTCCATGACAGGCAAACATACCTGAAATCATGGTATGTATGAATTTTTCTTTCACTAGATTATCTTTATCATATCTTTAGATGGTAACTAAAATTGTCTCTGGCCAATTATGACTTATTGAAACCTGACAAATTTAAATTAATATAAAATAGACAAATGTCTTTTTGGTTATTTGCTCAAAATAAATTTTTTTCAGCTAAAAAAATACTTCAGAGTAAGGAATTTGTCTAATCTGTTGTTTTAAATATAGAAATGATAAAATTTTATAAGAATATTTCTCTAAATTGCCTTTTTCTAACCCCTCTTAATTCCACTTAATTATATTCTTCTCAAAGGCACTAAATTCTGCATCTGCATTCTTCCTAATATTTACTGCTCTTCAAAATGATTTGTGTAGACTATTTGAAAGGTAGTTTGTATTTTCTTAAAACAGTGTTTTAGTTTGTAAGTTGGTTCTGTAAAGTGATGAGGCAGTCTCTCTTGTCTGTGATAACCAGCACAGTAGGCATAAATGGTTTCTTACTCTCTGGACAAGCCCTATCATGGACCTTTGAATGTGTTCTACTAGAACTAAAGTTCATGTATTTTAACCATAGGAAAAACATATTCTTAAGGTGTGATGACCCAAATACTAAGCTGTCATAGCAAAGGGATTTTTAGGCAAATTCAAGAGAAATATACAAATACCTGAATTTGATATGCAGTATTCCCAAACTCATCTATCAAAAAATAACTATCTTACTGAGGCAAACTTACTAAAGACAAACCTAAATAATATCCTTAGAAACTGCACACTTCCTTCCATCCACAGTCAAAAGAAGGAAGAACGAAAAAAGAAGAAAAGGAAGGGAGGCAAGAAGGGCAGAAAGACAGAAACCTGATTGAGATAAGAAAACAAAATTCTATATAATATTGTAAGGAAAGAAAACCCCAAAAGTTATATATGCTGCAAAAAAAAATCAATGACCTAAAATAATAAAACAGGATCTTCTGAACAAATGCCACTTTCCTACCCGTTACCATGATGATCTTAATTGATGATGTCGATGCTTCACCATGGCAACGGAAACTATCATCATAAAATGGTACAGTAAAAGAGATAGCTAGACCAAGAAGGTGTAGGGTCTCCTGGGAAGAGGTCTGCAGAGAGGCCCAGTGACTGGTTGTGCGGCTCAGTGTCAGGAATAATGGTTGTATGGAGGAAGAGGATGCCCAATGCCATTTTGGAAGTGATGATGCTGGCGATGAGCAAGGTATTCAGCATAACTCAAGGTCATCTTTTCACTACGGTACCTGAAAAAAAGTCAGGGAAGAGAACAGTAATGTCAAGAAACGGGTGACATGCCATTGTCAGAGCTAGGAGGGACTAAGATGATTTTACAGATTGGGAACCGAGGTCTAGAGAGAAACAATGACTTGCCTGAGGTCACACAGCTAGTAAGTAGCCAAGCTAAGATCATAACACAGGAATCCAAAGTGCTTTAGGAATTTTATAGCCCCTTTTGCCCTGGTTTTCAAATAGGAAGGAGTAGGGGAGAGCCAATCGTTTACCATCATATATCCATCTTATTCACTTGACTATTTTTCTTCAGATATCTTCCATCTTTCCCCTTTCTCTGTTTTAACATTCCTTTCTCTGTTTACACATTGCCATTAAGTGATGACTATTCTTAATACTGGTACCCGAACCTTCTCTTTTCCCCATGTCTACCTTTCTTTTCATAGCCACACTTCTCAAGAGAGTAATGTCTAGTTTCTACCTTCAGCTCTCTTCTCACACACTCCCTGGCTCAGTGTTCCTTGGTTTCTGCTGCTACTCCTCCATAGATATAGCTGTCAGAAGGTTGCTTGATTCTGTTTGACCTTTCCATGATGATAACCATTTGCCAGTCCCTTTCTGAAGTTCTCTAGTCCTCTGGGATCTCCCCCTGTCACTCAGATGGCTTCTTATCTCTTTGTCCTCCTACCTCTGCCTTGAAGGATTTTCTTAGTTTCTATCTTTAGTTGTTTTGACATACTTTACCCCTTTCAATGAACCTAATCCTTACAGATTCAACTATGACCTCTTTACAAATAATCCCAAGGCATCATCTCTAGCCATGAGCTCTACATATGCCCATTTTCAATGTCCTATTAGACGTATCTATATAGATATCCCAGGAAGTACTTTCAAATCCACAATTGATACATAAGCCTAGGTCTTCTCCTGTGGTCCCAACCTTCCTTCAAGAGATGACTTTGATCTCTTTTAGCTAGACTAAACCCTTGACTTCCTTACTTCTAAATGATGACCGAGTCCTGCCATTTCTTCCACAATATTTTCATATCTGTCCCTGCCTTTCTTCCCATCCTATTGCCACAGTTCTAGTTAAAGGCCACAACTTTTGGGTTGCTGAGACAGATATTATCATCATCACAGCAATGTCTCAGCTCATTTTCCTGTTTCCAATTCCAATTGTACACTTCTCCAAATATAACTGTTTAAAACCCTACAATGGCTACCAAATGCCTATAGAATCAGGCCTAAACTTCTTAGTCTAGAATGCCAGACCTTCTGTGGTCTGAGCCAACTTACTTCTGGGCCATATTTCTTCCTAATCACTGTCTGCTCTAGGTGCACTGAAAGACCAGGCAAACTAGACTATTTCACATTCCTTAGAACTTGCTTTGTACTTGCCATGTACATGCTTCGACTTACAACACCTCCAGGAAATCCCTCTTCCTCCTTCGTCTTCCACCTGTGAAATATTCAACCCATACTTCAAGCCCACCCCTAATCCACCTCCTCTTTGTAACCTTCTGTTACCCTTTCACTCCTTCCTGGGATTCCACTTTCCTGGCTTCATGATCTTACATCATCCATCATATTCTGCTTTATAGTAATAATTATTTTTGGACATGCCCTTTTATTCTCCTTAACTACAAACTCAGAGAGAACAGAGATGGAGCTTTTTCAAATTTGTAACTGCTCAGAGCTGAGAATAGTCCATTTTTAGACTATAGGTATTCAATTCAGTTCTCTAGAACTGAAATAAATGGAAACGGCAACCCATTTTCCTAAAATGCTTACTATTTTCCTTTAAAAAAACCTCTCTATTATTCCATGCTAAAAGTTATTTAGTATTCAAGTTTAGCTCAATTGTGTTTCTGAACAAGTTTTTATGGTAGATTTCTATCCCTGCCAAAATTTTAAGCTAAATTCAAATTTAAGGACTGCTTATCTGGGATTCTGCTAGATAATGTCAAAAGCTAGCAAATAGTTAATTCTGGTCCTTCTCCCAATAAGGGAGTCTAAAATCTCAGAGGGCTTGTTGGTATAAAATGAGGCTAATCACACAGAGCTAAAGATGGGAATGATGGCCTCATAGATCACTCAAGCTTTCTGCCAAGCAGAGTTTTATTGTATCCATCCTGTGTCTGGCCCCGCCATACATTTCTACTGATTCAGAAAAAAAAGTAGTATAGTTGAGACCAAAGAAATCAAAAGATTATAGGCATGCACTTGGAAATATACTAGTTAGCATTAGTGGGGAATGTTTTCTGTACCTGGTCAGTTTTATGGTTTTCCTGAATTCATTAGTAATCGGAGCTTTGTATCCTCCTTTCCTCAGTAAGGAGTCTATGGTCTGAATATGGTCCCATCCTGTGGAGAGTCAATTAGATAAAATATCAGTTAAGCACATGTCACAAGCACCCTTGGTTAAATACAAAATCACTTTGTACAGGTCAGCTATCACTGTCACCAAATGTCATCATCTCCTTTGGTCCTAAAAATAATCATAAAGAACATCTAAGATTTCATCCTGTACAGAAGCAGGTTCATCACCATATACCCTAAATTCTAACTATCCAGAACAATGTCTAAAGTTTACTTCTTTATTTCAACCACATTTGAGGTAAGGACCCTAAGAGACTAGCAGCAATTGCTCAGTCATGTCTCTGTAACAAACCACAACCAATATACTATCCTCTAACAATGACATCTTCAAAAGAGGAAAAAGCCTAAATGTCATTATGACAACTCAGTCATATTTAGGACTCTCACATTACCTCATTGTAATTGCTGGTCTTAATGATATTTTATGTAATTAATCAAGTATATTTGTGTACAATATCCTAGGTCATTTTTATTGGTCTCGACATACATGGTATCCTAATGTCTGAGGCCCTCTCTCTCTTATGTACACTTTATGAAGTCACTGATAGTGCAGGATGAAGACATTTTCTAAAGCAACCCAAATAAATCTTCATATAACTGCCTTAAAGATTAACTTTCTCTTTGGGGATTCAATGATACTAAAGCTGGCTGTTATATACCTCACATTTATATGAATATAGGAAAACCAAATTTTAAATGCTTTCTCATGTGAAGGAAAGCTCTGTAAAATAAAAAAGATATTCAATTCAGCTAACTGAGAGTAGACTTTGGTAGTGGCTAGAAAGTACAAAATTCTAGAGTGAAGTTAGTTTGTATTGCAATGTTGGTTCATAAAGGTCTATGTTATATTCATGAAATAAGAAAATGTTTGTTGATTAGGAAATGTAGACAAAGCATACAAAACAATTATACTTCATATATTCACAATGCTCCCAGTATTAATGGGAAACCTGCAATTTTAATATTATCAGAATGAGTAATGGCAACCACCTACCTAAGAATGAAACATTAGATTCAGACAATGATAGTGAATCGTGTGGCTGTCTGTCAAGCTAAAGGCTTATTTATGCCGTAAGACTACTTATAGCACAGTGGGATATGGGAAAATGGCATTTCAAATTAGTAGCAAACTCTTGCCTAAATAAAGCTCAACTTTTATAAATCTTTGCTTTATAAAAGTATGCGTTTATGAGTTTATCCTGTCAAACTCTGGTGCAGAGATTCAGCTTTGATACAGACATTGCAGTGGCAGTGTTAGAAGAGTCACTTCTTGTAATTTGACACTGATCAATTATCAGACATAACTGCAAGGTCAGATATTGCATTTCAATTTGTCTACTTGTTTAAATTCTTCATCAGATCACATGAAATAAAGTACAACAATGACCTTGCTCCTTTGCAACCTCCGGTAGGTAGGTGGCGGTGCGTTTTGATCCTTTTTCATTGATGAATTCTATTCTAATGCCATGTACACCCACCTGAAAGAAATTGGCAGTTTTATTAGTACAGTCTTCTTCATAGAAACAGAAATAAAAAGTTAAAATGTAACTTCAAGAGAATGTGGTTCTTCCTTTTCTCCTAGTTTTTGGAAGTGCATATCAGTTTTCTCCATCCAAAGCTTTGACTTTGGATTTGAAAGCCATTACTATGTCCATAGAGACTGAAAATATTGATCTGTATATGCCCAACATGTGTTGGGCTACGCTATTCTGGTTTGAAAACTGGAACAACCATTCTGGGGTTGTGCACAGAGGAAGACCAGTTGGTGGCAAGAATTCTACCCCAACTCCCAAATTACTACTCATGACAATAAGGAACTAGACAAAGGGAAACCCCTCTCAAACTGTCTGGTCCCTTTCAAACACTGATTTATATGTAGGCAATCAAACAACTGTCAGACAAAACTGAAAAAAAATAAGGAAAACAACCAGACTGGACATCACATGGTACCTTTCAATTTAAGAGCAATAAAGACCAATCACTTTATGGCAGGGCTTTTTTTTTTTATTATAGTTTCTCTATAACCTAGCACAGAAACCAATGTAACTTTTTAGAGAGCCAGCTGTTCAGTATGGTATGACCATAGACCCAATGTAGCTTTTTAAAGTGTACAGCAAACTTTCTACAATGCCACATATTAGTAGTCTTCTGAGTAAGTATGGACGATTTCTTGATAATGCTTTCTTAAAAGTACTGTGATTTTCCATTTTATTAGCATACAATCAAAAGGAAGCTGTCCTTTCCCCTCATTTCTCACACAGAATAGCGCATACAGCTTAAGAATGACCACTCAAAATTGTTAATTTCTTTGTAAACACTAGTAATAGAAATGAAATTTCAAAAGCACAATCACCCCATTCTGTTCTCCCAAATCTGTGGCTGTCTCAGATCAACAGTTCTCAAGTGGGGTGTCAGGTTGTCCAAGATTCTGGAGGCCAGATGTAAGACAAGATGAATGCTATTCCCTAGAACAGAACCTTCTTTTCAGAGCAGATGAGTGAAGCCATAAATCCTTATCCATTCTATGTGTATAAATGTAAAGATCTAGAAGAAGAAAACAGGTCAATGAAAACCTCTTGCTGAGTCTATCCTTAGCCTGAAATTTTCCAATTTTTTAGGAATAAAAAATCCTCTAGGAAATCCATTTCTTTCTTTCCTTGGGTCTTCTTCACACATCCATCCATAAGAGCCTGTCAGATCTTCTGAGAACTTTATGTTCTGTATTAAAACATATCTGTGGCTGCTTCTTCTAGCTATTTAATATCAATAGTCTTATGATTCTTCTGCTAAAAATGCAATCAGAGCAACTATTTAAACAACTAACACAATAAGGCCTCCCAGACCCTGTGGGAAATGAGTGTGGACAGCTGAGAAGAAATACGAATGCTTAGCTATCAGGCATCTCCAGGATAAAAGGGCATCTACTAATGTCCCCAGCGCCTGACATAGTACTGAGGCAATGACAGATTTGCAACACTTGTGGTATACTGATTTCCTGATCATTGACTTTGACATTTTTTTCTTTGATAATATCAGATTCTTTCTAATTTGTTTTTTAAACAAGTAATCTATGCTCTATCATTCACCAAAGTGATTTTTGAATCTTCAACTCTATTTATCAAAAAAGTGTCATGTTAAAATTGAAAAGAATTGTGGTGTTTATTAAGATGTCCAGTCAAAATTGTGAGGGAACGAATGTATCCCTATCTGTGAGATGAGAGTGTCAGACAAAATAAGTGAGATTTGACTCACATGGAGTGGGGGAAGGGGCTAAATAGTTTACCAAAAACGCAGTATGTTTCATGCTTTAGCAAGTATAGTTTGGAAAAAGAACAATTCCCCAGGTGATTTTTATTCTACTTGAACTAGATAACCTCTAATAATCACCCTCATTCTGACAAACTATGGCTATGTATTGGGAAAAATGATTAAGGTAAATGGAGGGGTAATTTAAAAACATAAATCTTTTCTTCATAGGAGTACATTCTGTGTTCTTCAACAAAAATGTCAGAGATTTTAAAGCCTAGTAATTTAACAATTAAAAGAGGCTAAGACTAATTGTATGGTATGTGACTTATACATCCATAAAGCTATTTATATGAGGTTAGAACAAAATCAAAGGACATGCTGAACAAAATAAAAATTAATCATGAATAAGATTGCTTTTTTTTACTTTTGTATTATGAAAAGGCTCCACCATCAAATTTGATTTTAAAATAAAAATTCTCTCATTTTGGTTTTGTACTTTTAACTCTTTTCTGGGTTCCTGTGATTGTGAACAACTGAAAGCCCTTATAAATATGGCGATTTTAAAGTGAATGCTTTGTTAGAAATAACTTTTTTTTTACAGGTCAGAAATACACTCCACAAAGCAATAAAGCCCAAAGCAGAGTGACTCATTTTTTCAACTAATAGAATCAGGGGAACAGTAATAACATTCTTAACAGATCAAAGCATAATAGCTTTTTGTCACCTGTCAAACAACAGTATTTTCTTTACTCCTAAGAAACACAGATGTCACCAAATATTCACACTGCACAATCAAAACAGGGTAGAAGAAAATGCCCTGCTGTAGAGAGTGACCAATTTTGGCCATCCTGTGGAAATCACTGGCTTTGTAAATTAAGTCATCTCCACTAAAATGAGCACCAAAATGAAATCCATATTGTTTCTGGGAGGCATATGTCACAGCTGCAACTCCAAAATGTAACCCTTGTGCATAATAATTGAGTCCTCCCTTTGACAGATTAGAGAATCCTTCAGTGCAGCATCTTCCCAAGAAGCAAAGGCTATAGATGCAGTTATTAGGTAGATAAAGGATCAGCTCACTAGGGAACTGCGATTCCTTGAAGTAAATCTGCTCTAAAACTCCATCACATGAACCCTGTATTATTAAGGATGGATAAAGAGACAGCATCTAGGAAAACTATGCCACCAAACATATCTCTGACTAATCTTACCACTACCCAAAGTACAGCCAAGTGGGCAAAAACTGGAGATTTGAAAATGTAGCTTTATAGGATTCTGCAGGTTACTTTCAAAATTATTAGAAGGTCTGAGGAAAAAAATGCTTTCACGGTCCATCAGCCATAACAGTATTGTTTTAATCAAGACTGTACTTTTAGTAAGCAGAGCTATAAATCAATTCAAATGGTAGTAAATTAAATGTAAGACTTATAGATAAGAGGATATGGAATTAAACAGAGCTCTGTCTAAGAGTGCTGAGAGAACATTTAGATCAGTTCAACAGATTCCTATTTCATGTTAAATGAAAGCCATATTAATTCTGAAGCATTCCATAAACAAGTGATTTTTATTAATATTATAAAATCTTTTGTTTTTTTTAAACATTGTTCAGAATGATTAAGTATCAAGATTAATGTCAAGACCCTTAAATATATCTTGATTATTCTGGAACTGATCATCCAGTTTGGGGATTACTCATCCCCAACTCTACCCTGGCCTCAGCTCCATCCTTTTTACTCTCTTGTCCATTTCTCTATTTGCTCACTTCTCTATCAGAGAGTATGTGGGCACAGAGAGAAGAGATACACACAAATTAATCAATTTTGCTACATAGTAAAAGGTTTGGTAGGAAAAGAGATTATAAATAATGGCTAAAATGAAGCGCTGAGACTGTCTGCAGATTTCATTTATCCTTGTTATCTGGCCCCTTGTTAGAAATGTGGCTTCACTTAAAACTATTATCCTCTAATGCAGTGACCCTCAACACAAGAGCATTTAAAAAAAGTGGCCTCTCCCACCCCATTATAATACATGGTTCATATTATTTTCCTCACAATTGTGTAGTCAAAACGTAGTATTACCCTCGTCTATCTATAAGGCAAGTGCTAGTCCTGTAATCCACTAGCAATACAACAAAAGAGTCTCACTTTTACTTGTGAGCCTAATCAGCAAGCCAACAATCTGAACAGGTTGAAACATGTAAAAAAAAAAAGTCATCCAGCTAAAAGCATAAATGTGTATAAAGTGTGCTCTGCCAAAGTAGAGCAGGCTTCATGCAAACCTTAGCCCATTTAGGTCCACAATTACCCCACAGTCCTGACACTCAAAGCTAAATCTGCTCCTGTTCGTACTGGAACAAACTACTTCACCAGGTGGCATCTTGTCTTAGCCAATACCAGTTAGTCTCATCCTTCCACATTTTCAGGACCAAACGCTGGGTTTCACTATACCAGTATGGCCATATCTACTCTACTCATTTTCAGTGAATTCATCTTGAAAAACAAAAATATCAGGAGGTCATAGAATCAAAACTTTTTTGACATGCCTTTTTGATGAACTTATTTGGCAAAACACACTTAGTTAATTAACAACACACCCATTCACATAAGACTAACCTGCCAGGCTCAATGTGCCAGTGCCATTGAACTGAACGAAAGAACTTGGTTCCTAATCAGAGGAGCCTGGATGTTCGGCACACACCCGAACCTTTTGCGGCTGGCCTCACTGAAGACATGCATGTGCTCTCACAGAGTACATGAGCGCAAGCCCAGGGTACCATGGACAGAAGCAAACACCGGATTGGACAGTCCATGAGTCTGGCCCAGAGTCGGATGTCTCTTACACTCTCAGGAGGAAAAGCCGTATGTGCTATTTCTCAGACAAGCACAAAACTCAAAGTGCAGCACATTGCCCTCTTGCACTCACTGACTACAGCGCCTTCTTCCTCACTCCAGTTCAACATAAAAAGAGGAGACTACTTCAAACCTAGGGCTACTCCATGTTGTGCTTTTGAATGATAATTCTGTGGGAAAGAAAAATTAAATTTTTAATTGCAGAGGCCGACAACACTTTGTTTAGATCCTAACCGACTTCTTTCCTCAAACCAGATACCATGAAAAAATAATTTAGACTATATATTATCTAGATCTTCCCATCAAATCCTTACAGTTGTGGCTGCATCACCTCACCCACCAATTTGAGGAGCAAGTCTGAAGTTCTATAGGTATCCATCTGATTAATGTAACCTCTTCAGAATCTGCCCAAATTGTAAAATTTAAAATATTTCTGTAATTCAGCTTGAGTCAGTAACTCACTTTTGTAAACCTAACAACTGCAAACTTATTTTTGTTTATAAAATTATATATAGACTACACACACACACACACACACACACACACACACACACACACTTTTTCCTTAGAAAAGTGTAATGGAAAAAAGAAAGATGATCTGTAACCCTAGTACTACTTAGAAATAATTCTTACTTTAGTGATTTAAGAATATTTTTCTCTTGAACCAACCGAGATACTACCAAGAACTATTTCTTAGGCTGTTTCTATCGATTATCTAACCAGTTCTTATAGCTATCTTTACCTACAAATATCCCTTGAGAGGCTTTTTAGAAGAAATACTAAAAACATAAATCAAAAGGGATAGTTGATTACAAATCCATCACTTGGATATAAGTAACCTTTCAACATATTCTACTATAAAAACTCTCCATCATCTACCTCAGGTGAAGGATGTTTTTTTCTTGTTATTTTGTGAAAACAACTACAAAAGTCTCCCTGACCAAAATACATGTGTGGTTCTGCCCTAAAATCCCAGCAAATTTGTCACCTTTAGCTTAGAAATTAGTTCAGTCTCCATAGACCAGTTCTTGGCTTTTACAGAGCTTATCAAAGGACAATTAGCACCAATTTTGATTCATGTAACACTTAGACATCTTGTCAATCAGGAACAAGAACCTGCCAATTTAATCACAAAGACCACTGGATAACAATATAAAATTAATTTTAACTAACAGCTGACACATGACTATAAAATACCTGAATTATCTAATAATCACCCCCATGGACTTTCAAAGAATTAGTAAGATTTTAAATAAGGCAAGGCTAACGAAGAGGTGCACTGAAAAGCTATGAAGTCAAATATGTTTATACATCATTTGCAATGAAAGAAACTGTTCTTACTCGAAGATTTTGCACAGAACAAGTGACAGCTTAGAGTGTAATTAAAGAAAAAACCCCAATTTTCTGTAATGATTAATTACAATGAGCATTCCATAAAAATCGAACATCCTAAAACTTTCCAAGCAAAGTTCAGGCAACAAAGGTGACCTTAAAATAAAAAGCTTGCTTTTCATCAAAAGACAGAAAAATGCATTTCTACCATTTTTTAAAAATTGGAATAAGGGAGTGAATTTATACACAAGAAAAGTTATAAGATTTTCTCAAAACCTACAGATGTGAGTTAGTTTACTTTTCAGAGGCTGGGAGTAGGAGGCAGAACATCTCTTGGTCAACATACTTAGTATGAAATAATGTTTGCCTGAGGAGAAATTAATAAAAATCTTTTAATGTTAAAATTGTACATTGATTATCTGACTCAGTATGGTTTAACTCAGTCTATAAAAGAGATTTGCTCCAAAAAAGTTATGTGTGGGTTGAATTTAGGCAAATGAATTAATATTGAAATCATGAGGAAGACTATAATAAAGAAATCCTATGGTGAGTCCTTCTGCAAAACAAAGTGTGTACTCATGAGGTGGATAATCCCCCTCTAATGTATTTGTTTCATTTATATTTGAATATATAATGGTGACTTAAAGCAGGGGATGATACAGTAATAAGATGGAGGAATTAAAGGTTTAGAATATTTTCCTTGGGGTGGGGGGTAGGGGGGAGGTGGCACAAACAATGTATACATATGTAAGTAAATATAAAAACAATAAAAGGAGAAAATTAAAAAAAAGAGTATTTTTCTTCCTAAGCAATTCTTTTGTGAAAAGTATAGAATGTACAATTTTTTAAATTGGACTTTTTTCACTTTTGTTGCCTATATTTACATTGAAAATGGCCATTTTTAAAAGGTCATATTCTTATGACTTCTAAATGGCTACTGGTAATTCATTCTCTGGATGTGAAATGAAGCAGAAGCCATTTTTAAAAAGGTAGTCTCTCACAGAACTAGATTCTATGAAGAGTCCAAAGAGACCTTAGGTATTAATCTTGTCCAACTTTTTCTGCTTTCTGGTGTAGAGACTAAGGTCCAGAAAGGTCACAGAGCTGGGCAGTGGCAATCAGCAACAGAACCTGAGTCTCCTTGTTCCCAAAATTCAGCAGTGTTTTTATTACATGCTGGAGACAGACAGACAGACAGACACACGTACAAAAAGGAATAGAATGGAACTGCTAGGGAAGGAACAAGAAAACAGTTTGTGGATTCTGGGGAAAGAAGCACAAAAACATTCCCCTACCAAACACCATACTGAGAGGAAAGCAGGAAGTGACTGCAGGAGGCTGTAGAGTGAACTAAGCTGCTCGCCTCACTAAGGGTACCAATGGAAATTTTTTATGCACTAAATCACCTACTCAGAATTTTAACTTTATTTGCTTCTCCACTCGGCTTCTTATACACTGCCTTGTTGATGCATAGCAAATTCTTTCTAGATGGCCAGGAAACATGAACCATTCATTTCCCAATGCTCCATAGCCCAAAAACGCATTTAAAGTAAAGCATCAAGACAGAAACTAAACTACCCATAATGATGTCTTACTCAAAAATCTCAAGGTCCCTGGGAAAATTACCATGAAGAGCATTTTCTAAATCCATGAAGCCCCTGTTTTTTTAAAGTCAGGAATATTAAGGCAAAATAGAGGCAGAACATGGTGTATACCATAGTTGGGAAAAAAAATAACCAAGGACAGAAACTGAATATATACATGCAACTTCAAATCATTTCACTTGGTGACTTTGTGAGTCATGCTAACCATCTGGGTATGAATGGGAACTCTGTTTTCAGTGGTACATTAACAGGAGCTAAAAAAAAACCACAAACCTTTATGGGGAGACTGAGAGTAAAAAAGAGAACATTAACTTCTAAAGCGTATGAGAGATAATGATGGTAGCCAATTTATTCATCTCGTCTGTTTATTGTCATGAAGGTTGTTACAAAAGCTCCCTATTATTAACTGCCACCAAATACATCAGAAATGGAGCTGTGGTTGCTCAAGAGGTGTGTGTTAGAGGTGGCTTTTAAAGTGAAGTGTAGCTCCCTAAGTACTAGGGGTCCACAAAGCTCATGTATAATGGCAGATGCTTTGGTATGTTCAACACAAAGTAAGACTAGGGACTTGGGGTCTAGCTTTGTAGTGCAGGGACATATTCTGGAATCATATAAGAATCATACTGGTCAGCCCCACCCAGCATAGATTGACTCATACAAGTGTTGTATACTAAAAAGGAACCAATACTCTGTCTTAGGACCATGATGTATCACCCAAGTAATAGCTGTATGGATAAATGAGGTACCAGTGGTCTAGGGAGCCTAGATAGAGGTAAAAATGTCTTCAGATTTGTAAACCCTATTGGAATGAGCTAAGCATCTACTTCAGAATACAGAAAACATTCCTTCATCATACCTTCAAATAATCTTCTCTCTAAAGCTAGAAGTAAAAGATGGCTGATTATAATTTAGAAACTATTTTGACTTCTGTCAATGACATGCTACATTAAAATCACTGGTAGTATACTTGTCGTACAAGTTCTTCTACAAACCAAAAGCTTATTCATTTATATCATCCTGAAAAAGAGTGGCTATGAGATGACACACCTAGAATCACCTCTCAAGTCAAACTCTACCCATTGTTATGTCATTAGCTTTATATCCTTTCAGATTTTTTAAAAGGAAACATGGCTCCCAAACTGTTTAATTACACTAGTTCCAGACTATGTGTCATTTTGGAGAGCTCCAACATGCTGCATAAGCTTTTTTTTTTTCTTTCTAAAGTACCATGTCTGTCAATTATTCTGTCATTCAGAATTAAGATAATGCTATCAACTAAAGAATGCAGAACAAAGGTAAAAAAAATTTGTGTTCAAACATAAGACAGATGATTTTGGATTCCTCCCAGGGGAAGGAGGGCAACTGTCCTTCTTTAACAACTGTTTTAGCTTTTTACATAGATATGGTAATGTATCAGTTAGTGAATATTTCCCCCAGTTATTCACTCTTCATACCTACCAGGGCAATAAGTAGATCACGATGTGGGCAATGACCAGCAATTCTTGCAAACGGGGAACACTGCTGCAATTTGTCTTTATACCCTTGTGTGGGTGGTTTTGTTGTCTGTAATGACTACTCTGATTCCTTGAGAGGCTATCCATAGACATTCACTTTAAATGTTATAATTACTATTTCGAGAAAAAGAATTTGGCAGTTCTGGACTCAGGTCCTTATGTTTACCAGAGGCAAGCACTCTACCACTTGAGCCATGTCCCAGCCCTATTTTGAGAAAATTTAACATATGGAAGCACTACTGATCATTCTGTCAATTCAATACCGACTTGAAATTAATTACGTCCACTTGTGAAACCATTATAAAATACTCCTTACATTATAAAAGAGAACAAACTCTAAAGCAACTGTTATTTTTCTACTAACTTTCATTATAAAACTAGAGACATGTTACCAAAGAAGAGCTTCAAATAGAATGTGCTAAAGTTAACCTTGGAAGAAAAAGACAGTAAGATGGTAGCCAGCCCTGTGGCAGTCCATTTGTTTCTCAGTCATCTGAAAATTAGATGGCTATTACCCAGATCATGTTCTACATTCTCATGACTAAAAAGATATCTTTCTTGTTAGTGAAGTTACTTTCCTCTACACTTTGGAACTTCTAGACTTTGTCCTCTTTCTCTTTGATCTGGACATTTTTGTCTCTTTAATTAGAGATTCTATTATAATAACACACTTCATCAGTAGGGGATCAAATCTCAAGCCATACTTCCACTAGAAAAGCCCTATGTTATAGGCTTTTGCTTGTATAAAACATACTCATTATCTACTGTCAAGGTTAAAATTCTCTATTAAATTTCTGTTTTTTTATCTTCTTGTTTTACCTGTGACATAAGCACATATGGAACTTTGCATTTCAGGTTAAAATTAGATACTTATTGTGAATAGGATATTTTTTGATGGGATAAAAACTTGCACGTATTGACAGTGTGAAATTTCTCAAATTGAGCTATATACATTTAAAATGTAGACCGACTTTTCAAAATGGAAAAAAATCACAATATAACTTATTTACATATAAAGGTAAACCAAAAAGACTTCCCTAATCTTCTTTTAAATAATAACTGCATATTCAGTATGATCTTAGATAACCAAATATGCTGAGTTATTGATATAAAAGCCCAGATAAAGAATGAAGAGAAATATAGTTGCCTGTTGGTATCTGTTTGAGAACTGGTTTCAGAATCTGCATAAGGATACCAAAATCAAAGAATGCTCAAATCCCTTAATATAGAATGCCAGAACATTTGCATATTACCTATGTATATCCTCCAATATACTTTAAATCATCTCTAGATTATTTACAATACATAATACAGTATAAATGCCATGTAGAAAGTTGTTATAATGTATCATCTAATGAATAAGGACAAGAAAAAAGTCTCTATATATTCAGTACAGGAACAATTTTTTCCAAATATTTCCAATCACAGTTGGTTGAATCAAATGCATGGAAAAGCCATAGATACGGAGGTTCAGACTATACTCCAAAATGTTAACGGTAGTTATTTTAGAATGGTGTCATTACGAATGACTTGCATTTCTTTATACTTTTTGAGTGTTTGTAACTTTCTTTTTCAATAAATTAAAATTACTGTGGACAGTCTGTGCCCATGTGTAGATTTATTTTCCATTTTTTATTGTGGTAAAATACACATAACATGAAATTTTCCATTTCAATTATTTTTTGAGGCAGGGTCTCACTATGTAACCCCAGGATGGCCTTGAATTCACAGTCCTTCTGCCTTTACCTCTTGAGTGCTGGGATTACAGGCATGTACTACCATATGCCCCCATTTGAATAATTTTTAAATAACAATTATTTTTAATAATTTAACTTAGTAACAATAATACATGACACTCATTTATTTCATACCGTGCACCATTTGCGGGGGCATGGGACTAGGGTTTGAACTCTAGGCTTCATGCTATCATCAACCATTTTAAGCTCTCCATGTGCATTACTTCCTTTAATTGTCACAAATCACTGGAGGAATCCTGTTTTACTCGTTTTACTATTGAAAGACTGAGGCACAAACAGGTTAAGTAAGTGTCCAGGTCCACAGGAGTAATGGAATAATTTTAAAGCATATAATTCAGTGACATTAAATACATCTGCAGTACTATGCAACCACAACTACTATCTAATTTTAGAACTTCTTCATCACTGCAAATGGAAACCTTGTACCCATTAAGCAATGACTTCCCATTCACCCCTCCCTCAAACCCCGGCAAACACTAATCTGCTTTCTTGATCACCCCTCCCCCAAACCCTGGCAAACACTAATCTGCTTTCTTTCTCTATGGATTTGCCCATTCTGGGCATATAAACAGAATCATATAGTATGTGGCCTTTTGTGTCTGGTTTCTTTCACTTAACATAATGATTTCAAGGTTTATTATGCTGTAATGTGGATTAGCACTTCATTTCTTTTCATGGCTAAATAATATTCAGTTGTATAGATATACCGTATTTATCCATTTATCTACTGATAAACACTTGGGTTTCTACCTTCAGGTTGCTGTGAATGCTTTAAACATTTATTTGTAAGCTTTTGTTTCAACACCTCTTTTCAATTCATTTGGGCATATATCTAGGAATGAAACTGTATCAGTATATATAATTAAACTATCGGTATATGGTTTTTTTTTTTTAAGATCTCTAATTCTACTTTGGCACTCTGTGCTTAAAGTAGCAATGCGTTTTCAGAATTATCAAAGACAACCCTTAGAATGTAATTCACACAGTAATACGTTCTATTTTTAATCACAATGGTACATTTAAGACCAATTCATATTCTTGCAGTTAAAAATAGTTTTTTAATAGTAATAATGGGACTTGAATGCAACAGGAGCAAAGTGGGGAAGATAAAGAAGGAAAAGGGAAATGGAGAGAATACTGGAGGGTGAAGAAGATACATACATGTGTATGTGTGAAGATAGTATAATGAAACCCACCAAATATTGTTTTTTTAAGGGGGGAGGAGGGAAGGGAGTTCAGGAAATATAATAGAGGGGGATGAATTAGCTCAAAGTACACTGTATATATCTACGAAACTTTCACATGAAATCCCTTTGTGCTATTAATGAATTCTAAATAAAAATATGCAGATGCATACAAAATATAATTTTCACCCTTACTCTTTGAGAATGAATTTCTCCTAAATTTCAAGTTTCTTACTTGAAACAATGATGAACTAGCTAGAAGGGATAGTCTTTCCCTTCTAGCTACCTAATGCACTTTCAAATGCTTATATATTAAAAGTATAAAAACTTTGCTTCAACAAGACAGCATTACTTAATAAAAACAAATATTTAAGCTCCAAACAGCATATTAAATACACAAGACCAAGCAGAAGCAGTATAGAACCTTTTAGAAATTCTGCTGCCAGACAGTGACCAAAAAGGTTACACCTTTAAGACTGCATAGTACTAATTCTTATCTGTACTTCCCACCTGCCTAACAGAAAACTGATAAATCGCATGAATATAAATTTTGCTGTAGATAGTGCTTGAAGTAGACTAAAGAAGATGGCTATATACTATGTGCTTATTCATACCTATTTAATAGCTGTTACATTCTCCCTTTTTCCTTCCCCTGAAATACATGCATAAATAAAATTCATATAATATGCACTCATGAAAGTGGCACACAAATGTATGAGCATGTACCCAAACTGTACTTTCAACTCAGAGGTTGCAAGTAAGAGTAGAAGTGTTTTTGTAGCTTGGCTACTCTTTAGATATCAGGCTTTACCCCCCTGTTATAACTTCCCCCCACAACCATTACACATTGTACCCTGTAATTGAGAAAGCAGGAATAAAATTCTAGCTAGAGAAAAGGAAACAACAGCTTTAAAACAGTAAAAGAACTATCTAAACTATAATGTATGTCAATAAATAGGGGACATGATTTGGGACCACTTAAAAATAAACTACTAAGGAATATTTCCATAATATTGTGAAATTCTCTTTAGGAAAACCAAGGGCCAGGTGTGGTGATTCAAGTTTATAACCCCAGCACTTGGGAAGCTGAGGCAAAAAGGATCATGAGTCCGAAGGCAGTCTGGGCTACTACATAGTAAGACCCTGTCTGGAAGGAAGGGAGGGATGAAAAGAGGGCATAGGGGAGGGTGAAAGGAAAGAAGGCCAAATAGGAACTACAAAACATAAAAAACAATGTGGGAAATTTTAATCCTACAAAAGGTTTTACACATACTAACTTTGCTAGGAATCAACATAATCAAATTATTTTATTTCTTCCTTTACAAAAGTTCTAAGATACTTTCATATTCTGATAATGCTCCCAAAAAACCCTACTATAAAACCCAGAAGGAACTCTTTCATCTTATTCTATGCAGAAAAGCTTTTACATAGTTCTGACAACAACAGTAATTTATATCAGATTTTATTGAGCTGACTGTCAAGAATTTTACAATATCTTATTCTGTAAACAGAAAAAGTGAATCAGAGTGGGGTAAATTGTCTGAAGTCTCACAATGAACCAGGGGAAAGCCAGAAATAAAATTCAACTCCAATTAACTGTGATGATGGTGATCTGTCCACAAAGCAGAGTATCTCAGTAAAACGAAAACATGTTATATCATAATGACATAGTAATGTCATTTATGAATGGTATGTGAAAAAAGAAAATCTATTTACCACTGAATTCCTATTGTTTCATTCTCATAGAACTTATTTTTTCATACTCTATATATAACATTTTCTCTCTGCTAAAGGACTCTTAAGATTCAACATGATGGGGACCAATCACTGTGCTTGTATGCATGTACCATCTATAAAAGGCATTCAGTTCTATGGGCGTGTGTATGTATAAAATTTCACAGACCTACACTCAATCACCAAAGCAAATCTTGGTGAGAACCCTTGAATTTCATTAACAAGCCAACCCAACATAATAAAAAAAAAACAATAAAAATATGATCAATATAAGTTTCTCTGACAATTAGAAAGCAAAAATACTCGAGATACAACTTTAGTATTATTTGTGTATTTAAGTGCATAAATTAAAGTAGCCAAGAATGAATTTGCATTGTTTAATTCTAGTTAATCAATACTGTATCATTATCATGAGATGATTTCCGCAAGTGTTACACTATCCTAAATAACTCTTCTTGTTTCTGAGATATATCATCTGACCACCTAATCACTTAGTGGCAATTATACCAGAGTGTGCTGGAATGGAAATACAAAGAGAAATAAATTCTAGTCAGTCCTGCTTACTACTTATTGACAGCTTTTATGAGGTGCTCTGGTGAGGTAGTAGGATAAAAATGAAGACCAAATTCTGTTTGGAGATTATAACAACACAAGGTACTTTACTGTTTAAAAAATTATTTTACTCATATCTCATTATTCAATGATGATGCTTATCTGTGAGAATGGGCAGAAACAGTTATTTTTTTTGACCCTCATGTTTAATATCCACTCAGTTTTCTTCAGTAATTTTCAATAATCTTACCTCCCAGTCCAAATAATCACAGACATCTTCAAAGTTAGTGAGTAGAGACACTGAACAGAAAAGCCGTGGCAGCTCATCCCTTGTCATTGGGGGAAAACGGCTGTCTTTAAGGGCACTGTTGAAAACAAAGCAAATATTAAAGAATTACCAGGTATGAAGTCCCTAACTTTAAATACAGTCATTTGAGAAAGGTAACAGATTAAGAATAATCAATAAAGTATCAAAGGTGCCAATCATCTTCAACTATATTCAAAGGCCCCAAAGATTTTAGAAGTTATCATTTGATTCTGTTTGCCAGCTAACCCTATTAACACTTTAATTATAAAAAGTGAATGATCAATTAAATTTCCTGCACAGCAATTTGATTCCTTCCATGTTAGTTGTAGAACTTGAGAATGCTTTATTTCACACTTGAGGAGAAAAAAAGTTTCTTCTAACAGTAGAAACTTGTTAGAAGACCTATGGATCTAGTGGCAGAGAGACAAAAAATAACATCATACTGTAAAATAAAAAAAAAAAAAACCTTATACTGGGTTGGTCAGTTACCATAGAATAGCACTCAGAGTTCAAAAAAAAGGATCAAAATTTCATCTTATTCAAGCAAAAAGAATCAAAGGAAATGAAAATAATCAAGCAAATTATAGACTAAAGTACAAGGATTTCATGCCCCCTTTAAAGGACAGCTCAAGATATGACTCAAAAATTGTGAAACTACAGGAAATAGGGATAATTGGGGAAATAAAAGTATGATTAGGAGGCCATTAATCCCATCAATGGATTTCTGAGTACAGCAGCTGATTGGATCCTTTAATCAAGTGTAGTATATCACAGTGCTGAACTCTAGAAAGGCCCCACTGTAAAGGACAAAAATGTTGGAAAGCCATAATTCTTTCTGCAACAGAACAAATAAAAATCACACACACACACACACACACACGCACTGTGTGTTGTTTGTTCTTTTAGAAGAAACTACTTCCTGATCAAGAAAAATACACCTGATTGTGCATTATATATATTATATTGTGCTATATAGATATATTTGTATGTGTGGTACTGGGGAATTGAACCCAGCACCTTGTGCATGCTAGGCAAACACTTAAATCACTGAGCTACATTCCCAGCACTGTCCACTATATTAATAGTACTGCTGACATTCATGTCATCCATTTTCAAATGCAGCAGCTAGGCTTAGAAAGTGTTTTCACAGAATAAGCCTTAGAAGTTACAAACTTAGACCCTACAAATTGCTTTGTGTCATAACAAAGTTCCATGACCTTTGAAAATAATTTAATTCCTTTTTCAGTGATTTCTCATTGGTGAGTTTTCCTTCTCTTTTTTCATTTTCCATCCCTTCCTTTGCATTCTGAAACTCACCCACTGTGTTTGTATTTTCAGTGCATTTTGGTTCTCATTCTATTCCACCATATAAAAGAAAATGCTTTTAGGAAGATATAGAGATGTAATGTAGTTAGAAATGATAAATGCTCCCACCATTCGAGAAGCCAAGATTAACCAAGAAAATCAGGAAATTATGATAACTTGTATTCTGAAAGCAGCATTTTACTCTTTTCTAATTTAACAACATAAATTTACTATGGTTTGGCTTCTTTTATTTTCATACCAGCCAATAAAGTTTTAAAAAAATACTTCTAGACTCTTGTTCAAAGCTAAGATAAAGACACATTTCCTTTTGTAGCCAATGACATTTCATTGTATGACTATACCGTATTTTATTTTCCATCCATAGATGGATGGACAATTGGGCTGTTCCTACTTTTTGGCTATTATGAATAATGCTGCTGTGAATATTTGGATATAACTTTTAGTAAAGACTTATGTTTTCATTTTTCTTGGATAGATACCCAGGAGTGGAATTACATGTCACATAATTCTATCTTTAACTTTTTGAGAAACCAACAAATAGTTTCCCACAATGGCTTCATGATTTTATATTCCCACCAGCAATGTATGACTCTTCCAATTTCTCTACATTCTCACCAATATTCGTTATTGTCTGCCTTTTCAATGATAGTGTTAGCCTTCCTTTAACAAAGATACTTTTTGCATCTAGCTCTGGCCTTTTCATTAAAACTATACATGTGGTAAAGTCACCATACAGTTAATTTGTAAATACTTTGAAGCAAGTCATTACTTTTTTTTACTTTACTTCCTAAACAAACCAATGAGAGGTTAATTTTAGCCCAGTACATTTAAACCCATTTCAAAGCAATAGAAAATTTAAGTACCCAAAATATAACAGGATCAGGTTGTCAAGTTTTTCTCATTATATGGAACCTTGTTGCTCAATCATTGTAGGCTTTGAAAACAAGAATACTTAAAACAATGAGTAAGGGAGAAAATGCCAATAGTTAATGGGAGAAAGTGACAATGTGCCTCACTATACCAAGATTCAAATATACTGACTCAAAGTCCTCAAATAATAAAAGGAACATTAGTCATGATAGAAATAATCTGACTTTACAGAAATATTCAAACAAATTGTTTTATTCTTGCATTTTGCACCCAACTCTAAAAAAACTTCATTACACTATGAGCAGAGAAAAATTCCCAAGGTAGGAAGCCCACTATGTCTCTAAATGCAAATTCCTAAGGGAGCCAAACTAGCAATGAAAACCTAGCAAGGATTTAAGGGATTATAAAAAGATGAAAACGCAGCTGGAGACGGACCTCTGAGCTGCCAGGCTGGTGTGGAAAGCTGATAAACAAGAAGATTAATCTTTCTTCAACCAAGCTCTTTTTAACATATAGAACATAGGCAATGTTAAAGCAGAGCCTTTGGAGAGGATACGACAGTTCAGAGTTGGACAGTGATTAGCTAGAAGTAACCTAGCTAAATTAATGACAGATGTAGGAATATAATCCAGATTTTCTGACTCAAGTCCAAAATTCTTTCTAGAATCCACACTTTAGTTTTCCACCTTTGAACGAATTATTTTTAAATTTTTTTCAATTAAATACTTTCCTTACTTAGCAATTCTGATCTCATACCTGCAGTCTCTGCCTACAGAGGATAATTCAATAGCATTCATTAGTAGCCAAAGGATAAATGAGCTAAACTTACTATCTACTGGAAATCTGCAGAAGTAAAAGGAATTTAAAAATATTAATATTGTCCATGGAAAGTATGTTGCATCAGAGTAATATCTGCCAATTTAAATTCTAGACAGTCTAAGGAACTAACAAGAGGATCTTATACTGAACTTATATGAAGTTCTCTGTGACAGAATGGGAAGCCATTTCCTAATGTTTAAATATTATTAGGGAAAACAAAACAAAACACTTATGTACAAAACCATCCGGCTGTTTCATTGCCAACATGATAGAATGATAGATGGGAAAAGTTTAAACAATAGTTTAGCTCAAACTGACACCTTCTCAAGTATACACTTCACCTAATTGAAAAGCAGCATTAAAATCTGTCAAAGTTAACATCTAATGTTAAATAGCTTTTTAATGAAAATGAACATTTTAAGAAAAGAAATGAAGAATTTAGCTATCAAAGAATAAAGGGGTCATGACAGTACCTGGAAACTATGCTAAAAAGAAAAAAGATAACTGTTGAAAAAAGGCAAAACCTAAAACCTAAGATATTACAAGGCTCATCATAAACAATGTAGCATGCAACAGAAATGATTTTAAATGAATCTATTTATATAGCCAGTAATTCATTCATTCATTTACTTTCTAAAATATTGATGACCTTAGTCAATTAACCAGTGGAAAGCTACCAAAGAAATTCTTACCCTCTAAAGTAGGGGAATTTGTTATGAATTTGATTTAGTGAAGCAGAAATAAAACTGGAAAATACAAGATATATAAACAGATGGCTAAATGTGGGCGTGGCAAATATGTCTCACTTTCTTCTATATAATGCTTTTTTTGTGGGTTTCTGGATTTACTCTATTGTGTTTTTAGAAATAAATTACTAGGACTTATTTTTGTTTTAATTATTTTTGATGAAAATCCTTTAAAATATATTCTGCCAGAGTAAGTTATCATAATCTAATTCTCTTTATGATTCAAGATCATCTTTACTGCTCAATATTTTTATTGCTTTTAGTCATTAATAATGTACATGATAAGGGCAGTGTTCTCATAGTGTTGGAAATTTTTTAAAAAGTACTCAAAATTTCCAGGAATCTCATCTTTGTGTTGTCTAAGTTAGGATACTGCAAAACTCAATGAACTACTTTTTTTTCTTTTGATTTCTTTGAGTCAAGGTCTCACTAAATAGCCCAGGCTGGCCTCAGACTCATGATCCTTCTGTCTCAATCTTCCAAGTTCTGCCATTTCAGGTGTGTGCCATCATGCCTAACTCTGAATGAAGTATTTCTTAAATTGAATTGGAATTGGATACCTCATCTATAGCCCTGAATAAGTATTATAAGTATTATTTCCTCATGGCTATCAAAATCATGCCTCAGGGGCTGGGAGTATAGCTCAGTGGCAGAGCACTTGCTTAAAATGCACGCCCTGGGTCTGATCTCCAGTGTCCACCAAAGCATATCTTAAAAGTATAATGATATTTCTTTGTGACTTACTGCCAATAAATATAGCATGTAAAATGCAACACTGAAGTTAGCATTAACACATAGACACCATTTCACACTTCTATAGGACCTAGCACAATAGAATGGACAAGAGCTTGCGTTCTGGAGTCAGGTATACTTGCATATGGATTTTGGCTCCACTGAATACTAGCAAGTCTCTTAGTCTGGTCAACCTCATCTATAAAATGGAGATAATAACAGCACCTACTTCATACAGTGACAATAAAAAAATAAAAAATAAAAAAGTACCTTGCATACACTAGAGGCTTAATAAGTAGTGACTGTCAAAGAACTTTGATCACCAATACATTTGATGAGTTTGTACTCACAGTATGGCCCCCATATCATGGCTCTGGTGAAATGAAGGGAACCATAAGACTAAGACTGGCCCCTCAGCATTGCTATGAATAGAACTAAACAAGTTATTTTCTCTAGGAATTAAATGTAGCCATCTCAGGGGATAACTGTTGCCTTTCCAGGTTCTGATATTTTTCAGTAGACTTTGTTTCATTTTCTTTTATTGTCAAAATATTTATCAAGCACCTGCTCTATGTCTTTTATTATGCAGGGCCATGGGGAATATAAGACTGATTGACCACCCCTACTCTGAAAAATCTAGAGTCTGAATTGCTCCAAAATCCAAAACATTTTGAGCACCAGCATGACACTCAAAAAGTTTTAGATATTGGAGCAGTTCAGATTTCAAATCAGAGATGCCTAAGAATATTTCAAAATCTAAAAAAGTCCAAAATTGGAAACATTTCTGGTTCTAAGTCTTTCAGATAAAGTATACTCAACATGTAGTACGCAAATTACTAAATAATACATAGAATGTGTAAAACCCTTTTTAAAATCATGTAAGAATGCTGAGGGGAATGATTTGGCTGGCTTAGCTCCTTTTTTGG
This sequence comes from Castor canadensis, assembly GCF_047511655.1. Taxonomy (NCBI): domain Eukaryota; kingdom Metazoa; phylum Chordata; class Mammalia; order Rodentia; family Castoridae; genus Castor; species Castor canadensis. The sequence continues at coordinate 44,457,697 of NC_133405.1, read as the reverse complement.
GAAAGACTTGTTTTATACCTTCTATTACTGGCTTACTGGTTAGCAGCTGATTCAGAACTGCAAGTAAATGTACAGAAATGTACACAGATTTTGCACAAGAAGTGAAATTACTTCATCAAGGTGTGCCTTCATCAGAAATTACATTATTCCATAAGCATGCATTCAGATGTTGCTTTGTTTTCCTGAACTAGATTTTTTCCTCAATCTCCAGGGCATATTCTACTTCTGTACAAGAAATGTTATCAAGAAACAAAGTTCCACAATGAAACCATTATTTTGTACAATTAATATATGCTAATAAAAAAAGAATTGAATTTCCTTACATTATGTTCAATTTGTCGTCAATAGTTTTAGATACATTATTATCTATCCTACCGGTTATACTATACTGAAACCATTATGCAAAAAAAACTAAGAAGCAGAAACAGAATGAGAGATAAGAGACTAAAGACAGCATCGTCTTTCCTCATCTAAACCAGTGGTCTCTAAACTACTTTGATTGAGAATTCTTATCAGTTAAAAAAAGTTTACACATACACCCCAATATGTACATTTATAAGGTATTGTGGTACTATCATTACCTAATATGTCAAAGTACAACACATCAGAGTAAGCTTTGTTGTTAAATACAGTGGGTATAAATTAACATCCTTGATCATTGTTTTGGGGCTTTCAGATATGATTAGATTATCTTCATTTTTACTTTATAACTTGGCTAAGTTAGGAGGTAACTTAATAGAAGTGTCAACTAGCTCTCCCATTTGCTTGTCCTTGTCTTATGCTCGCATTGTTACTATCACCAACAACTCATTTTCTCTTGTAGGAAATCTTAAGTCCATTCTGTGTAGGTTACTTTACCTAGTTTAAACAACCTGGTCAAACAGTTTAAGAAGATTCCAGCAAAGAAACTACAGGTTGAAGATAATAGTTAGAACTCATGAATCTACATAACCAGGCACATGTAAACTAGAAAACACTGCAGCATGCTCAATGTGAATGAAAGAATGTGGGTGCCACTATCAAGCCCCACAAAATGGTGCATCTCATACTTTACTCAGAGTCCTTAAATTAGAGTAAGTATGTGACAGTGACCCTCCAACATGGATCAGTTGAGAGTACCAGGGTCAATCCAAATGTTAAATATTAGTGGAGTTTAAATATTTTCTTATATTCTAGATAAACTATCCTAAACAGACTTTCTAATATTTTCTTCCCACCCCACAGTGGCTCACCTGGGTGTCTCTCTTTGGAGATACTGATCTAATTCTCCTAATCAAGCTCTAGAAGTCTGGTAGTATACTTCAACATGTTATTATGAGCAAAAGCAACTTTAATTAGCTAAGAGCCAACATCTGTTGAGCACTTACTATGAGCCAGGTGTTATATATGTATTGGTGTTTAGTCCTCAAAATACCCCATTTTACAGAATTTCCCCTCAATTAATGCTTCCTTCCATGGAGTTTAACTGACAGCTTTATGTATAAGAATAAGTAGGTTGTGAAACTAAGATAAGTGGTACTGTTTTTGTGAAAGCACTAGCTTGTCTTTGTTCTCCTCTTTCTTATCCATTTTGAACTTGGTGATTCAGAGCTGCTGCCTTTGAAAAGCATCTGTTTTATCTAAATTTAATAAGCCCTATTAGTGGGTTACTAAGCCTTCCCTTATTCTGAATCCTTTCCACAATTTGAAATTTAATCTGCTGGAAATCATAACAGAGTTACCAAAGTACAAGAATTTGGACCTATCTAGGCTAGAGGGCCTGTTTCTGATTTTTAACTTTGAATAAATTGTCTCATATTCACAAGAGTCATGTAATTATTTTTCCTTCCCTCTTTCCATGCCAATCTAATGTATAAACTGAACTTTATAAACTACAAAACCTATGTGTAAGTCTAACTTACATGCCATGTTAGGGTGGTTCAGTCTTACCTACTGGTTTATTGTCCTTTCTAAAACTACTGTCAGTCCTAAATAGTAGGATCTGATGAGAGATAGCAAGCTGATTCTTAGTGTGTGACCTATCTATAATTTTCACAGATGTCACTGACTGGGGACTAAAGGTAACTCAGGGAAAGAATAAAGTCAAATTTCAAGATGAGGTACAAAGTAAACTTATCAACTCTGTCATACTGAGGAAGAGAGATAAGGAAAACAACCCTCTCTACTAGTTCATTATCATGTTTTCATCTTTATTTTCCTTCCTCTCTTCTAGCCCCACTTTCTCAATAATGTTTTCTTCTTTTCTTTCTTGTTTCTACCCCAGTAAGGTAAGGAAAAAGTAGTAAAATGTCACAAGAAGGATATGAAAGAAGATTGGAGGTGGGGAAAGTGATGAGGTGACCACTAGACAAGGCAAATAATGGCCATCTGCACTGCTATTCACGCCAGTGAAGACAAGTCTCACAAGCAGCCTACTAGGCAGTCTTGTGTTCTCACTCTGTCATTGGGTCAAAGTGACCCTTCTGTATAGGTTTCTAGGTTCTAGTTCAGCCTTTGAGTAGATAAGTAGTGGTGACAGAGAAAAGCCCATGATCCACTGCATATTTCTTTCCAGGGTTTTTAGAATAACTTTAACAAACAGGAGGAGGAATGGGAAGAAAAGTAGCTATACCATGCCTCACCTTCACAGCCTAGCTGCTTAACCAAGTATTAGGCAGCACTTATTCAATCAGTTCCTTGATCTGTACTTTTAAATGGCATATTTCTCTACAGTATGTGTAAGCACACATCTGTTTTTAAGGCCTCTGTAATTTACCTCATATTCATTTAAATGGAAGAGGTTTAAGTTTTATCACCATATGTGATCTTTGCGTTAAAATATCCTTAAATCACTCATATCATCTTCAGTTTATGTTATTTTTCTATAGTTTCCAAAACATCTTCATATCTTTTATCCTTGCTGAAACTTAAAACAGTCTCATGAAGTAGACAAAGCTAATACTACATATTAGAAACCATAATAGGTACCCTCCAAAGTACAAGGTCCCCTACAGTCATGAGGGTCAACCAAATAGCACTACTAGAAGTGCCCTGAAAGCATCTAGTTCATACCCTTCATTTGATAGTTGACATCACGAACCGAATGTCACCCAACTATTTAGTAGCATTGCTACATCTTCTGATATCCCTTGCTCCCCTATCCACTGATCTTTCCATTATTCTTTCACATACTTCTTGACAAGCTCCATCCTAATCCAATAATACTCTAGAGCGGATGTTCAAGAAGCAAAGAAAATGATGCCTTAGGCACCAGAGAATAGCTAGAATAAAACAGTGAGCTGCTCAGCATAATTCAACACTGTCAGGCACCTGGCATTTGTCAGCATGCGGAAGTCAAGCAGAACCTAGAAACTGAGCAGAAATGGGTGGGGGAGCAACAGAGCACCACGACTGAGGGTACTCAGTGCAGTCTTAACAGTTGCTCTCTTTGCATTTCTTATCCATTACTTCCTCCTTTCTCATGATTCTTACACACTCCTAGTAGGTATCTCTCCCTCTCTTGCTTCATTTTGCTTTTCCCTTACTCTTGTCACCTTTCAGCCCATCCATTCTACCCCATTGTTTCTCCTTAGTTGCTGAGGTGCATATAGGATCATTCACCAGAAAAGTTTCATATTTTAAAAATAAGATATTGAATTCCCCTTTATCAGACTATAACAGTTAGAGAATTTGTCCCTATTGTAAAAGCCAGTGTATGTTCTGGTTCTGTTTGTACAAATAAGTCAGACTATAGGCTGGTTGGGGCAAGATAACCTCAGTGCTCATTTTCAAATAAATAGCAGAATGCCATGTGCAGGAGAAATATGTGGTTCTTGGTGTACTGCTAAGGCTCTCAGACTTTAATCCATCTTGATTCTCACTCTTTAACTTGAAACACACTTTACTTTGCTCCTTTCAACAAATATGTTTAAAATGAGCCCAAGAAGCAGAAAAGGACATTTTTTAACTCTTTGTCTCTTGTTTGGCCATATCTTAAGAAACCTTATTTTCAAAGGCAAAGAAAAATTTTATTTGGATAGCTTTCCATTCCATTACCATTAAAAATGACTTAACATTCTCAATGAAAAGGTCCAACTTCAATTGTGTTTCTATGAGACAAGTACATAGAGTAATAAAATATATTGGAAAAACTTCACAATATGCTGCTGAAATAATGGCAGTTACTGATTCTGTACTGTGGTATGTATTAGGAAAACCACAACAGACAGTAAAAGAAACAGCATCATTTGAGGATGGAAAAATGCAATGGATAAAAGCTATGTAATTTAGAGTCATGTGACAACAGCTGTATCTCCAAAAGCAGCAAAATTTACTATGAGGTCGCAGTCGTGATCACTGATAGAAGGGAATGTCAATGAACATGAGCTACTTATTTTAGCAAATATTTACTGAGTGTCTGCTATATGCCAAGCGCAAGTATGTATCTGAGGATGTTTTGATGTTCTAGTTCAGTTCTAGGGAACACCTTGCTTCACAGAAGTTTTACTACACTGCAATAACATACTAGTATTCATACAAGCTACTCACCATATCCAATGACAAGTACAAATTTTATAAACTCATATTTCAGAGATTAAAACAAAAAACAGGAAGATATCTAGACTCTTAACTTTTATGGATGTAGTCTATCTGTGGAAAATCTACTAGGCTAAGGAAAACCCTACAGGAACTCAAATTAAAAACGAACTTTGGCTATTTATACCCATGTATATGTTATGTGTATAACTTCATTAAACCATGAGGTATCAATGAGTATGTTGCTCATTTTTGCTCACCACTGAATACCCAGTGCCCACCATACCTCAGTTGGTAAATCAATATTTAATAAAAGAAAAGAATATAGGATGATGGTTTCATATACTCTCATATTTTTAATAAATTTTATGTATGGTAGCATAACAAACATAAAATGACCTTAGTGGTTATACTTTATTAAATGGCCAGTGTTACTTTGTAGTCTATTAATCTGTGAGCATCTTTTACTCATCAACTTAAAAAATGTCCCACACTAAGTGTGTTGTCCCCTATTAGTATCCATTAAATACTGTTCATTTAGAAGCTGGTAGGTGATTTAAATTTTATCTTTACATTGCTGTGCATTCACAGTAAAGTACAGTTTAGCAACATTTTTCTATCTAAAACTCATAGGCTGCTATAAATAGGTAATAATCTTTCATGACAGAGTCGCAGAGTAGCTTTGATCTCACAGCCTTTTTATCTGTGAGGAAAACACAGATTCTTTGCATCCTAAAGGAGCTCAATGGCGTCTTATGTTTGTGGTGCGATTATTACTATTTTGTTGTAGTTGGAAGCGTAAGGACCCATATTACTATCTATTTTTATGCTTTTCCCACCCAGTGGAGAGACATATTATGAACTGGATGAGTCATAAGAAATCAAGGACAGGCAAAGAATAAAAAGGCAAAACGTAGTCACTCTAAATGAAGATGGGCCTAAAGGAAATCAGCCATTTGTTCACAAATAAAAAATCTTTTTTTTTCCTTTGGTGGGACTGGGATTTGAACTCAGGGCTTCATGTTTGCAAAGCAAGTGCTCTACTATGAGTCATACCCCCAGTCCATTTTGCCCTGGTTATTTTGGAGCTGGGATCTTCTCAACTATTTGCCTGGGCTGGCCTCGAACCACAATCCTCCCAATCTCAGCCTCCCAAGTAGCTAGGATTACAGGTGTGAGCCACTGGCACTCGACTGAAAAATCCTTTCAAAAGCCTGTGGCCACTCTTCCTTTTGTCTGAGGGATTTCAGGTTAGTAAGCATCCAAGAGGGAAAAAGGACTTATTGAAAAATCAAGCCTCAGAAGCAATAAGAACTATCGAATGGTTGAAGGCTGATTCTGGGGAAGATGGATGGTAATAGTGTATAACTGGTAAAGTCACCATAATGTTTGTCAACTAAGAGGTTTTTACAACTCATTGGGCTGATGCAGATCAAAATATTAGTATGCACTGGCACATATTCTCTCAATCACATTAGACTTTAAAATTCCAAGGTCTCTGGTTTGCCTTTTATAAGGAATAATATTGGTATAGAATGCTGCTCAGAACCTGCTCCATGAATCCGAGACACTATGTTATAGCACCTTATTTTCCTTTGCCACTGCCTCGTCCTTTCTCTCCCCCCCTGAAACTAAAAGTCACTTCTTAGACTTTGGTAAACAACACTGAAGAAACTGAGTGAATATCTTCTGTAGACTTAGCTTTCCTGGAAAGAATTTTCAATGATGGGAAAAAAACACTCTGCATAACAGAATAAAACCTCATTAATTTATGCTACACTATTTCAAAATTTGGACTAATTCAAACAGACCTAAGCAGAAAGTTTCCCTTAACAAATCTGGAAAAGAAGGGTCTGCTAAGAAAATCAACTTTGTAATTAAAGTTATAAGGGAAGCACAGGACTTGCTTAAAGAGGACAAATCATTTTCCAGATGGTAGAATTAACCAGCTACAGGTACTGTAACATTATAATTACGAATCTTTCGGTAAGTTACAAGGCAAGTCTCTGGAGGAAGCAGGTCTCTGGAGGATACAGCACATTTTGAGTTTCCGTGTCACTAAACAAAGCAAAAGTATTTTTAAAATAAATATTCATTCTTTATTGATTACAATGGACTCTGCAATTACTTTGAGTTTAAAAGCTTTTACTTCCACTTTGGTGTTGCTAGCTACTTACCTACAGTGGCAAAGACCTCTAAGTTTTACAGTAGGTTACTAATGAGAGAAAAAGAAGTACAGTCTCTTGACCAAGATTGAATACTAACTGACTGTGTGACCCAAGAAAGTTATAGTACCTTGGTATATATCTAGTCCTTAGCAAATGGGAAGGGAAAATAAAAAAGCTTATATCCCCAAGATTAAAAATATATATATTAAAGCAAAATAAAAAGCGTAAACAACAAATAAAATCTTTGGAAACCTGTAAGTTAAGTACTAAGTATCTAGCCATTATAAAATAAATATCAAATGAAAACCCAGCAAATTAGCATCCCTGTCCAAAGGAAGCATTCCTGGAGGTTGTTCCTCCTCACACACCCCCACTGATTCTCACTTTGCCAGCACAGGGCAGGGTTCCAGCTCTCCACAACCACTCCCTCTGCAAGCATGGCTCACTGCCTAGGAGGCTTAGGTACCTTGTCACAGAAACAGTCCTGGCCATTCTAATTATATTATAAGCTCCTGGATTTGTGCAGGTTTCCCTTAAGAACAAGACATACTGAACTAGCACATCATGGGTACTCTACTAATTTACTTGGTATGAGGTAATAAGACTCCTCCTTTTTATATACAGAATTGCAAAGCACACCAATAAGACAAAAAATGGCTCCATGATTTCCTGTTTCTATGGAAACCTTGAAAATACCAGAACCATCAAATGTGTTTGCTTAGGAAAATTTGGGACACTAAAATTGATAGGTATCCTTTCGAAGGTCTATACAGGAGTATTGAATAAAATAATCATAGGTCAATGTTCCAACAAAAATGAAATGCTAGCCAGTAAATTTTACAGGGGAAAATTCTTCAAAATGGTTTTAGGCAAGAAATTCACCAAAAACTATCCTGTCTTTTAACCCAGCCTTTATGTACTTGGTTATTCATCTGTGTCATCAGTGTTCATAGGGAGGCACAGTTCAAAAAACATCCACAATTTAACACCATAAGCTTATGCCTCTTTAAATAGGAATTTTTCTTAGGAGAATATTTTAGGTAGTCAGCAAACACAGGGCACAAACCAGCTGCTGGGTAGGATGAGGCAGTTAAGAGTTGTTACAGTAGGGGAGTATTTCTCTACAGAGCATTATAAAATTCACAGAACTAAGCACTGACTACTACATAAATATTAAAAATAAATGTAGTCATAAGACAATGTGGAAACTTGTATAGTTATTTTATTATAATATATCAGCATTTAAATAAGTATTCCTAACCTGTTCTTTGAAAATGGCTCTCTTTTGACAATATGTACAGTGTAACCACACTTTCATGTTCACTACATTTCAGGGCTTCTCTTCCCTTTAGAAAATACAAGCCAACATCTTCACCTAAGGAATCATCTAAAATGCTTTTGTGGTACTAGGATTATAAGAATATTGTGCAAAACTTATTGACCCCAGCTGATTGCTGGAAATGTTATTTTCTTTGTTAATGTAAATTACTGCAATGAGGATTGGACTTTCTCCCTCCAGGAAACTCCCTCCAACTCCCTCCCTGGCAGAATTGAAAGTCTAAGCAAGTCAAGGAAGCCAAAGTGTCATAGGGCACTACTCCACACATTTCAGAGGACCATTTGGATAAAATTACACACAGTCTAAGAGTTTCATAGTTAGGACATCACTCAGTTACAATATAAAAACAACTCTTGTAAATTGGAAGCATATTCACAAAACATCTGGAAAGTTCCCCAAAGGGAAACAGATTACCCAAAAGTATTGCTAAATAGATGGAATAGAAGAGACTGACTTTTATCATGATCAAAATTTAAGTCAGTTTCCATTGTACTAGTTAAATCAACAGATGTGCTGTTTACCTTTAAAGATGCCTGGAATATATTTTAATTCAGTCTTGAAACCCAGACGTTCTTAGGTAATAAGTACAGATATTTAAATTCCATAACAACCACCCAATGTTTATCAACATTTACTTCTTTATATATTTCTCATCCACAATATCTGTTTTTTTGGTAAGAGAAGAATTTTAAGAGTTCTGTTATACTTTAACAACTGTCACATCATCAAAGTTCCTGCATACAAGTGGTAGCCTATAAAAATTATCTTTCATTTTCTAAGTTTTGTTTGTAGCATGGGCTAAGAGAAAATAATGACATCAAGGGTGTTTTCCTTTATTTTATTTATTGCACCTTTAAATAAGAAAATAGTAAGATAATAAAATATAATGGATAATAAAATATTAAGTAACATATTTCAATCTTACTAGCCCACCTTGAAAGAAAATAAATTTTAATAAATTCTTAATTAAAAAAAATTCCATGCAGATTCAGAAAAAGGACAATCTAAAATCTTTTAATGATAAAACTCTTCCCTCCATTTTGACTCTTCCATTTACCTTTCTTCCCAATATGTTCAATTACCACCTTGTCTGTATTACATGTCTCTATATCCCTTTTACTACTATGCTAATTCAGGCCTACAACAGCTCTCATTTTAAATATTTAAAATTACACTCCTAACTTTTTTGCCTCTAATCTCTATCCGATATCAAAGCAGCCTGTCTTCCCTGATAAGCTTATTCCTCTCCTGACAATCTTTCAATGGCAATTCAATGTCTTTACAAAAAAATCTAGACCCAGGCTACCATTTTACCTCCTACTGTTACCACTAGAGCCAAATAACATACACTACTTCCCCAAACAATATATACTTGTATCTTCTTACATTTTACTCAAGATGGGGTTTTTTTGACAGATAATACATATTCTTTCCATATCCCCATTCTTGAATGTTGAGATTGAGTCTTAAATGTTTACAGAGGTTCAGCTTAAATGTTCTTCTGTCAAACCTGCTCCCATCTATCCAACCACAGCTTATTTCCCCCACTTACAGTGACACTATTTCAACATCTAATGTAACATTTATTACATTCTTTGTAATATTTGTGTACTTACCAATCTTCCTTACAAGAAGCTCCTTGAGGATAGATGCCCTATATTGTTTACCTTTGTAGTTCCATGGTACCTAGCACAGTAACTTGCTCATAGTTAAGTTGAATCAAAATGAATAAACCTTATTTTACCATGATGTAATTAAAAAACAAGACTCAAGATTTATAACAAACTGTCTTTAACTATAGCTGTATTGTGATAATTGCTGCATATTTAGAGAAAATACTGAATCTTTCAATAAAGTTTTGGAATGATAGTAACTTTCTTAAGTTTGAATTACCATATTAAGAAAATAAGTAGAACAGCAAGAACATTGAAATGTGGAGTAACATAACGCTAATGAAAAAAGACCTTTTACAGTAGATTCAGCTGCACAAGTTCAACCAATAAGCCACAAAGTCCTCTCTCTTAACCACAGAATAGAAAGAGGGCAATATTAAGCATATTAATGAAAGCTAGCTAGGAGACACTAGATAAAACACGTGAATTCTGAATCAGTCACTGCTCCTTACTGCAGCTGGGTTTGGATCCTCTCTTACTGAAGGCTGAGTAGATTTGATCCCACTTAATTTTTTCAAGTCTGACAAAATCACAACTTGGAAGTGGCCTGACTACTGGCAATTGTTAAGCACAGTAAATCCCTTCTCCTTCTATAACCCCCTCAGCTGTCCTGCATTCACATCCCATTTTTTGTACCAGATGTTTTGTTGAAATTAATACATTTCTATCAAATTCATATCAAAAGGACTTTTTCCCACTGCAACCAAGCTTTTATTATATTAAGCATTCCATTTAACCTCCAAGCTGTTTATTCATTACACAGACACTTATTCTGTGATATTTATTGCACGGGGAATGAGGAAGGAAGTCAAGCTCAGAACAGGGTGGATCCATTTAGGAATGAATATTCCCACAGCTAATGATTGTGGACAGGAGCCCTTAGAGGCTGAATCTCAAATGGACTTTTGGAACTTGTTAAATATAAGGATAAAAATGCCCCAAATCCCTAGTCCAACTCTTCTTCCTTGGGAAAAAGATGTGAAGTATTGTTTTGTTTGTTGAATTCAAGTTTTAATTCTGCATCAACACAGCCTCTCTAAGTGATTTCATCCATTAGCAGAATCAAGTATAATCAACTAGATATTAATGAATGGCACAGTGTGGAGCTATGACCTAAGATTGCTTACCTCCAACTGTAGTCTTCCCAAACTGTTCAGCTATCATAGGAAAATTATTTCTGAAAAGCTATAACCCACTCACTCAACCTCTGTAAGACTAGAAAGTACAAACAATATTTCATAAAAATGACCATCTTACTCTGTGGGGACTTAAAGCATATGGGCAATAGTGATATTGTGAATAAAAATGTCCTCTATGAAACAATATTAATAAGCAGTCTTGTGACATCTTCTCTTATAAATGTTTGTAAGTTGCAATTTTGTGCTACAGGTAATATATAGGATGTTAAACAGCATCCTTCTTTCTTTTCTTCAACTTACTTCTGTTTCTAATTCATCTCATTTGTAGAATTAGTATATATAGTTTTTTCCATGGGAGCACATTTCAAATTTGTCTTTCAATTGTTCATTTTTGTAATAGCACAATTTAATAGTTTAATATCTAAGTATTTTGTCTACCTAAGGCCTTGGTTAAGAACTGGGTATTCTCATCCTTCATCAAATGAAAAGTGATACAGTTATAAAATAGTAAGTAAAAATATCCTTGATTTAAAATTATAAATACAAAAAAAAGTAGATATGTCTTACTTTAGAAATAAATCATTACAAATGAAAGTAAGCAAAGACACCCCCAAAAAGGAGAACTATAGGCCAATCTCCTTAATGAACATTGATGCAAAAATCCTCAATAAATTAATGGCAAACCGAATTCAACAACACATCAAGAATATCATTCACCACGACCAAGAAGACTTCATCCCAGGAATGCAGGGGTGGTTAAACACAAAAATCAATAAACGTAATAAACCACATTAACAGAAGCAAAGACAAAAACCACTTGATCATCTCAATAGATGCAGAAAAAGCCTTTCATAAGATCCAACACCATTTCATGATAAAAGCTCTAAGAAAACTAGGAATAGAAGGAAAGTACCTCAACATCATAAAAGCTATATATGACAAACCTACAGCCAGCATTATACTTAATGGAGAAAAACTGAAACCATTCCCTCTAAAATCAGGAACTAGACAAGGATGCCCACTGTCTCCACTCCTATTCAACATAGTACTGGAATTCCTAGCCAGAGCAATTAGGCAAGAAGAAGGAATAAAAGGAATACAAATAGGTCAAGAAACTGTCAAAATATCCCTATTTGCAGACGACATGATCCTATACCTTAAAGACCCAAAAAACTACTCAAAAGCTCCTAGACACCATCAATAGCTACAGCAAGGTAGCAGTATATAAAATCAACATAGAAAAATCATTAGCAATTCTATACACTAATAATGAACAAACTGAGAAAGAATATATGAAAACAATTCCATTTTACAATAGCCTCAAAAAAAAAATCAAATACCTAGGTGTAAACCTACCAAAGGATGTGAACGACCTCTACAAAGAAAACTATAAACTTCTGAAGAAAGAGATTGAGGAAGACTATAGAAAGTGGAGAGATCTCCCATGCTCATGGATTGGTAGAATCAACATAGTAAAAATGTCAATACTCCCAAAAGTAATCTACATGTTTAATGCAATTCCCATCAAAATTCCAATGACATTCATTAAAGAGATTGAAAAATCTACCATTAAATTTATATGGAAACACAAGAGGCCAGGAATAGCCAAGGCAATACTCAGTCAAAAGAACAATGCTGGAGGTATCACAATACCTGACTTCAAACTATATTACAAAGCAATAACAATAAAAACAGCATGGTACTAGCACGAAAACAGACATGAAGACCAGTGGAACAGAATAGAGGACCCAGATATGAAGCTACACAACTATAACCAACCTGTCTTTGACAAAGGCGCTAAAAATACACGATGGAGAAAAGACAGCCTCTTCAACAAAAACTGAGGGAAAACTGGTTAGCAGTCTGCAAAAAACTGAAACTAGATCCATGTATATCAACCTATACCAATATTAACTCAAAATGGATCAAGGATCTTAATATCAGACCCCAAACTCTAAAGGTGATACAGGAAAGAGTAGGAAATACTCTGGAGTTAGTAGGTATAGGTAAGAACTTTCTGAATGGAACCCCAGCAGCACAGCAACTAAGAGACAGCATAGATAAATGGGACTTCATAAAACTAGAAAGCTTCTGCTCATCAAAAGAAATGGTCTCTAAACTGAAGAGAACACTCACAGAGTGGAAGAAAATATTTGCCAGCTACACATCAGACAAAGGACTGATAACCAGAATATATAGGGAACTTAAAAAACTAAATTCTCCCAAAACTAATGAACCAATAAAGAAATGGGCAAGTGAACTAAACAGAACTTTCTCAAAAGAAGAAATTCAAATGGCCAAAAACCACATGAAACAATGCTCACCATCTCTAGCAATAAAGGAAATGCAAATTAAAACCACACTAAGATTCCACTTCACCCCTGTTAGAATAGCCATCATTAGCAACAACACCACCACCACCAGGTATTGGTGAGGATGCAGGGGAAAAGGAACCCTCTTACACTGTTGGTGGGAATGTAAACTAGTACAACCACTCTGGAAAAAAATTTGGAGGCTACTTAAAAATCTAAACATTGATCTACCATTTGATCCAGCAATACCACTCTTGGGGATATACCCAAAAGACTGTGACACAGGTTACTCCAGAGGCACCTGCACACCCATGCTTATTGTGGCACTATTCACAATAGCCAAGTTATGGAAACAGCCAAGATGCCCCACTACTGATGAATGGATCAAGAAAATGTGGTATCTATACACAACGGAATTTTATGCAGCCATGAAGAAGAACGAAATGTTATCATTCGCTGGTAAATGGATGGAATTGGAGAACATCATTCTGAGCGAGGTTAGCCTGGCCCAAAAGACCAAAAATCATATGTTCTCCCTCATATGCGGACATTAGATCAAGGGCAAACACAACAAGGGGATTGGACTTTGATCACAAGATAAAAGCGCAAGCACACAAGGGAGATATGAGGATAGGTAAGACACCTAAAAAATTAGCTAGCATTTGTTGCCCTCAATGCAGGGAAACTAAAGCAGATACCTTAAAAGCAACTGAGGCCAGTAGGAGAAGGGGACCAGGAACTAGAGAAAAAGCCAGATCAAGAAGAGTTAACCTACAAGGTAACACACATGCACAGGAAATCAATGTGAGTCAACTCCCTGTATAGCTATCCATATCTCAACTAGCAAAAACCCTTGTTCCTTCCTATTATTGCTTATACTCTCTCTTCATCAAAATTAGAGATAAGGGCAAAATAGTTTCTGCCGGGTATTGCGGGGGTGGGAGGGAGAGGGAGGGACGGGGCCAGTGGTAAGGGAGGGGGTGGGGGGAGGGAGGAGAAATGACCCAAGTATTGTATGCACATATGAATAAAAAAAAAAGAAAGAAACTAACTAGGCAAGATAAAGCATGGGCTGTGATAGAGTTATGTGCAGTGCATTGTGAGTATACAAAGAAGAAGTAGTAACTCTGAGGAGTTAAGAGAAATTCCTGAGTAAGTCCTTTAGGAAACAGAAGAAAAAATCTGAAATGTAAAGTGTGCAAAGCCATGAGTATGTACTAATTTCTTTGAGCTGAAAAGTTTTAATTTTCTTTCTAGAAGGCTTTCCTACTCTTGAATTTAAAATGAGACAGACTTTCACAAGAAACAGAACAGCAGCAATCAACTCTGACATTCAACTATGTGGCAGAATTTCTGCTCTACCAGGCTCTGTCACTCATTCCTCCCACCTCTTTAGCCTATGACTTCAACCTATGAGTGACACTTAAATGCATTGTTTAGTCTCACTGACATCCCAAAGGACTAAAAATGTCACCAATTTCTGGGCTAACATCTTAAGCTACTTGCTGGTTTCCCTTCTACTGCAACATTAATTTGCCATGTGGGACTTTAATGTGTGAAATAATTTCTTATGTTGGCAAAGTTCTTTGAAATCCTATTAAGAAACATGTGACATGGACAATGTTCCAACCAATACTATTAATTTTACTAGGACTAACAGGCAGTACATCAAAAATTTGAATGGTATTTTCACTGTCAAAATTAAAAATACTTTTCCTGACAACAGGCTTCCAAATAATGTATTATTAATTTCAGACAAAAAAGTTTTTAAGTGGATCAGGGGCAGAAACACAAGATACTCAATAATGCCTATGCTTATAAAGTTTTCATTACTATTCCCTCAAAAATTTTAAAAAACAAGGCATCTATACAATATACGTACACATTTAAAATATCTTCCTTTCCTTTTTGATACTTCGATCCCCAAATCTTAGATAATTTTATTATTTTTTAAACTCTACTGCTGTAAGAAATCTAAGTATGATAAAACAGGCATAGCCTATGACCATATATAATTCCTTCCTGAAATTCCTTTTTTATTCTCTGAGAAAAATGTCAGCCATAGAAATATTTGTCCTCCACTTATATAGCTATTTTTGTTTTATGGTTAGTTGCCCCCAAGAAACTTCAAAGTACAAAAATGAAAATGAAGGCAATATATTTGGTTTAAAATATTAGAAATTTATTTAATTATACTAAGGAATGAATTAACTCCTTACCCCCAAAATGATGTCTCATTTTTTGACCAGATGTAGAAAAGACTAGAGCCAGGAGTTTTATCCATAGTCCCCTTGGGTAAATCCTTCCAATAATCATAGTGAATTTTAGAGTTGTACCTGACTAGAACCTGAGGGCCGAACTAGTACTCCATGTAAATCTGCTAATGTTAAGTGCAAATATCATACAGACAGAAACCAATGCTTGCAGCATATGTATCACAGAAATAAGACATTCTGACACGACTATAAGGAGTTCAGGATACCACACTGGACCAAGAAGACAGCTGTGAAGAATAAAAAGCACAGTGAGAGACAGTGTCTCAGGATTCTAAGAGGAAAAAGAAACCAAGAGAAATTGAGTGAGGTTGAAATAAACAGACCAGGGTGCAAAGGAAATTTCTGAAAACTGAGTTAAGAAACTGTGTCCCCAAATGATGAGAATACTTGTACTTGCTCAATCATTTTGCTTCTGTGAGCCAAGACTAGGGGACAATGGTTGAGTCAATGAAGCAAATGAATAGAAGAAGCTTTCACAGGGAAAGGAGGAGTGATGTTACTAGAGGGGAGCAGTACAGCATAGTGATCAGGGACACAGGTTTTGGAGTTAGATAGAATCAGGTTCAAATTTAGATGCTGTTGTGTATTAGCTATCATTCAGCAAGCTACATAAGTGCTCTAAGTCCTGGTTTTCCCTAACTATAATATAACTGAAATGCCTTCAACTTATATAAAACACTTAGGACACTCCAAGCATACACAAAATAGAAGTTATTGTGATTAGAAAATATAACCAGTAGTATGTTAGAGATGTGTTTAAAAAAAGGGAAATTGAAGATAAGAATAAACTTAAGGTTTTGCTTTTGAGTTTCTATAGTACTGTAATAAACATTTTAATACTGCAGTTTTTTATTGAGAAACTTTATGGGTATTCTTCATTTTAGGGAAATACAACAAAAACTTGACCCAAGGAGGGTAACTCAAGAGTTGGTCTTTACATTATGAAATGACTATTTTATTTATAGGGTTTCTTCAAACCATATACTTAACATAAAACTAAAATGAATTTGTATACTTTCATGGATAATTCCTCTTTTTTGGATAATTTCTATTGTGGAAATTATAGTGATAGTCCATGCAGTGACCTGTGTTCTCTTTTTCCAAATCTGTGTCATAGACTGTTAGGGTAACTAATCTAGTACTGGAAAATTGTTATGGGTGGGTGGACGGAAGTCCATTGTAAAGCTGTGTGTCTTACCACTCTTAAACTTCTAAAGATTCAGCTATTACTAAGAGGGTAAGTTCAACCACTCCTGGTTAATGTGGCTTTCTATAAAGAATAAAATGCTAAACACAGGCGATCTTTGACTTCTGGCATTTCAACTAATGCTATATGGTAACTGCAGTTGTGACAGTGAGTTTAGAGGCATTTGAAAATGAAATGGGCTACTTAACAGGGAATGATTTCCAAGTCAGGGGAGATATTTAGATAGAAGCTAGATGCTCATTTCTTGGGAGATTTTAAGACAGACTGAAGTATCTGACAGGGATTAGACTACATGACTTTTTTTTCTGTTTTTTTGAGACAAGGCTTTGGGTTACAGCCCAAGCTGGCCTCAAACTCATGATTTTCCTGCCTTGGCCTCTCGAGTGTATGCATCATCACACCTGGCCAAGACTAGATGACCTCTCAGGATCTCTTCCAAGTCTATAGTTCCATGGCAAGCATCAATTCATCTTGTTCTTCGATCACTTATAGCTCTTATAACAAGAGATCAACCTTATATTATTCTATTTTCATAAAGTGTTCTGTAGAAGGATCCCTCTCTCTTGGCTCAATCTAATTCCAACTGGCCTTAAACACCCCTCCCACTATCAATCAGCATCTGCTACAAGTACACTGGCAGCAAGAAAAGGTGACAAAAGCTAATAGAGGCAGACAGAAAGGGAAGAGATTAGAAATACCAGGATCCCGTAAAGTTGCTCCAAAGCAATGACACTGGTTATTGTTTGCTTTGATGTGGCTTGGTAAACTACTGCTGACAGCAATTTCAAAACAGAGACACAAACATATAAAGTTAATAATGACAATCCAGTAGGTTAAGTATTTATAATAGAGGCCTGAACACAGTGCTATGGGAACACAGAGACGGACCAGTTTTGTCAGCGAGTATCAAAAAAGTAAAAAGCTGAGTCTTGAAGGATGAATAGGAGCTGACTGGGTGGAAATGGGGCGAGGCATGGTTGCCAAAGGAAAAAAAAATGTTCAAAGGCAGAGAGACATAAAAGAATGTAATGGGGAGTAATAGTAGCTCCTTTAAGCAGGAGAGTTTCATAGATTTGCATCAACAAAGGTAACTCTGGTGAGTGGTATGAAAGGGTTTTGATGACAAGCAGGTAAACCAGTGAGCCAGAATGAGAACTCAAAGTAAGACAGTGGCAGTGAAGCTGGAGAGAAAGGGATGGAGTTGGATATTTGAAGAACAGAACCAACTGGAAATATTGACTGATAGCATTATGTTTAATTGTCAGTTTTATTATGAGTATATTTTTTAAAGCATTATATCAACAGAAATGAGATGATGACAGATTGTAGGATCACTGATTTATTTTCTGATGGTGGTTGTTTCTTTTCATATTATGAAACTTATTAACTTACATGTTTCTAGCAAAAAAAGAACAATTGAAATTACTACAAATATATTTTAAATTTCATTTCTTGGCTATTCTCATTACTTAATTTCTTTCAGAAGTAGAAATATAACAAAACTAGTATTGCTGATTCTTTAAATACATGTCTCTTAATCATCACAACAAACCTACTATATTGGTATCATACCCATTTTACAAATGAGGAAACCAAGACTCAGCAGAAATTCAATAGCTTCTCTAATATCCGAAAGCTATGAATTGAGGGAACCAGCACTAGAATGCAGATATGAACGGCTCTAAAGCCCACACTCCTACAATCGCATACTGCCTCTATACTTAAAAAAGCAAATGTCAAAAAAATTTAAGTAACGTTAACTGGCAAATATTACTATCATAAAAATGACCATATGATTATAATATTTGAATACCTTCAAACTGAGACATGAAGGGAATGAGGAAGCCAAGTACATGGATATCTAGGAAAAGCCTTTTCCACGTAATGAAAATGGCATGTACAAAGGCCCTGATGATGAACTTCACTTGATATGTTCAAAGAAAAAGCACCAGAATGGCTAAGGCCAAATGAGTGGAGAGTGGTAGGAAGAGGGGAGTAGGAGATTAGGAGAGAGACAAGGACAAGCAGAGCATGGTAGCATTGTAGAACATTAATAGTAAATGAAATATAGGTTTTGTAATAGCTTTGGCACACAGGAGGTCTTCTCTTCTTGGATATAAGGATTAACACCAAGTGAGAAAAGTCATGTCAATTGATGTGTTCTTGTCCATGTTGACTAATAGGAAAAGTGTGCTGCTCTGAGCAATAATAAAAGCTATGAAGCAGAAAATGCAACAGTATAGGAGGGCACGTAGTCTTAGACAAGAGATACACACCTTAGTAAGCTGATACCTGAGGCACAGGAAAACCTCAATACACAACAGATGAGAACTTTTAAAATATACTATCAAAAAGAGCAATTACATTTTATGTCGTGTATTTTCAAACCTTTGAGCTTAACACAGACATCTTTTCATCACTGAAATGCAGAAGATTTGCTTCATCTGAAATCTAGTACTATCTGAGATGACTCATTCTTGGCCACTACTCTGCATTAGAGATGGAAATGCTGGAAAGGTGAAGTAATGAACACTTTCTTCAGGTTGCTTTGAAGCCACGTTTCCAACCAGAAATGTTCCTTTTCCATAGCATCTTCAGACCTATAGGAGTCCAATCTGCGCTCTCAGTTCTACAGCTATGCCAAAAAGCTTTTTTTCCCCCAATGTCACAATGGCTCTCTTTAGGGGGCATTTGGAAACAAATTAGTATTTTTAGTATTACCATTTTTATGGTTGAGTCAAAGCAATTATTATTAACTCCATGAAACAGCTCAGTTTTGGTACCCCAAATGTAGCATACTTCAAATGCTGAGATGATGCTGCAGCTTGAGTTTGGTATTGAATCATCTACAAGCTCTGTCTGGGCTTCACTGTATCAATTGCCTGGGGTCTGGGTACAGTCTGTGACGTGGAGAAAAAGACAGAGAACAGGTCCAATTGGGGATTGAACTCACGACCTCATTATTAGTATGTCTAACCAGCAATGTACAGTTGTTTGTTGCTTTTCATATGCAACACGGCATCACTCATTTCAAAGTCCTAACCCAGGTAAGCAAATTAACTCCCCTTAGCTAGGGGGCAACAAAAGGCCATCTTAGAAGAATGGCTTAGGTTATATCAGCCTGAAGAATTTATGAGAGATTTTCTTTCCTGCTGTTCCCAATGAAGTGACTATAGTTGGAACTTTTTAAATCAGCTCTGTGGAACATATAAAGCAGGCCTGAAGGTAGCTGGGTATAGCAACAGGAAGTTGGGTTCTGAGCTTCTAAAGAATTCATTTTTTGGCCTTTTCTAATTTTGTCTTTTGCCACTAAAAAGACACAAAAGTTAGCATTGTAGAAAAAATTTTTAAATGAGGTCAATAACGTGCTAATCTATTTTGAATGATGAGCCTACAGTTTTAATACAGATATTTACAGGACAACTTTGTGATATGAAATAAGATTGTAAAATTAACAAAAATGAGTTTTCTGAACATAAGACCAATTATAAATCTGTACTTTAGGAATAAAATTTATGTTCTTCACTTTTAGATTTTAAACATACTGAAAAGTACACCATACATTTGATATTAATAGTTTCTCAATGGAACTAGTATTAAATGTTGTTTTATCATCTTGAAAAACACCTTGCACCTATAAAAGTCCATTTCCAATATAAATTTTAAAAGCTACCATTTGTCCTTTTCTAGTTTATTATATAATCTATCTCCATATATAATAAATTATTTGTTAACTAGAAGCAGTTCAGAATATGTAGCTCTTTAGTACAAAACTTTTATGCTGATTGTATGCTCTTTATTTAGAAAGTGAAAAGGAATGTAAAAAATCTGGAAGTTGTTTTTAAGAAAAATAAACTTATGATGCAAGATAACAGGCTAACAACAAATTGAAATCAGTAATAAAAAGGCAATTTTTCCAAGGACTACTACCTTGGATATCCACATACTTTAAAGTTTAAGAGAAGGGCAAAGATCACAGAAAAAGGCTTTGTTTTTTTTTTTAATGCCTTTTAAAAGAAATCTTTTCAAAAGCATTTTCTTGTGCTCCAAAAAAAAACATTAACTATTTTAATAGGGACCAGGCATGGTACTGCACATCTGTAGTCCTCAGCTACTGTGGATGCGGAGATCAGGAGGATTATAGTTCAAAGCCAGCCTGAGCAAAAAGTTAGTGAGACCTCCCATCTCAACAAATAAACTAGGTATAGTGGTTGACACCTGCAATTCCAGCTGTGAAGGAGAAACAGATAGAAGGATAACAGTCCTAGGCCAGTCCTGGGCCAAAACTCGAGATCCAACCCAAAACATAACTAAAGCAAAAAAAGGCTGTGGGTGTGGTTCAAGTGTTGGAGTACCTACCTAGCAGGCCCTGAGTCAAATTTTTAATACTAAGTTATTGCACAAAAACTTCAATTAAGTTAAACTACTCAAACTACTAGCAACATTGTCTCCTAGAAACAGTCAAAGAATTGTTTGTGTGATATTCTAGGTAGGAATAATCACTTTGAGCTTGCATCTGTATAACCATCTTATTCTCCAGAACACTAAGATACAATCTCTTTTCTTGTTCATTCAGGTCTTAAGGACTTAAACACTTTAGACACTTAAAAGTAGAACCAATATTTATAATGTAAATGCTCAGATAAAAGGAAATATGTTTTCAAATGCCTACAATGTAATTTTAGGCCACTTCTAATATAATAATTTCTGACATTATTTGTGTTCTAATTTAGCTTCACCATTTCAGTCTTTCATCTGAAGAATCCATGAAGAGTATCTCAGGCAATGATTCACAATAAAGAAGACAGGTATCAGTGTATTATAGTGAAACAAAATATGAATTCACTTTAACTAAACAGGAGGAAATTTAAACTATTAACTTAATTTTTTCATCTGCCAAGTATCAGGGCTATAATCTAACTTCGTTCTGGGTACTTTTTGGTGGAGTGTGAGAGTGTGTGTATGTGTGTGCGCACACATAAGAGTTCTTTATTTCAAAGGACTTTTTCAGTAACATGTTCATCTTTCCCTTTAAAATATGTTTACAAATCTCTCAAAATATTCACCCATCTTGTATAATTACTTTGCTTATAACAATTTAAATATGTCCTTGCATTTTCTTACCTTTTTGGCCCCAAAACAATTCAAAAAGTGGTATGTAATGTTTTGCTTTTATAGACAATGAACTAGGGATGGATCAAACGAAACAATTTCATGAATTGCTTTAGATACATTTCAGCTTTTATTGCAGATGTACAGTATCTGTGTTCATCCAGTATCACCTTTTGGGGGGGAAAACCACATTCTATCTAGGACCATAACTATTTACGTACCTTATCTCTCCTGCTATATTATAAACTCTTAAGGCAAAACTTTGACCAGATTTACAGGATGAATTATTTAATTATGATAAAAATGGTGGGAGGAATCACAGCATCCTAGGAGCAAAGGGGTAAAGTACATAGATGCATTAATAGGGCAAATTTCTTGCAGTTCACCCTATCCAACTCAAGAACCATGAACCTTTACACTGAAAAAGCCCATTTTCAGCTTCTCTCACAGCTTTTTCACAAATGGCCTTTCCTGCATTTCTGCCCAAAGGCATTGTGCCTGTGGCTTTTAATCAAAGCAGCAGGGAGGTTCCAACTGGAGTCTCTGGAGATCTGAAAGATGTAATAAGGAATTAGTATCAGATATACCCACTAAACTTAATTTCTGTGGCAGTAGGTGCTATATGAATTCAGACAATTCTCTATAATGTGGGAGCTATACCTATATTAGGAATGCTTCTTGCTCTTTAGTTTCTCTTTTCACATTCTGCTGGTCATTTTCAACATTATCCATAAAAAAGTATGGTTGTGCCCCAAAATGGCACATCTCTTCACATTAGCACAACACTAGGATAATGAAGGAGTGCATTAACCTAGCAGCTAAAATGAAGATTCCAGCCTTCTGCAAATAAATGTCATTACCATGCTTTTCTATAGATAATGTTGAATAAAAGACATACAACCACCTAGGTTCTAAACTGTGCCTTAAATTAGGGGCCGGGAGTGTGACTCAGTGATAGTGCTTGCCTAGCATGCACAAGGGTTCAATACCCAATATCACAAAAAGTAAAAAATTATGTCTTAAATTAAATGCTTTACAAAATCTGACAAACATTTAATTTCTCATTTGTTAATCAATTAACTGAAACTATAAAATTAAGTGTAAGTTTTAGGACCATTCTCCTTTTTATAAAAAGGCAATAAATTGTAGGTTATAAATTAAGCCAATTAATTTGCATTGGGTTTTTGATACATCTAATTTATTTCCCCCCAAAAGCATATTTTAGCCAAGAGTCTTGCCATGGCCACTTGCCAAAAATTATCTGTCCTTAATAGCTCAGAATGAGGCTTCCATGGCAATAATGTATAGTCAGAAGTGACTCATATATAGCTTTTCTTTTCAGAAGAAAAAAATCAATCTGGGTGATGCTACCATAAGGACTGATATTACATGAGAGGAGGACAGAACTTGTTTGATCTAATTACTCACAACATGCCAAGTGCAGTTACTTAAAATAATCAAGTATAAGAATTAGCACATAATAGTCTACCCTGATGGGGAAAATATAATGTTACTTACAATGGTTGTAAACTCATACTGCTTTAGAAAAGTGCCAGATTATGCCAACAAAATAAAAAAGCAAATTCAGTTTACAATACCCCAAGTCACCAAAAAGTACCCAATCAAACTAGGACTTTCTAAAGGAATTAGGCAGGTCTGTTAGCTATTTTTAATATCTCAAACAATCTAATAGAAAGTAAACACTGAAATATGCAATTTCTTTCTTCCTCTCTCCCACTCTTCTTCTCCTCTTTTCTATATTCCCTGTCTCTCTCTCTCTCTCTCTCTCACACACACACACACACACACACACACACACCCTCACTCACTCACCCATTCAACTTACACAAAACAAAACTCCAAAACTACATCATCTTTTACGTGATCATACTGTTTCCTAGAAAGGACTAAACCTCCATTGCTAATTTTTCAGAATTAAGCAGCCCAACAAAAGTAGCACAGTTCAGAATCATGCTCCAGACACTGCCAGCACCTACAATAATTGTTTCACTTACCAGAGGTCTGAGTATAACAAAAAAAGAAGTCAGGAAAGACAGTCTTTTACGTATGGTGACAGACCACATTCCAGTTTTTACTAAATAATAACACATCTATTAATCACTTATGTATTCTAAAAAACTTTATTATCAATTTGTATTTACAAAGAAATAGATATGCACTTTGTAGGGTAATTTATTAGTCAAAATTTTAAGGAATTTTCCTTGAATGAGATATTTGCATTCATCTCTGTTAATCACAATTCTCTTCTGTACAAAAAGTTACTAAAAGAGGAAAAATAAATCTCTTTGCTTTCTAACATATAAAAGCCATAAATGCAAGTAACTATTAGAAAAATTCACAAATAATTGGTAAATAGAAATTATTCTTCAACTGGCACAAAGAACATTTCTACTTTGAAGTCTTGAGCACAGATAAACAGTAAATTGTGTACTTCAACACCAACTTCTATGGCTCCTCAGCTCTACATCCTGCTTATTTACTATAATCTCTTCTGCTTTTACGCAGAACCTCCAAAAACAGAGAAAAGTCATCTCCTTAATAGTTTCATGTTCTAATTCCCACAAGTTTTTCATGCCTTCTACATGGAAACTATGCATTTTTACAAATACTCAGCCTATTTATAGGTCTTACTTCAATTTAAAATAAATCAGTATTTCAATTAGGAAAACACACAACTTGACTATGACAAGTATTTTAATTTTAAAACAATGCTTATGAATCAAAACTTAATCCAGAGGCTGGTGGAGTGGCTCAAGTGGTACAGTGTCTGCCTTGCAAGTGTGAGGCCTGGAGTTCAAACAAAAAAACCTTAATTCAGGATAGACATTTTTTAAGTATCTGGTAATTTTTAAATTTTAAAGGAAAGGTTTAAGAGGTTAATGGACCATGAACAAGCTGTCTTATTATACAATGGCTAATGATTACAGAAGAAACGGGGCTCAGATAATTGTATGGCCATGTTTATTGCAGCATTATTCACAATAACCAAAAGGTAGAAGCCACCTGAGCATCCACAGATGCATGAATGGATATACAAAATATGTGTGTGTGTGTGTATACAAAGAATGTTATTCAGCCTTAAAAAGGAATTTTTTTAAATAGAAGGAATATGACACGTGCTACCCACATGGATGAACCTTGAACAAATTATGCTAAGTAAGCCAGTCATGTGATGACAAATAGGGATCTAAAGCAGTCCAGTTCATAAGAGATGGAAACCAGAATGGTGGATACCAAGGGTAGGAGAGGTAAAAGGAAATCAGTAGGGTTTCTGTTCTGGAGATGATAGATGACCACAGAATTGTATGGTTAAAATGGCAAAATTTTATTTTACGTATATTTTTACCACAATAAAAAAGAAAAAGCATAAAGTTGAGTAGCACTCTGAAAACTGAACAACAGCCTATCTAATCACAGATGAAAACAATGAATAACTAGATGCTCTAATTGTTTAAGACACTTATACCTGGAAATTTCAGGGTTATTTTTTTTACTTTGCTTTCTTATTCCTTTCAGCCACCAGCACCCAAATTCATTTGATTATATTTACTCATTTTTTAAGTTATGGGTTTTATGATGGGAAGACCAGACTCCAAGAATCACAAATTACTATTTTCAGAAAAAAAGTGTATTCTTCTAGAAGACTAGGCTATGCAAAGAATAAAATTTCATATTGCACACTAGTATATTTTTATAACAAGCATTATCATTTTATACAATAATTTGATTCACCTTTATTCTGACTAGTTGATACAACCTTGAATTATATAATTTCTATAATCTCACCTAGCAATTTTAAGAAATTTTAAATACTGTTACAAATTTAACTCACAATCTGAAGAACTATTGACCCATGACTTACATTTATAGTAACCTGCTGTTAAGTTCATTACTTTCACAATTAAGCTACAAAACATGAATTATAAGAAATTTTAAGTTTCTATTCTTACGGTCTTATTTCAATCTAAAATAACCCAAAATTTCAACTAGTACAACACACAACTTGATTATGAGAGTTATGTGCATATATAGCCATCAAGAGCACAGACTTTGCAGTCAATGGCCTGGATTTGCATCCTGATTCTGCCACTTACTGGAAGTATGAATGGGTATATGATTTAAATTATTTAATCTATTTCCTCACTTTTAAAATGTGGATATTAATACCAAAGAGCTGTTGTGAGGAGTGTGTGTATAAAGCTCCTTGGTAATGTCTGACAAATATTAAATTCTTTTTTTTCAAGATTCAGTGTAGTTTTATTTCCCAAGAGTAGAGAGGAAGAATAAATTGAGGAAAACTCAACTCTGAACCCACTTAATATTAAATTCTCAATGACAGTCATTAACAGCAACATAGCAGGTAGAAATAAGAATATTGTGGGACTGAAAAACATTATATTGAAACTTCTTTATTGACAACATATAATTTGTGACTCTAAAATGAATTCAGGAAAAAAGATTAATTGTATTTTGTAAGACTTATTTTCTTTTGTTCAACTCTTCTAAGTAACTTGATTGTTAATGTTAATCAAATGAAATTACACCAAGCAAATTCATATATATACATGTGTACATACACAAAATCAAATGTACATACACACTCCTCTTTAATGTGCTTCATACAATGTGAGGAAGTTGTATAGAAACATGAGGAAAAAAGTTGAAGCGTAAACAGGAAAAGGCACAGACTACCACGAGAGTATA
This sequence comes from Castor canadensis, assembly GCF_047511655.1. Lineage (NCBI taxonomy): Eukaryota > Metazoa > Chordata > Mammalia > Rodentia > Castoridae > Castor > Castor canadensis. The sequence continues at coordinate 44,431,231 of NC_133405.1, read as the reverse complement.
AGGTACACAGATGTAGGCAAATTTCCAAGTTCAATGGTTGTGAAAAATTCACTTTGATCACATTATTGTTAACAAAAAAACACTACAATTCTTCAAGTAATTATTATCCTTGGTGATAAATCCACAAGTCCAGAAAAGTTGGATACTTATCCCTTCTTATCAATGTAGGCAAAAGTATTTATTTTCTTCAAACACCATCAAGTTGCTACCAGTTGCTACCAGTACTAAAGATTTCTAAAGTATATAATATTTGATAAATGAGATTTCAGCCAAAATTTCACTAGAAAGCACAAAATGTTTCTGTATTATCAAATATATACTTTTTACTAGCCAAATATAAAGAAAAATCCAAATTTCACAACAGAGTTATCTCCAAAATTGTGTTCCTTGGAATATTAATAGCACAAGACACTGGAGTGGGAGGATAAGAAGGGTTCTACAAGGGTCAAGTGTGGTGGTTCATGTCTATAATATTAGTACTTGAGAGGCAACAATAGGAAGACCACAGTTTGAGGCTAGTCTGGGCAAAAGTCAGGCATGGTGATATAAACATGTAGTCCTAGCTACTTGGGAGGCAGAATTAGGATTGCAGTCCCAGGCTGGTCCCAGTAAAAAGCAGGAGACCATAATGGGGGAAAAAAAACCTAAAAGGAAAAGGACTGGGGGTGTGACTCAAGTGATAGAGTACTTGCCTAGCAAGTGTGAAATCCTGAGTTCAATCCCCAGTACTGCCAAAAAAAAGTTTGTAGTCAAAGAAATTAAAGTCTAGAAAATGATGCCTTCTATACCTCTCTATTAAAGATTCATAATATTAACAAAAAAGGCTTTGAAAAGTCCTGCAATGAGCAGGGCTGTTTACATTTATTAACCCATGTTAGTGGTTTGGACAGTTAGTGTTTACCAAAGTTACTTGGCCACAGAATACTTTTCTAGGTAATGCTAAGGAATCAGTGTACCTCATAGCAAGTTACCTTGGGAAATGTACAGTAAGTTTTCTATGATTATTTATTAAGTGAGAAATTTTATATGTATTTGTCCCAAAAGCTTGCCATTAGCAGAATCTGTTAAAGTCCCAACATGACAAAAAAAAAATCTAGCATATCTAGGCTAGCATCTATACTCTCTTTAGAAAGTTGTCGTTCTTTCCAGAATATTTACTTTGACCTCTTATAGTCTGTATGTTAATCAAGTCCAAACACCCAGTATGTAATATCTATGAAAAGCTAAAAAATGAATGCGACCCTCTGAACAACTGATTTTTTATTGAGCTTCATGTAGCTGTGAGCTACTGCACACCTTCAAATATGAGAATATTAAACTCAGTTACACTGTTTTATTAACTGGTAGTTGAGCCTACTTTATATAATTCTACAGTAAAATAATGAATATTCTACAGCAATGTCATGATTGATTATTTTATTTCCCTGACATTCCTATTCAGTATATAGAATGAAATACTGTAATTACTACTTCACCTATTGAGGTTAAACAACTTGCACCAAGTACCAATAGTTAGCAAGGACCAATTTCATGTTGGACGGACAATGTACATATTGTAACTATAGAAACTGTGACAGATAATCACTCTAAAATATGACCAAAACCAGGAAATTCTTTTACTAAAACCCTATTAAGGAATTTTCTTCTTTTGAAATAATTTAGGAACATTTAGAAGTCTAAATGTGAATAAAAAGAATCAGCATGCTAGATAGCTTTTTGTGATTTCAAAAATTAAGAACAAAGTCTTAACAACCATAATGAGGCACTCATTACTTTGTCCTTGTGTTACATAAAACCAAATAAGCAAGCTACAATTAATTTGGGGTGAAGTATGAATGTGAATGATAATGCTGCCAGGCTGTGACATCACTTTCTTCCCAAGTTCTCTTTTCAACTTTAAAAGCACATAAAAGTGTAACACAATGTGTAAGATGAAAGAGATATCAACTATTTTTCAAAGGTCTAATAGGGAAAAAATAATGACTGTTATTATAGAAATAATATATTTTGATAACCCATTGACAATTTGGTCATTGATTTTTTTAAGTTATACAAAATAATCTGGCCACCGGAAGAAAAAATATCCCATCCAAACATCTATGGCAGAATACATATAATCACAGTGTTTTACATTATGATAATAAATATCAATAGGATTTTGTAAGAGACAAGGTAACTGGTCAAAGAGAAGGAAAAGTTTGACAGGAAAGGAGTTAAGAATGTTAATAATTCAGTAAAGGTAAAGGAGTTAAAATATTAGGTTCAAGTTTCATAAGCATTTTTTTAACGTAGAAGCAGAGGTAACAAAAATTGGTTTTCACCTGGTAAGTGTGTACTCCCTGAGTCCTGAATGCAAATTCATGGCAGAAAAAGTACCTATGCATCCACGCAATCTTTTGTCTCGACCAATCTTCCACGTTACAAACAGTGGGCTGTAATGGAAGATAAAAATAGGGTAAATCAATCAATTCAACTCAAGTATTTATTGAATAGCTATCATATGCTAAGTTAGTGCCTGAGATATAAGCTCTCAATGAGCTCAGGTTCTAGATCAGTAAGACTACATTAAGCAAAAAAAAAAAAAAAGTACATTGTATTGGGGGGGGGGTCCTATGTGCTATGTGTTAGGCATCAAAATGAACATTTTAACAAATTAACACTGATCAAAAACTCTAGGAGGCCTACTTTCAGATAAGGTAGTCCCACAGTTGATACATAATAAAATAGGTACTCAAACCTGGGTAATGTTGACTACAGAGCCTTAACAATCATGGGTGACTGCCGGATTTCTCATTTAAACAACAAGTTACTGATTGATTCATCAGTCTAATTTAGAAAATCGGGGAGGGGGAATCAACAACTTGAATAAATACTTTCTGACAATATAGCAGTTATGTGTACACTGGGAAAGGTGCTAAGGAAGGAACATGGAAGTACAAGAGGCAGTCATTGTTCTCTTGGAACCAATACAGGAGGTAGACGTTCGCAGTAAACTAATACAAGATAAAAGGAAATAAGCCACATAAACCATGTCTAAAATGCCATAGCAAAAGTTTGTCATGCTTGATAATCTTCAGTTTGCCCTACAAAAATTAGTAGGATTCAGATAGGTGAAGGGCAATAGCAAATATTAACAAACTAATACTTTTAAGTAGAAAAATTATTTTAATTTTTATACAAAAGTGTTGCCTATAAATATATCTCAACCATCACAGAGTAGGGTGTCAATTATAATAAAATTACATAAAAAATAATGTGGTTTTAAATGAAGATTAATACACTAGTTATTTTGATTCTGCCTCAAATGAATGACAGCCACAATTAAGTCTAGGGTTAGAGGAGTGGCTCAAGTGGCAAAGCACCTGCTTAGCAAGCATGAGCCCCTGAGTTCAAGTCCTAGTACAACAAAAAAAGTCTAAAAATAATTATGTCCTAATTATAAGCAACTTTCTGCCAATTTTATGAAATTAATATACACATTTTAGGATATTTTAGAAAAAGATAAATACCCCACAGTTGGGGATGGTCTGTATTAATGTGAGTATTCACTGTTACTCATTCACTGTTATTCATGTAACACTGGTATGATACATTTTTGCTTTGTAAAAATTTGAATTTTAGGGGTACATACCATATGTAATAAATTTCTTACCAAGTCTTTTGTTACTCATAGGAATATTAGTATCTTAAAACATACACATTATCTTTAAAGCTAAATTTTCCATCATCCAAAACACCACCACCAACAAGTGCTGGGGAAGATGTGGGAAAAAAGGAACCCTAATCCACTGCTGGTGGGAATGCAAGCTGGTGCAACCACTCTGGAAAAAAATTTGGAGACTTCTTAAAAATCTAAACATAGACCTGCTATATGATCCAGCAATCCCACTCCTGGGGATATACCCAAAGGAATGCGACACAGGTTACTCCAGAGGCACCTGCACACCCATGTTTATTGCAGTTCTATTCACAATAGCCAAGTTATGGAAACAGTCAAGATGCCCCACTACTGATGAATGGATCAAGAAAATGTGGTACTTGTACACAATGGAATTTTACTTAGCCATGAAGAAAAATGAAATCTTATCATATGCAGGTAAATGGATGGAACTGGAGAACATCATTCTGAGCGAGGTCAGCCAGGCTCAGAAGACCAAAAATCGTGTGTTCTCCCTCGTATGCGGACTTTAGATCTAGGGCAAGTGCAGCAATGTTGTTGGACTTGGATCACAAGAAAAGGGGAGAGCACATACGGGAGATACAGGAATAGGTAGAAAACCCAAAACATGAAAGCGTTTGATGTCCCCACCCAGAGGAACTAATACAGATACCTTAAAACGACAGGTTATCCCTAGCAGGGGATCAGGAACCAATGTAAAGATCAGTTAGAGCTGAATCAACATGGTTACACGAAAGCAATAGTAGGAATCTTTCTGTATAGCTATCCTTAACTCAACTAGCAAAAATGCTTTGTCTTCCTTATTATGCCTATGTCTTTTCTTCAACATAATTAGTGATAAGGGCAGAACAGGACCTGCCTGGAACTGAGGGGGAGAGGGGGAGAGGGTGCGGAAGGGGAGCAGGGTGGAGAAATGACCCAAACAATGTATGCATATGTGACTAAATGAACAACAACAAAAAGCTAAATTTTACCTCATTTTTCACTTTGTAACTTGGTATACCAAATGTCAGCAACGATTTCTATGGACAGATATCAATCCTCTCCCATCATACTGACTATATATTATCTTTAAGTAGAAGTTCTTTGGAGCTTTGGCAGCTTCAGAATAATGTGAATCATACTGTGATATGTAGAATACTGTGTCTTTTACTATGGTGGCTTCTCGATAATGCAGAACTATACTGTTTATTCTCTTACTCGGTGACTTGAATGAGAAACCTAAAAGTGTGAGTGAATTCATTTCCTATCAAAAACACTAGAAATGAAGTCATTTAAAAGTATCTTACCTTTAATTCTCTTTATTTAGCTCAGTAAAATATACACATACATCATTCTTATAATACTATAACACTATCTGCTCAATTAAATATTGGAAACATAAAGGATAAAAAGTACACAAACTAAATACTGTACTGTACTATGAAATATACTAGGGCATTAAAACACATGGTGGGGGCAATTACATAAGTTTCTTATAATGCTAGGCTATCACCCATTAGGGAATAATTAATTTGGAGCTTACATGCTAGAGGATAAGCTGAATTTTTGCAAGGTAGCCAGGGAACAAAGGCATTCCACAACAACCAAGGGCATGGGGATGTAAAAGTGCACAGTACATTCAAGGAACAGGTAACTTGACGATCTCAATAACTTGCTATGCTCTCTTTCACATTTAGCATTCTTTGAATTTTAGGCACTGTTGAATATGTGTTCTCAAGAGCCTTGATAAAGCAGATGCAGAATTATCTATACTCTCCCTGTTCCTTACCTGCCCCAGGCAACATCTGCTTTAGGAGTTAGGATTACAGGGAAGTCCTGTCAAAGGTGGGGGCAGGTGGAAGGTGTTACTGATCAACCCTACTGTATTCAGGACAGGTGCCTGAAGATGGAAGAAATCAGATTTTTAGTAGACAGAATATAACTATTCCTCAAAAATCTGGGACTCTGATTTCTCATTTACGAATGCTCATCCAACATTTTTTATATAAACATGTTCATGGACTTAAAAATAACTTAAAATGTCTAAAAGCAACATTAAAGGGAAAAAGAATCCAGGAAGTTAAGCATTTTAAACTAGACTGAAACAGAATAAACATCACTAAGCACAAGAGACAGCATCTTGAGTGTGGTAACTACTTTGTACAGGGCAATGACTTACAGGAACATTTAATACGTATTATCTAAAAATAGCAACAAAATTTTTTCTTGACCCAACACACAGAGGGAAGGAATTGGCGATTTCATTCTTAAATATGCTATTAAAGCATGTATGAGTTCCCAAAAGTATGTTAGACATCAGCAAAATCAGACCAAAGAAGAAAAATGGTTTTGATCCTTTTGAGAGGAGCTACTCGATGACAAGGAAATAGTTCATAGTGAGACAAAGATTGAATGCTTTTGGAAAATGCTTTTGCCATATGGTTTAAGGCCACCTACACACATTTTTTAAAAACTACAAACTACAAAAGGTCTCAAAATGAGATGAAATATTAATGGAAAAGTTTATCTGAGGGTAACCAGACATAGCTTTTTAAGAATTATCCTACTTATGCATATTTTGTACCATTACATTCTGAGAAACCTTTGGAGGAATATAAACTCCATTTTTCCAAGTCTGTAGACAGAAACAGGAAGTAACCACCTAATCCAGGTGCATCCCATCTGCCAACTGGCAGCCAATACTGTCAAGACAACAGTGGTTCTCAAGGAAATGTAGTTGCACAGAATCAGCAAAAGTACAAAAAGCAATGTAAATCTGCATAACACACTCCCCAATACAAGTTGCATACCACTTCTAATGCCCTTCTTCTGGCACTTTTATTGATGTAAACCAAATCTATGTTTGTAGCCAGGTGTGGTTGGCTCATGTGTGTAATCCTAGCTACTCTGGAGGTGGAGATCAGAAGGGTCATGGTTTGAGGTCAGCCTAGGCAAAAAGGTAGAGAGGGCCAATCTCAATTAGTAAGCCAGGCATGGTGGCCCATGTGCCTGCCATCCTAGCTACATAGGAGGCAAAAAAAGAAATTACAGTCCAGGCAAGCCTAGGCAAAAACCACAAAACTCTATTTTAAAAATAAGCAAAGCAAAAAGAGTTGGGGGTGTGGCTGAAGTGGTAGAGTGCCTGACGAGCAAGCATGTGTCTCTGTGTTCAAACCTTAGTACTATATATAGCCCACTTCCACAATTAGATGAGACAATGAAAAAGGTATATGTACTTAACAATATTGTACTGCAAAGCTTACCTCTCCTTCCATACAAGGCAAAGTTGGAAGTTTAAAAAGAAAATCTTAGACCATGGTGAGCTCTCAGTTTGTTAATTTACTATTCATTAAGATTAGATTCTTTAGAATAAATAGGTGGAATAAATAGAATAAATATAGGTAGCAACATTAACAAAATAGTATCAATCTTATCAATATAATAATAATTTACTAAGGCAAGGGTACTCAGCAAGATTACATATATCGAAGGTAGATAGAGGAAAATAGAGAAGCCCTGTATCTTGATTTATTTCTTCTGCCATCAAATAATGATTGCTTCTCAACTGTACTCAGGTTCCTCAGTAGCTTAGCTCAAAAATTCAATTTTACTTATTATTCCTAACATCTAACCAAACTCAATATAATTCTCCAGGATTAAGAACCTTAAAGATAAACAGAACTGATGGTGTCTTATTTCCACCACCAGGTTAAAACATTTTGGGTCCTAATACATGAAAAAGAAGTTATATATTTCCTTTCCAAACAATATAAACTATAGGCTTAACTCATAAAAACATACCTAATATGATTAAATCTTGAGTTATTTAGCTCAGGCTACCATAACAAATACCATAGCCTGGGTGCCTTATACAACAAAAATTTTTTCTTGCAGTTCTGGAGGCTACAAAGTCCAAAATCCAGACCATGTTAGGGTTTGGTTTCTGGTGGAGGCTCTCTTCCTGGCTGTACAAAGCTACTGCTCCTCATGTGCCATTTGCTGTGAGCATGTTAGGGTAGGCTCTCCACTACCTCATCTTACAAGGACACTAATCCTATCAGAACAGTGCCCCTTCTTTATGACTTCACTTAAACTTAATTACTTCCTTATAGGACTTGTCTCCAAATACAGTCACATTGAGAGTTAGCTCTCAAACACAGAGGTTTTTTTTTTTTTTTTTTTGTGGTACTGGGGTTTGAACTTAGGGCTTCACATTTGCTAGGCAGGAACACTTGAACATAAGAATAAGGGGGGTAGACAAAATTTAGTCCATAGCAAATCCCCAACAAAAACTTTAGTACATAGTTTAAAATTTATGTAACAGTCATTTGCTAAAAGAGCCTTTAGAAAATAACCCATTTCCTTTTCATTTTACAGGTGAAAAAAAAGAGATCCAGGAAAATGAGGGCAGAGTCACCAAGCTAGTTAGTGTCAGAACTTGACAAGTCTACAAATTTTACTACCTGTTTTTTTCCACTGAAGCAAAAAAAAAATTGTGAGAGGTAGACTGGGTGTGGTGGTACAGGCCTATAATCCCAGCACTCAAGAGATTAAGGCAGGATGATCAAGGTATTGAGGCCAGCCTGGGTAACATAGTGAGATCCAAGACAGCCTGGACTACATAGCCAGACACTGTCAAAAAAATGTGAATAGGGCTGGAGTGTGGCTTAAGTGGTAGGGTACCTGCTTAGCAAGCATGAGGCCCTGAGTTCAAACCCCAGAACCACAAAAAAATAGAGAATAAGCATAGGTATGTGGTAAATTACCAGAAAAGGAAAATCCTATGAATACTACAAGTTATCATACAGGTGATCAATCAGAAACACCAATTTTCTCCTTTCAGGAAGGGAAAGATTAGCTAAGAAGATACCAGGACAAACAAGAAATTCCAGATGGTCTAGAAAGACTAACACCAATTTACACATTCCTCCACTAGTATCATTATAAGCCTACAGAAAAACCTACTACTTCACCTTTGATGGCTTGCCAACACCCTTTCTGACCCCTTTCTCAGACTTCTCACTTCACTTTTTCCTGTTACTTAGCCAGCCTTCATCAAACCCAGGTCTTCTTTTATCTACAAGTTATCTTCTAAATCCACATTTTCACTTACCATTGAGAAAATTTGGTAAGTATGGGTTCTGACTATTTGATCAAGTAATTCTTACTATGGAATGAATAAAACTAATTCTTTCAGATAATATGAAATTCGAAGCAATAAGAAAGGTAAGGAGAAGAAGGCACTTTTCTTGGGGAGTCAAGGTGGAGAAGTTAAAGTTCAGGTGCATTTTACACATTCTCGTCCACATCAATCCTTTACTACAGATGAAGAAAATGTGCTAAATAACTACTATAGCCCTACATCACACTCCTCCTTCAACCTTTGTAAATAGATTATATCCCATGGAACTCAGGGAACTAAGGAGACCCTGCTTAGACAAATTGGATTAGTATAGAAGACCACAAATATCTGAATGTGGAAATCAGGAACTTCCATTCTTCAATACTTTTCTTTCCCTGGTATTTCCAAAAATTCAATCATACCAACATTATATTCTCTTTTCCCCCATTTTTATAATTGTAATTTAGCTGGTAAATGCCAGAGGAAGGAAGAGACACAAAAGTCTAACAGATGATTGGCAAGGCTGATTTTTTTTTTTTTGTAAATCAAGGGTAATCACCACTGACATACAACCACCCAAATCATAAGCATATTTTAATGGATTAGCATGATTCAGTCCATTTCTGAACTGAAAGAACATTTCTTCCCTTTAGCAAGTCTAAATCAACAATTTTCAGCAAACTTTTTGTTTAAAAAATTCATTCTCAGACTTGATGTGCTGAGATAGTCTATCCTATCATTTTGTTTATTACAGCAATAAATTAGATGAGAAAGATTACCTGGACTGGAAAAAATAGTATTTGCACATATTTTCCTAATATATACTGGAGTGAGTATTGAACTTAATATATGGTAAAATTTTAAGGATGAAGTAGCTGTGTTTCTTTTTCTGATGGCAAGAACACACAACAAATCTTTATTACCCAATGACCTCACATAAATTTTAAGTGACAATTTGCAATAGATTTAAAAAATGAAGTAATTTCTATTAGGACCTGAAACTATTTGCTCAAAGAGCTTTAAGGCTGGTGACTCAGTTTCTACTATGAAAATTATTTATTTTAATATAAAACAGATTAGGCAAAATAGGAGTTTATAGTAAATCTTAAGATTCCTAAACTTAATGTAAGTAAAACCAAGAAAAATTGAAGTAGGTCTAGAAGCTTTAAAGTAAATATTAATGGATACAATTTAGTCTAATTTTTTATGCCATTAAGTACTTTTTATGGGATTTTTGTTTTGGCACTTCCATTTCACTGAGTATGCCGCAGAGTTAGGGAATTCTTAGTGCTTTAAACAAAACAATGAAAACAACTAAGGGTTTGTTTGTGTTTTCACCGCAAAGCTCACTCAATTAGCAGAAGTAGAGTAGATGGGAATATGCTATTTGACTTAAACAGTAACATAAAAAGAGCTAAAAAATTATTTAGCTTCTTCATTCTAGATTTTTTTTCCCATTCCAAAAAAAAAATCTGATGAAATGTATAAACTTAATAAATAATACCATAATAAAACTGATGTATTTGTTTTTCACATGTTTTCTGGGTTTAGCAAGGTAACTATTTTGATATTAAGGGCCTTGTATTGTTTATGTGCTCCCATGGAAGAAAGGAGCTGGAAAGACTCAGCTTTATAGCAGGAATTCCGCAAGACCTTCTGAGTTTAAGGAGAAGAAAGACAGGATGCAGGGGCAAAGTAGTCAACAAAGTAGTCAGAGCTGCTTACATTGTCTTTGATTTTTTTCTTTCCCTATTTTTTGCCTTTCAGAAAAGTTCACCTTCTGAAGAACCTCCACTTATGAGACATTGAAAAGGTGGAGGATCTTTTACTTTTATTTTTTGCTGTGCTGAGGATCAAACCCAGGGCCTTGTTCATGCTAATCAAACACTCTACCACTGAACTATATGCCTAATCTGAGGTGTTTTTCAGATGGAATTAACACCCTTACCTCTAAAATGCTTTGTCAGTTTTATCATAATATAATTTATAGATAATAAAAGCACCAAATTTATGTGTAAAATTCAATAGATTTTGACAAAGGTACATATTCATGTAACCTAAACCAAAATCAGGATACAGAACACTTCTATCATTCCAAAGAGTTTACTCATGCCTTTTTGCAATCAAACAAATCCACTTTCTGTGAATATGGTTTTGCTTTTTTTAGAATTTCATATAAATGTATTTTGTGTCAGTCTTCTTTTACCTAGCATGTTTTTGATATATATTCATGCTGTGTGATCCTTTTTTTTCTTAATATTTCATTGGATGAATATACCATAATTTTTTATCCACTGAACTGCTGAAGTATATGTGAATTACTTCCAGTTTAGGGATATTATAAATAAAGGCATTACGAGAGTATTTGTCCTCAAGTTTTTTAACAGCTTTACTGAGGTATAATTGATATATACATAGAAATATACTTTCTTTGAGATATGGTCTTACTATGTTGCCCAGGCTGGATTCAAGTTTGTGAAGCTCCAGCCTCAGCCCCCCAAGTAGCTGGAATTATAGGCACTCAATACTGCATCTGGTAAAATGCACATACTTAATGTGTACAATCTGATGAGTCTGGATATATATAAACAATTATGATACTATCACAATCTAGGTAATAGATACCTAACACCTCTCCCAAAAGTTGTGTCCCTTGGCTTTTGTTTGCTTTATGGTAAGAACACTTAACATTTACCTTCATAAGTTTTGAAGTATGTAAGACTGTAAACTCTAGGCACTACATTGTATAGTATATTTTTAGAACTTACTTACCTAGCACAACTGAAACTTCATACCTATTGAACAACTTCCCCACCCACGTAAACCCCTGGTAACCATTGTTACAGTCTCCACTTCTCGTAGATCAACTATTACAATATTTCATGTCAATTAGTTCCAGCTAGTTAGTAGTGTTGATCAGGTTTTCTATGTCTTCACTGATATTTTTATGTACTTGTTCTATCAACTACTATGTCAAGTGTTGAAATATCCAACCCTAATTAAGGTTTTCATCTATTTATCCTTTCAGATACTATCTTTTCTTCATGTATTTTGAGGTCCTGTTAGGTGCATACATATTTAGGATTATTACTTCTTGATTAATTGATCACTTTATCATTATGAAATGGCCCTCCTTATTCCTAGGAATACTGCTTGTCCTAATGTTTAATTCATCTCATATTAACATAGTCACTCCTGCTTCCTTATGATTAGTGTTTATATAAGATATCTTTTTTACTTTTAATCTATCTGTGCCTATCCTTAAAGTCAGTTTCTTATGTATAGTATATAGTTAGGTCTTGTATTTTTATACAGCTTTTTAAATGGAATGGTTGGATTATTTATATTTAGCCACTAATACAGTTAAGTTTAAATCTACCATGTCTGTATTTGATATTGCCTACCTGTTCTCCATTTATCTTTTTCTGTTTCCTTTGTGAGTATATTTTAGTATTTTATCACCACTATTAGCTTATTATGCCTTTTTCATGGTTGCTCCATAAAGACGTATCTTTAACTTACTACAATCTACCTTTAAGTAATATTATATCACTGCACATATAATTTATGGACCATTTCATCCTTTCTATTCTTTGGTACTTCATATCTCTTACTTCTTCTTTATACTTACAAATCCCATAAAAATAATTAATTTTGCCTTAAACAACCACTTAACTTTTAAAGAAATATTAAAATGAGGATAGTCTGTAGTCTAATTACCTATTTATCTCATTCAATGAATTTTCATTTAATATAGTATACTTTTCAGTTTCAGAAGTTCTGCTTATGTTTCCCATTTCTTTACTTGCTATATTTATGTATTTCTTTTTAATCCTTCAATATATTTTCTTAGCTGCTTTAAACAACTTGTCTGCTAATTCTATACCCACCATTTCTGGTTCTGTTTATATTAACTGACGTCCTCCTACTCACATTTTAGAGCCTCATAGAATGAGCGCCTAGTAATTTCTGCATGCTAGTTACTATAGTAATTACATGGCTGAGTGTCTGGACTTTGCTATCTTTCTGCAAGGAGTATTGAAGTTTTGTCATACAGTTCAATTATTTATCAATGATTATTTCCAAGGTGTGGTTTTAAGTTTGGTTCATTTTGGTGTAGAGTAACCTTTATTCTGGGGCTAATTTAACCCTACTACCATGGTACAACCTTCCTAGGGCCTCTACTGGATGAACTGATGAGTCAACAATATCTCACACTTGCTGTGTAACTCAAATGTCTCTTAACCCTTTGTGAGTTTGTGGGTTCACAAATGCACAGGCTCATATTCAGGCAAAGATAAGAGGAACATCTACACAGATTTCTCTGTGTAGGGGCGGTGGGGAGCTATTTCTCTGAGTAGCTCCCCATCTCTAGTATAGTACTCTGTTCCACAAATTCCTGCCACCTAGGTGTCCCTGAGTTCTTATCTCTGTTTCATCAGTTCAGCAAGACTGTAGGCTCTGCTTTGGGTTTGCTCTAACAAGGTTGTGATCTTGAAACCGCCTGTAGGCAAAAAGCTAGGATAACTTTAGAGTTCACTTTCTCTTAGAGATCACAAGCCTTGCTGCCTATTGCCCAACGTCTGAAAACTTTTTTTTCATGGGTTTTTCTAGTTTCTAGTTGTTTACAGAGGATGTGAGTTGGGAAAGAGCCAGTCTTGTACTGGTTACTCTTTCATGGACAGAAGTAGAAATCTTGAAGCCTTTTAACCATGAGTTACTTTAAGGGTCAAACTCTGTGGTAGGTTTCACATCTGAAATTTGGAAAACCTTGCCACAAATAATAGAAGATTACTACCAGCAGGAAAACAGTGCAGGAAGCAGAAGGCAAAAGGGACAGAACTCTTCAGCTTTGACAGGTGGTGAACGCTGAAGAATATGAAGTGACTCAACCAATTTCAGGGGCAGCACATGGTTTAAATCCAAAGGTTAGAGATGTCACTGTTAAAATTTTTTATATTGAGAACTTTAATGTCCAAAGTAATGAAATAAAAAAGTCAAAGCAGTCAGGTAGAAATTGAACTTGACAAAAGTGTCAATTAACAAGTTACACTGATATTTCCTTCTTTAAACCCATGACAAATATAGCTCACTCCTCTTATTGTCCTTCCATCAGTTAAAAACAATAAATGCAGTCTGAACAACCTTATTCACAACACCTAAAAAATCTTGAGGAAGTCCTTAATAATCATGAACTATGTCTGAAGCAGATTGTTTTATTATTGCTACTTTTAAAAGGCTATTCTTTTAGCTATGATGACTTAAATAACCTTACAGCACAACTATTTCCCTCACTAAGGTCATAGACAACATTGAATTTATCAGTCTTCACTAGTAGAAAACTTGCAATAAAAATGTAGTATCTATAGAAGAGACGTCACCTAAGGACAGGAATCCTACTTAATTTAAGGAAAGGAGATTTGCAAAGTCCTTTTGCAATGGAATAAAAAAAATAACATGATATGTACCATTAAATTATTACATGAAACCAATAATTTAAAATTCCCCACTAACACATAAGGCAACCCTATGTGTTAGTATGATGGTTCAACATTCCAAAAGTAAGGTGAGCTGGCTTCCAGTCTGGGAGACAAAGAACAAAGCAAGACTCTACAGAAAATTAGGACAGTAATAAGCAAGCCAGTATAGGCCTACAACAGAAAAGCAAAATCCATGAATGACATTGGCTGGGAAATCAAGGTAATAAGATAGTAAAATGAGGATAATTATTTATGGATAAAGCAGCCTTCTAGCCTTGTTCTTCTCTTTAGGTAGTCCTATATAACTGCATACTTCAAAGCCTGTAACTCTGTAAACAAATGAAACAGAAGCTAAAACAAAGGGACCAAACTCCCTGAGAAGATAAGGAAGAATACAGCAGCCCTACCAACAAGCTCTAGTACAACTTCCTATGTATATTTAAATGCTTGGCCCCATAGCCAACTTTTTACCACATACTAAAAATATGTGTGTGTTGTTTGATATAAACCACCTGAAAAATAGTATTCCAGCATGGGAACTAAATTATTGATTTTAAAGAAGAATACGTAGAAATTAGAGAAAGCATAGATAAAACTGTTGATACTGTTTGTGTCATAAAAATTAAACATTAGAAGATTTAAAATGTAAAAATTCACTAGTGTTCTAAAGATAAAAATCTGGAAAACTGTTTCAAAATGATATAAATGGACTGGATATTAATAAAAAGCAACTCATTGAAAGAAAGTATCAAAACATAATCACATTTTTATTCACAATAAATTTAATACACATCCACAACAAACTGTTCTGCAAAACACAGAAAACTAGAGAGAAGAAAATAAAATCATATTTAATCTCACAGCAAAAATAAAATGAAAATTTACAATGTTCCCTGAATCTTTTTCTATGGAAATATTTTCACATAATTCAATGTGGCAGAGTACTTGTCTAACAGGTGTGAGGCCTGGGTTCCATCCCCAGGTCCAAAAAAAAAAAAAAGCACACTATGGTTTTACAGTTGAACTGCACAACATTTTTCTACATGGTTAACATTCTTCAGAACTATTTTAATGGCTCCATGATATTTCTCAGATTCATTTTCTAAGGTTAGATTTTTATAATAAACAGAATTAAGAGATCAAAGTGTATGAAAATTTTTACTACTCTTGATGCACTTTACCAAACTGCTTTTCAGAAAGACACTACCAGTAAAAAGACTGGATTCATTAAAAGTTAATACTTTGAGTATTTATTTACAATCACCATTAGTGAATCATTTTAATTGGTGGCAGCTGCTTTAAATGTTCTCCTTGTTAAATCAGTAAAATACCACAATGGAAACAGACTCTCTTAATTTAATGTCAAATGGCAGTTATAGTTTAAAAATTAAACTTAAGTATATTTGCCTCATGATCAGAATGGCTTCTTTCCAACTTATACACTACCTTTCCTACTCAGGGCTTTGTGCTTTCTAGGCAGGTGCTCTACAACTTGAGCTATGCACCCAGCCCTTTTTTGCTTTGTTTCAGATAGGGTCTTGCATTTTTACTTGGGACTGGCTATGATACCTATGCTCCCGAATAGCTAGGATCAGAGGTATGTTCCACCATGCCTGTTTTTTTTTGGGTGAAATGGAGTCTCACTAACTTTTTGCCCAGGCTGGACTCAAACCACAATCCTCCCAATCTCTGCCTCCCGAGTAGCTTGCATTACAGGCTTGTATCACCATGCTGATTCTTCCTTCATAACTTTGAAACACTTACGTTAAAAAGAACTTAGTCTATGGTCCTAATGCCCCAAATCTAGAAGCATCTGGGGAGAGCTGTTTTATACTGTGCTTTGTTAAACACATCATAGTTAAATAGATAATTAAAAATATGCCTATTTTTAGTGTTCTTGGTATAGCACACCATAAGCAAGGCAAGACATTACATTTAAAAGAATAAGAAAACAACTCTGAAAGTATTTGGTATGAGGCGGTTTCTCCAAAGGTGTTTTATTTATAATAGCCTTCTTTTGAAACCTTTGTTTGGCCATGCCCTGTACCCCAACTCCATCAAGAAAGCAAGGTCTTAACACAAATAATGGAAAAGGTAGGTACCAGAGGGCTGTCAGAGACATTGTTCCTTTTCTGAGGTCATCTTCCCAAGAACTAACTTTTTTAAAGGGTCTACTAAGGGTCTCCGATAGCTATTATAATTTATTAATCTCCTGGCTTAGGTAAAATTTTTAAAGTTCTTTATTTTTCTTCACAAAACCTATCACTACCTATCTTTTCATTGTTTACCTGCTGGATTGTAAACCTCAAGAAGACAGAGAGCTTAACTTTTGCATAGCTATATCTCTAGCTCCAGGCACATAGTAAAGAGCTAAATATGTTTGTTGAATGAAAGAAATGAAATAATTTAATCTAAAAGATCTAATGAAACTATGTCACATCAAAAAAAATGTTTTGTTGTGAGTCTAGGCCCAAGAAGTACTGCTTTTGAACGTTTACTGTTAAGTCTAACTGAGGCCGACAGAATTTACACCACAGGCATAAACAGCCTTCCCTGGCTACTAGGTAGGGTTTTTAATTTCCACAATTTAGAGCTATCTCTTATGGAGACAAACAGGAAGAAAATCAGGAGAAACCTAAGAAATAGTCTGTCCTTAGAAGTCTGGTAATTAGAGCAATCATGTACCAGGACCTCAGAGATCAAATCCCTGTGGTTTAGAAGGACAGAAGTGCTGGAACAGGGCAGAAAGGAGAGGGATTTCAGAAAACACAAGCCCAAGGTACAACTTTACTCACCAGTCAGAAGACAGTGAGGGAGTCAAACAATTCCCTTCATCCTCACACATGGATATACAAGATGGATACTACCCACTTGATGAAATGCTATGGGAATTTAAGAACACTATCCATTAAAAATGTCCTGAAAACTGCCAAGTAGTAGAATGCCTATTAATACGGCTGTTAACTATTAATGTTACCATCATTTTTGGCCAATGAGACTGCTACTTGGTAGGTAAGTAGCATCTTAGTAACTGTTGATGTCATTGCATGGATACCTGGGAGAAGTAGAGATATTCTGAGTGCTATACTTTATTATAATAAATATAATTTAGCAGGTGGTTCTTGAAAGACGTCCATATTTAGCAAGTGTAACTTTCTGGTGTTGATGGGGTGAACAATGAGAGACTAAGTCTCCCTCATCAAATTCGTCTGAAGGTTAAGACTATTAAAGGAGGCAAGCTAGAGTCAGCATTCAGTGAGAGCACTCTATTGGCTTACCTATATGTACAATGTTATGCTTTTATGTATCAGTTAAAAAATAAATTCAATCAAAAGGCACCGTTTGACGAAATGGATTAAAAAGGAAGATCCAACAATTTGTTGCTTACAGGAGACCCATCTCACCAACAGAAATAAGCATAGGCTTAGGATGAAAGGCTGGAAGATTTACCAAACCAATGGCCCCTGAAAACAGGCAGGAGTAGCAATACTTATCTCTGATAAAGTAGACTTCAAAACTACATTGATCAAACGAGATAAAGAAGGACAGTCCATACTAAAAAAAGGGGAAAGAGACCAAAAGGAAATAACAATTATCAACCTATATGCACCCAATGTCAACACACCTAATTTCATCAAACATACCCTGAAGGACCTAAAAGCATATATTAACTCCAACACAGTGGTTGTGGGAGATTTTAACACCCCATTATCATTAATAGATAGCTCATCCAAACAAAAAATCAATAAAGAAATCCAAGATCTAAAATATACAATAGATCAAATGGACATATTTGATGTCTAAAGAACATTTCATCCAACTTCTACACAATATACATTCTTCTCAGCAGCCCATGGAACCTTCTCCAAAATAGATCATACCCTAGGGCACAAAGCAAGCCTCAGCAAATATAAGAAAATAGAAAGTACACCATGTATTCTATCTGATCACAATGCAATAAAACTAGAACTCAACAACAAAAGTAAAGACAAAAAACATGCAAACAGCTGGAAATTGAATAACTCATTACTTAATGAACAATGGGTCATTGATGAAATAAAAGAGGAAATTATAAAGTTCCTGGAAGTCAATGAAAATGAAAACACAACCTATCGGAACCTATGGGACACAGCAAAGGCAGTCCTGAGAGGAAAGTTTATAGCCATGAGTGCATATATTAAAAAGACTGAAAGATCCCAAATCAATGACCTAACGATACATCTCAAAGTCCTAGAAAAACAAGAATAAGCAAATCCCAAAACAAATAGGAGAGAAATAATAAAAATAAGAGCTGAAATCAACAAAATAGAAACCAAAAAAACCATACAAATAATTAATGAAACAAAAAGTTGATTCTTTGAAAAAATAAACAAGATCAACAGACCCCTGGCATACCTGACTAAAATGAGGAGAGAAAAAAACCCAAATTAGTAGAATCAGGAATGCAAAAGGGGAGATAACAACAAACACCATGGAAGTCCAGGAAATCATCAGAGACTACTTCGAGAACCTATATTCAAATAAATTTGAAAATCTTAAAGAAATGGACAGATTTCTAGATACATATGATCATCCAAAACTGAACCAAGAGGAAATTAATCACCTGAATAGACCTATAACACAAAATGAAACTGAAGCAGCAATCAAGAGTCTCCCCAAAAAGAAAAGTCCAGGACCTGATGGATTCTCTGCTGAATTCTACCAGACCTTTAAAGAACTGATACCAACCCTCCTTAAACTGTTCCATGAAATAGAAAGGGAAGGAAAACTGCCAAACACATTTTATGAAGCCAGTATTACACTTATCCCAAAACCAGGGCAAAGACACCTCCAAAAACAAGAACTATAGGCCAATCTCCTTAATGAACATCGATGCAAAACTCCTCAACAAAATAATGGCAAACCAAATTCAACAACACATCAAAAAGATCATTCACCACGACCAAGTAGGCTTCATCCCAGGAATGCAGGGGTGGTTAAACATACAAAAATCAATAAACGTAATAAACCACATTAACAGAAGCAAAGACAAAAACCACTTGATCATCTCAATAGATGCAGAAAAAGCCTTTGATAAGATCCAACACCATTTCATGATAAAGGCTATAAGAAAACTAGGAATAGAGGGAAAGTACCTCAACATCATAAAAGCTATATATGACAAACCTACAGCCAGCATTATACTTACTGGTGAAAAACTGAAACCATTCCCTCTAAAATCAGGAACTAGACAAGGATGCCCACTATCTCCACTCCTATTCAACACAGTACTGGAATTCCTAGCCAGAGCAATTAGGCAAGAAGAAGGAATAAAAGGAATACAAATAGGTCAAGAAACTGTCAAAATATCCCTATTTGCAGACGACATGATCCTATACCTTAAAGACCCAAAAAACTCTACTCAGAAGCTCCTAGACACCATCAATAGCTACAGCAAGGTAGCAGGATATAAAATCAACATAGAAAAATCATTAGCATTTCTATACACTAACAATGAGCAAACGGAAAAAGAATGTATGAAAACAATTCCATTTACAATAGCCTCAAAAAAAATCAAATACCTAGGTGTAAACCTAACAAAGGATGTGAATGACCTCTACAAGGAAAACCATAAACTTCTGAAGAAAGAGACTGAGGAAGACTATAGAAAGTGGAGAGATCTCCCATGCTCATGGATTGGTAGAATCAACATAGTAAAAATGTCAATACTCCCAAAAGTAATCTACATGTTTAATGCAATTCCCATCAAAATTCCAATGACATTCATTAAAGAGATTGAAAAATCTACCGTGAAATTTACATGGAAACACAAGAGGCCACGAATAGCCAAGGCAATACTCAGTCAAAAGAACAATGCTGGAGGTATCACGATACCCGACTTCAAACTATATTACAAAGCAATAACAATAAAAAATGCATGGTACTGGCACAAAAACAGACATGAAGACCAGTGGAACAGAATAGAGGACCCAGATATGAAGCCATACAACTATAACCAACTTGTCTTTGACAAAGGCGCTAAAAATATACCATGGAAAAAAAGAAAAAGTTCTTTAACAAAAACTGCTGGGAAAAGTGGTTAGCAGTCTGCAAAAAACTGAAACTAGATCCATGGTTATCACCCTATACCAATATTAACTCAAAATGGATCAAGGATCTTAATATCAGACCCCAAACTCTAAAGGTGATACAGGAAAGAGTAGGAAATACTCTGGAGTTAGTAGGTATAGGTAAGAACTTTTTGAATGGAACCCCAGCAGCACAGCAACTAAGAGATCGCATAGATAAATGGGACTTCATAAAACTAAAAAGCTTCTGCTCAACAAAAGAAATGGTCTCTAAACTGAAGAGAACACCCACAGAGTGGAAGAAAATATTTGCCAGCTACACATCAGACAAAGGACTGATAACTAGAATATATAGGGAACTTAAAAAACTAAA
Source organism: Castor canadensis (assembly GCF_047511655.1). Lineage (NCBI taxonomy): Eukaryota > Metazoa > Chordata > Mammalia > Rodentia > Castoridae > Castor > Castor canadensis. The sequence continues at coordinate 44,410,527 of NC_133405.1, read as the reverse complement.
TTCTCCCAAAACTAATGAACCAATAAAGAAATGGGCAAGTGAACTAAACAGAACTTTCTCAAGAGAAGAAATTCAAATGGCCAAAAAACATATGAAAAAATGCTCACCATCTCTAGCAATAAAGGAAATGCAAATTAAAACCACACTAAGATTCCACCTCACCCCTGTTAGAATAGCCATCATTAACAACAACACCAACAACAGGTGTTGGCGAGGATGCGGGAAAAAAAGGAACCTTCTTACACTGTTGGTGGGAATGTAAACTAGTACAACCACTCTGGAAAAAAATTTGGAGGCTACTTAAAAAGCTAAACATTGATCTACCATTTGATCCAGCAATACCACTCTTGGGGATATACCCAAAAGACTGTGACACAGGTTACTCCAGAGGCACCTGCACACCCATGCTTATTGTGGCACTATTCACAATAGCCAAGTTATGGAAACAGCCAAGATGCCCCACTACTGATGAATGGATGAAGAAAATGTGGTATTTATACACAATGGAATTTTATGCAGCCATGAAGAAGAACGAAATGTTATCATTCGCTGATAAATGGATGGAATTGGAGAATATCATTCTGAGTGAGGTTAGCCTGGCCCAAAAGACCAAAAATCGTATGTTCTCCCTCATATGCAGACATTAGATCAAGGGCAAACACAACAAGGGGATTGGACTTTGATCACAAGATAAAAGCGCAAGCACACAAGGGAGATATGAGGATAGGTAAGACACCTAAAAAATTAGCTAGCATTTGTTGCCCTCAACGCAGAGAAACTAAAGCTGATACCTTAAAAGCAACTGAGGCCAATAGGAGAAGGGGACCAGGAACTAGAGAAAAGGTTAGATCAGAAAGAATTAACCTACAAGGTAACACACCCGTACAGGAAATTAATGCGAGTCAATTCCCTGTATAGCTACCCTCATCTCAACTAGCAAAAACCCTTGTTCCTTCCTATTATTGCTTATACTCTCTCTCCATCAAAATTAGAGATAAGGTCTCAACCAGGAACACTTGTTCCTTCCTATTATTGCCTATACTCTCTCTTCAACAAAATTAGAGATAAGGGCAAAATAGTTTATGCTGGGTATTGAGGGAGTGGGGGGGAGAGGGAGGGGGTGGAGTGGGTGGTAAGGGAGGGGGTGGGGGCAGGGGGGAGAAATGACCCAAGCCTTGTATGCACATATGAATAATAAAACAATTAAAAAAAATTAGAGATAAGGGCAAAATAGTTTCTGCCGGGTATTGAGGGGGTGTTGGGGAGAGGGAGGGGGTGGAGTGGGTGGTAAGGGAGGGGGTTGGGGGAGGGGGGAGAAATGACCCAAGCATTGCATGCACATATGAATAAAAATAAATAAATAAAAATTAAAAAAATAATAATAAAATAAATTCAGCTGCCAAATTCTGTAATCCCAGCTACTTGGGAGGCATAAGTAGAAGGATCATGGTCTTGGGTAAAAACTTGAGATCCTATCTGAAAAACCACTAAGCAAAAGGGCTATGGGCATGGCTCATGTGGTAGAATAACTCCAAGCACAAGGCCCTGAGCTGAAACCCCAGTAACACTGATAGCTAGCAAGCTTAATGGATGGATAGATAGACAGACAAATAGAGATAGAGCCATGTGCCAGTGATTTATGCATGTAATCCTAGCTAGTTGGGAGGCTGAGATTGGGAGCATCATAGTTCTAGGCCAGCCTAGGAAAAAAAGTTTGCAAAACCCCTTCTCAACAGAAGAAAGTTGTGTGTGCTGGCAGGCACCTATCAGGCCAGCTACTGTGGGAAGCATAAAATATGACGACTGCAGTCCAGATCAGCCAGGGCAAAAAGTGAGACCCTATCTCCAAAATAACCAGAGTGAAAAAGGCGAGAGGTGTGGCTCAAGTAGTAGAGTACCCACCTACCAACAGCAAAGCCCTGAGTTCAAACTCCAGTACCATCAAAAAAAAAATAAGTAAATGAATATATATTAATTTATTTATTTAATTTAAAATTTACAAAGATTGATTTACTTGCCTAAGACACTGCTAGTATAGGATATATAAGATACTACCAACCAGGGCTATCTGACTCCAAAGAAAACAAAAAAAAAGGTTTATCATTTCCAGATATTCCAGGTACAAGTAAACTTGCACACCATTTCCTTTTTTTACAATTTCAAACTTATAGTTGATACATGGGCTAAAATACAGTGGTCCACTCTACACTCTCAGAAACAAAATTATCAGGAAGAAAATTTTAAGTGTACTGTAAAATGTGCTTCCCAACCTGGGAAAAGTAGTTAAATCTAGCCCATAGGTACAGGTGGGTAGGAGATACAGTAGACTATTAAGCATGCACTAGATGTCTGCTCAAAAACATTTCTCAAATAAACTCAAGATATCTCTGCCAACCAGAAAACTCAATTTCCAATATTCTCCATCTGATAAACATCGTCTGGCTCAGGAATTTATAGATAAGTGTCTCAGGAAGTCTGTTACCAAAAAAAAAAAAAAAAAAAGTACACCTATGCTAAATGAAATGCCCTGCTGAAAATACCTAGAGAAATGCTGGGTGTCTGTCTTAGCCCATTTGGGTTGCTACAATAAAATACCATAACAGAGGTATTTATAAACAATAGAAATTTATTTCTCATAGTCCTAGAGACTGGGAATTTCAAGATAAAGGAATCAATAGATTTTTTTTTTCTGGTGAGGGCCCATTCCTCAGAGACAGCACCTTCTCACTATATTCTCATGTGGTGGAGTGATAAATGGGCATCCCTGGGCCTCTTTTACAAGAACAATACTTCTATTTGTGAGGCTCACATGAAGGAAGATCTAATCACCTCCCAAAGATCCATCAATTCTTTTTTTGTACCACATCTTGGGGACTGAGATGCAATATATGAAGTTTGAAGGGACACAAACATTCATATCATACCACCTGGTAAGAAACCCTTTTCATTCATAGGGAAAACTATCAAAGAAAATGTTTAATCAAAACAAAACAATACTGAACAGCATTGTTTTCACTGGTTTCAGAGGTAGAAAGTTCTAAGCAAAAACTAGTTAAATCAAGGCAAGGAATGTCCAGAGTAAAAAAAAAAAAAGAGTAAATTATCAAGTTTCAGAGCTAAAAACCTGACAGCAAAAGATAAGGACAACAAGGTAAAAACTTCCTTCAATTGGATCATGACAGCATGAAACGAAAAAATCAGTAACAGGATTAACCTTGGAAACTACACAAATATGTGGAAATTAAAGAACATGCTCTTAAACAACAAATGATTCACAGAAGAAATCAGAAAGGAAATACAAAAAAAAATACCTGAGACAAAAACAGAAACACAACATACCAAAGCTATGGGACACATGGAAAGCAATCTTAAAAGTGAAATTAGTAACTGCCTATATTAAAAAAAGAGCAAAGATCACAAATAATCTAATGTTATACCTCCAAGGAACTAGAAAAAGATCTAAGAGCAAGCATAACAGAAGTAAAGAAATAACAATGGCTAGAGCAAATGAAACAGACATCCCCAAAATAAGAGGAAAAAAATCAAGAGTTTTCTGAAAAGATAAAATAGATCAACTATTTAAATAAATTAGATCAGAAATGAAAGAGGAGGCATTATACAACTGATACTACCAAAATACAAAGGATCATAAGAGATTATCATGAACAATTATATGCTAATAAACTACATAGCCTAGAAGAAATGGATAAATTCCTAGACACATATAACCTACCAAGAATAAATCCTGAAACAGAAAATCTGAACGGATCAGTAACAAGAAGCCTTGCATTCACAAAGCCTTGGATTCAATCCATAGCCCCATCCAAAAAAAAATCATATGACCATCTAAATAGATGTAGAAAAAACACTTGAAAAAAATTCAACACTCTTTCATGACAAAAATTCTTAACAAATTAGGTATGAGGAAAATGTGTATCAACACAATAAAGTCATATATGACAAATCCATAGCTAACATTATTGACAACAGTGAAAAATTGAAAGATTTTTTTTCTCTAGGGTCAGGGACAAGACAAGGATGCCCACTCTCATGACTTGAACGTAGTATTAGAAGTCCTAGTCAGAGCAATTATAAAGAAAGAAGCAAAAGGCATTCTAATAGGAAAGGAAGGAGAGAAACTGTCTATTTGCTGATGATGTGTTCTTAGTATATAAAAACCCTAAAGAATTTACTTTTTAAGAAAGTCTTAGAACTAATAAATGAATTTAGTAAAGTTTCAGCATACAAAATCCATCAGTAGTGTTTCAAAACACTAACAGTGTACTATCTGAAAAGGACATTATGAAAACAATTCCATTTATAATAGTAACAAAAAATTAAATACTTATTTACAAATTTAACTAAGGAGGTTTTAAATGATATGTATACTGAAAATCTAATACACTGAAGAAACTGAAATAAATGAAAAGCTATCCCACGTTCATGGACTGGAAGAAATGATGTTGTAAAAATGTCTATACTACTCAAAGTGATCTATAGATTCAATGGAGTCTCTACCAAAATTCCAGTGTTCACAGAAATGGAAAAACAATCCTTTAATGTGTATGAAACTACAAAAAATCTTGAATATCCAAAGCAACCTTGAGCAACAAGAACAAACTTACAGGCATCACACTCCCCGAATTCAAAACATAAAGTGACTGCAACCAAAACAGCACGAAACACAGAAAAGACAGATCCATCAGTCAATGGAAAAGAATAGAACACCCAGAAATAAACCTACACATTTGTGGTCACCTGATTTTTTCAGAAAGGTGCCAAGAACACAAAATGGAAAATGGATACTTTCTTCACATGCAAAAGAATGGAATTAGACTTTTATTTTACACCATGTAAAAAATTCAACTCAAAATTAATTAAAGATTTAAACATAAGATCTGAAACTATAAAACTACTAGAACAAAACGTAGGGGGAAAGCTTTGATTTTTTGGGTTCATATCCAAAGCATATATCCCTGAAAGCACAGAAAACAAAAGCAAAATTAGACAACTAGGATGGCATTAAACTAAAAATCTTCTGCACAGCAAAGGAAACAATTAGCAAAGTGAAGAGATAACCACACAACAGGAGAAAATATGTGCAAATTATACAACTGATTAAGGGGTTAATATCTAAAACATATAAGGAACTCGAACAACTCAATAGCAAGCACACAATCCAATTTGAAAATGGGCAAAGGACCTGAACATTTTTTTTAAAGATGACATACACATGACCCAGACACATGAAAAAAAATTACCAGTATCACTAATCATAAGGGAAATGCATCAAAAACCACAGTAAGATAATAATTACCTCGTATCTGTTAGAATGATTTTTATCAAAAAGAATTATTAGAATGCAAAAAAGGAAACTCATATATTGTTAGTATGCAAAAAAGGAAACTCTTACATATTGTTAGTAAGAATGTAAATTAGTGCCCTGCATGCATACACCTAGAATGCCAGCACTCAGGAAGCAGAGGCAGGAGGATCACAAGTTCAAGACTAGCCAGGGCTACATAGTGAGATCCTGTCTCAAAATACAATTCAGTAAAATAAAACAAATGAAAGAAAATAAATTATTGCAGCAACTTTGAAAAATGGAATGGAGGTTTCTCAAAAAAAAACTCAAAACAAAACACCACACAGGTTTGGGGGTATAGCTCAGTGGTAGAGTCCTTGCCTAGCATGTGTGAACGCCTAGGTTAAATCCTTATCACTACAAAAAAAAAAAAACCCTACCATACTATAACAAAAAACCCTACCATACAATACAACCCAGTATTCCCACTTCTGGGTATATATTCAAAGGAACTGAAATTAATACATTGAAGGGGTATCTACACTTTCACGTTCATTGTCAAACTATTCAGAATAGCCAAGATACAGAACCTAAATGTCCATTAATGGATGGATGAAGAAAATGTGGTACACATTGGGATACTTGTCATCCTTAAAAAGGTGGTGGGGGAATCTAGTCATTTGCAACAACATAGATAAATCTGAAGGACATTATGCTAACTGAAATAAGCCAGCATAGAAAGACAAATACCACATTATCTCTCTCACGTGTGACATCTAACATAGCTGATCTCATAAAAGAGTAGAACATTATGGTTACCAAAGATTGGAAGAGGGAGAGAAAGGGAATAGAGACTTCTTGGTCAAAGAATACAAAGTTACAAATAGATGGGAAGAATAGTTTCTGAGATCTGCTGCACAGCAAGGTGATTATTAACAATATATATTCCAAGTAACTAAGAGTAAATTTCAAATGCCTCACCATAAAAAAATGATAGTAAGCCCAGGTGATAGATGTGTTAATTAGCTTGATTTAACCATGCCAATTGTATAAATATATCAAAATATCACACTGTACCCTATAAATGTATACAACTATGATATGACAATCGAAAATAGCAGTAATAGCTGGGTGTGGTGGTGTCTGGTTGTAGTCGCAGAACTAGGGAGGCTGAGGCAGGAGGATCAGGGGTTTGAGGCAAGCCTGAGCTACATTGTGTGACCTTGTCTCAAAAACAGTAATACATTTAATAAATTTTTAAAATCTAAAGAAAAATGATCAGCTTTATAACAAATCAAAGAAATGCTAACAAAGAAATGTATGTTAAATTATCTTTTCTTTTTCTCTTTTTTTCTTTTTTAAGATTTTTATTACATTATTGTTGTAGTGGGGGTACATTGTGACATTTACAAAAGTTCTTACAATATATCTTAGTTAAATTCACTTCCACCATCATTTTCCTTTACTCCCCTCCCTTTTTAGAATAATTTCAACAGATCTCATTTTTCCATTTTCATACATGAGTACATTCACCTGTTTAATTATTTTTAAATGCCTAGAATCTTCCCAGTTTTAGTCAACACAACTAGAATTGAGGTTGGTTTTCTGTTGCTCTGCCAGCCTTTTAGAAAGCAGAAAGGGTTCTCTTAAACTACAAGAATTCAGAAATCTTCCTTGAGGAACCCAACGTCAGGGTAGCTAAGGAGTTTATACGGATTCGCACTAGGACACCCTGGGCAAATTTGCCAACTACCAGTTGAAACAAGATTTTAAGGTATAAACAGTTACAAAGTGAGGGTGTTGGCCATGAATGACACATTCATGAGCTCAGTTCCTTGGTTTAAACTTTTCTTAAGCCATCAGGTATCAAAGAATATGATCTACGTGGAGCCAGAAGACAAAACTATCCCCGCTTCAAATTCCTCTGATTCCCATATCTGTATTAGAGGAGGCCAGTTGGGGGGGAGGGCTGGGGTGAAGAAAAGAGAAATAGTCATAGAAGACATATGCAATCAAGCATGATTACAACTATAGGAATGAATTACCTGGAGGCCAGTCTGAAATTCACGGAGTTCTCCCCAGGTAGTCATCACTAGTAAGAGTAATAGAGGTTGAAGCTGAGAAAAGCCAAGGATGAAAGCCTTAATGAGCTCTTTACAGCCTTTAGGTCAAAGACTAAATACCACCTTCTCAAAAAGCCTTTCTCTCAACCTACCTGAAGTAAAGGACAGCAACTCTTGTTTTCTATAGCAATTCCTTTTTACTTATTACAAATAAAATTAGTTCAATCATCTGTCTCCCCCGCAAAACTATAAGCTTAATGAGAACAAAGACCCTGCCTAAGTTTATTGCCTAGAACACCATAAGTACTGAGTAATAATTCACTGAATAAAAAAATATTAATATATAACAAAGATTCTAAGTGTGATCCCTGAACCAGAAGCACTGGCTCCATTGGGAACTTACTAGAAATTAAATCTCAGGCCCTAACCCAGACCTACTGAATCAGAAACTCTAGGTGTGGGACTAGTAATTGTTTTTAAAAGCCCTCTAGGTGATTTTCATGCATGGTCAACTTTGAGGACCATGGGTATATAAGAAGTACATATAAAAATTCACCTATCGAGAGTACAGAAATATATATGTCCTTGTGATGGGAAGTACAAAGGTAAAATTTCTGTTCTTTTATGAGGTTAAGATGCTTTGTTAGATCATCCACATTTCTGAATCTGGTATGTGCACAAATAATATTTTATCAGGAAGATATCTTTATTCATTTAATCTCTCTAAGCATGTTTACTTATCTGGGAGAAGGGTAGAATGCCAACCTCACAAGCTGTTAGGACTAAATGAAATTTTAAAAAAATCTAAAGAAAACATTTCAACCAAGTTCTTATATGTAGTAAACACTCAATAAACTGTAGGGGGTGGTGCTGCTTCTTACTGAATCTATTTTTGTAGGTCTCTGAAGATAAGTATCTCACAGGAACAGTTTTTAAACTCCAGCGGTTCCCTGGGGAAAAAAACAAGTGTGTTATTATTCAAAACAGTATATCCTATCACAAAAATGGAGCTTTATGAGAGTGTAAGGATATACCATTTTCTGGATATCTGAAGCAAAGAGATGGCAAAGAAAAGAGATTAGTTAATTCACAAAGGGTGAAAGTAAAGAGAAGAAACAAGATGGGAGTACACCCAGAATTGCTAGCAGTGAGAACAGCAGGGCTGAAAGAGCAAAGTTATGCAGTGATGGACTCTTCTCAGTTGGCAAGAATGAAGTCTATATACCTGGTGTCCATATTTTCCAAACCAAAAACTGGCAGTCTCAAGAATACAGGATACTTATAGGCATGGTGGGACAAAATGAAATCAAGGCTGTCTTGGGAAATCCAGAATAGCTGAAAATGGCCTATTTTAAAAATAATCCAACACTATCATTGCTAAAGAACTGCACAATAACCTTATACAGTCTCTGGTTATGACTCACCCAAATTGATGAAGGCTATACAGACACATGACCCTTAAAAATTAAGAGTGTGCATGAAAAGTTGCTTAGGATTCGTTCCATTCTACCATAACCTTCTGGTTTCATAAATTCATTGCCTATAATCTGGAGACCTTAGTTTAAAAAAAAAAGATCAGATTCACCCCTAGACTCCTAGATTAGCTACTATGAACCACATTTTCATACCAGTTCAAGGTTTTTTTGGACTATTTGATTACAAGGAGCGCTACAAGGTTCTTTTAATACTAAAGCATGTTCATGAGTTAATAGTTCCTGGAGATCTAAGAGACAGCTAAGTAGAATTTGTCAACCATCATTTAGAAAAATGCAAACTGATTAGAAGAGTTAATGACTTACTGCCAATAATCCTGTCAACTGCCAGATCTATTGTTATCAAATCAGTCAGTCAGCAATATATGCGTTTAAACAATTTACTTTCTTATGAAGGTTGTAGGTTTAAGAAATTTAAAAGAATTCCATCAAATCAATGTGAGTCAATGCCCTGTATAGCTATCCTTATCTCAACCAGCAAAAACCCTTGTTCCTTCCTGTTATTGCTTATACTCTCTCTACAACAAAATTAGAAATAAGGGCAAAATAGTTTCTGCTGGGTGTTGAGGGGGTGGGGGGAGAGGGAGGGGGCGGAGTGGATGGTAAGGGAGGGGGTGGGGGCAGGGGGGAGAAATGACTCAAGCCTTGTATGCACATATGAATAATAAAAGAAAAAAAAAAGAATTCCATCTACTAGAATTCAAAACAGAATGTTAAAACAGGGAATGAAGGATGAAGAATCCCTCTTACTTTAGTGCCACTTTTCCTTCCAGGATGCTTATCCCAAATAGAACCAAAGTGGAGAGATGTACTAATTGGTAGAATCATCTAATGTGACTGAGACTAAGGAGGAATTGTTAAAGGAGAGAAGGATCTTTCCCCTTCAGGGAAATAGCCGTGCCTCCAGATTTAGCTGAGCTCATTCAAGTTGTTCTGCTTTCCTCTTCAATCCTGAAGAAAAGGGGCCACCTTGTTGTTGAAGTTGTAGAGAGGACACCTTATTATCAGGCCTCAGTTATAACTTATTCTAGTTTCTAACTGAAGTAGTTCACACCACCTTATGTGACCAGGGACACCCTGGACTCCTAAATTTTATTATTCTTGGGGAGAAATTAGTGTGTATACTGCTATTCAGAACTCTTGATCTCAATCATTTCTTGGATCTTAGTTTCCCAGTACAAGGTGGATTTGCGAACACCATACCTTTGGAGGATTAGTCTATTATCTGGAGGCAAATTAGAACCAAGTATTCAGGGCTAAGAGGTACCTAGATTAAGACATATTACAGAGAAAGCGAAGAGATTTTTCTTGCCCTCTTTTTTCCTCAATACACAGAATGCATAAGAATGTGTGCAGTCATCCCATAGGACCAACAAGATAAAAGAAGGAAGACTTCAGTTGATTGGGTCAATTTAGTGTAAGAAACCACTATTAAGCATGCCATGCACTGGGGACCGGAAATAAAAAAGACCATCCCTATTCTTCAGGAGCTTACAGTCTAGTAAGTAAAGGGGAGAAACATTCAAATAAAATTTAATATAAAGAAAGAAAGACATAAGAAAATAGCTAAGAATGAGGAGTAAGAGCATGTCCACTTACCCAATTTTGGAGTTTGTCGGGGGCAAGAAAAGAAAGGACCATGAATGGAGAAAGTATACCATGTCAATATTTATGTCTTGGAGCCATCAGACAATATAAGTTTAAAATGCAGCAAAAGAAAGTAAAAGGCTTTAGAAAGCCCCTGGTCAAAGAACTGAAGGAACACCATGGCTTTGGAATTTTTTTCGGTAACAGAGGCTTTGGCAAGGTTAGAGAGTTTTCTCTTAGCACAATGCCCACTTACCCACTGGCATGCGTACCCTTACAGAACTGATTTGGAAACAATCCAGAAGGGCACACATCACACCGATACATTCTCAGAAAACAGTATTTCTCTCAATTTCTCCCCAAAAGCTCCACTGGAATTTCTAGAGTCAGACTATCAGGAATTAACAGAAAACTGGAGATCTACGCAGCATACCTGGAGATAAAAGTACAGATCTTATTCTTTAGGGCTTCACCAGTGTATGGTTGACCAAGCTCTCCAAACTCTACTTGGCACTGGCATCACCCTTCTCTTTCAATGAATAGTGCTAACCTAACATGAACCTCTAGATCACCACCCACATCATTCAGTTAAATTTCAAACTGTATCAATTCTTTTTCCTACTATTATTTGTACCTATTCTTTCCTCTCAAATCTTATTTCATGGCTAATCCTTATTAGAGCAGAACCCTCTCTGGACTAAATTATTCTAATATAGTCTTCAAAATGAGTATGTTTTAACTATGTTTAAATATGTTTTAAATCCTTCACTCTGATTTAACTTTTACACTATATCCCAGTAGGTCAAAATGAACAGATGATTTTATTTCAAACCACTCCAATTGTCCCTTTCCTGATTCCAGAATTCTTAAATACCCTCATTGTCTGATAGTTCCCTGAACAAAGCCAGCAGAGCAAAAAGAAAAAGTCAGGCCCTAGCTGAAGATCAACTAAAGCAAAAAGGGCTGCGGGCATGGCTCAAGTGGTAGAATGCCTGCCTAGCAAGAAGCAGGGATAATGACACTGATTCTACCACTTGAGCCACACCTCTAGTCCATTTTGCTCTGATTATCTGGGAGATGGGGTCTTGGGAACAATTTGCCCAGGCTGTTCGCAAACTGTGATCCCCCTGATCTTGGCCTCCCAAGTAGCTAAGATTGAGCTGCCAGCGCCCAGCTATATATTTTTAAATTATAAACTGATATATACACACGTATGTGTATATGTATATATAATTGTGTATGTATAATTATATATGTATATATAATTGTATATACAATTATACCAATTACATTAAACTTGAAACACACCTCAGACATAGAAATAGCCACCTGCTTGATTAAATAGAAAAAGATAATAAACTTACTTATATTCTAGTGGAAGAGCAAGTTGGTAAATTATTCTGCATATATGGAAGTCCATAGACCAAGATTAATATAAAATATGTGTACATAAACACACATACTCATAAGGTAAATATGCCTATCTTATTCACCCCACTGAGAAAGCTTGCCAAACCAAAAAGGCATTATTCTATTCTTTCAACCCGTATTAGTCTATAGTAAGCTATCAAATATATAGATGGCACTCAAATGGTAGTTGACAATGACTGTTAATACCATCTGAATTAAAAGCCATCTAACCAAATTCAGGAGGAAATTAATCTTTAATCATAAAAATCCTTAAGAAAGCATCCTACATGCTACAGCATTCTTATAATTGTACTGGAAGAATTTATAGAACCATGATTCAGACAGAGTTGCACACAATCTGATTTTAGCACTAACACTGAAAAAAATAAAACCTACTGGAATCAACCCAACTTGCTTTTTTCCTGGAATACAGGTAAAACTCATTATAATTATTATTTATCAGGATAAAAGAGCATGATAAAGCACAGTGAATCCATAGTACTTGGTTGATTGGTCACAAAAAAAGTTATCTAGCAAATAATGAAGGACAACAAATGTTTTCTACAAGTCTCCTCAAGTAACAGTTATTCCCTATGATGAAAAATTATTTATGTGCTGCTGGCACAGCCATTCTCACTTGATAATTCACTGTGAATATTATTTCCCTTACAGCAATTTCAGCAAAACTTGCCCAACTACCTCCTAAATATTATACACAATCAAACATAACTACCCAATATGGATGTGAAGCAATTCATTCCTTTATTATGGGCTTAATTTTCAGAATCAAGCTATTTTTTGAACTACTGTTATCTATTTTAACTTGTCACTTGTGTAGATTTATAATGATTAGTTTGTATGGTTAGTCTGCCAATTTTATTTATTTACATTGCTATTATAAAGCCTACATGAAGATGCACTTAAACATGCATTTCCATTCTTCTTTGGGCGTTTATACAGTCCTAATATGTGCCACATATGGTTCCAATGATGTAAGTTTTAATGAAATATTTAACATAATTAAAAATTCATAAAACATTTCTAATTCTTAACAGTAATGAAAAGGCCAGTGTTTAAAAATGGACATTTCCCTCCTAAATCAATGGGCTACAGAAGTTAAAACTTGATGAAATTGGGTATTTCAGGGCATTAAGATTTATGCAACTTCTCAAAATTATACTTACTGAACACAAGCATACAATACACATAAAGTACTTTAGGTTCATTCTGAATAGAGCTTAAAATGCTTCCTCTTATCTGTAACAGTATAAATTTCTTTTGCACACATTATGAGTCCTTAAAACACCCTTATGAAGGATTATTTTTCCAATATTTTAATATTCAGTGGAAAAGCAATGCAATAACCTGCTTACAGTGTCACAAAGAGTTCAGCTATTCTATTTTTTTTTTTGCTCTCTGTGCTATAATGAATCATGTTTTTGAAATTTCAGTACCTCATCCTTAGTTGGTTGATTTCATAACACACTCTTTTTTGCTCCTACAAGAGTGATATGTGTGGGTATTTTAATTCAAAATAATTTGGGTTTAAACATTTCAAGTCACCTTCCTGAAGTACTAAGAGGCATATTTTACATTTCACTGCTCTTAACTTTCTTGCCTTAAGAAATTTTCTCAACAAAAATTTACTTCAAACCTTTATACAAAATAATATTCTATCTTGACAAATTATGGAATGAGGAAAAGAAAGGAAGGAAGACACAAAGATGAAAATAAGAGGTCTCTTCTATCACAATCCAAAAAAACAGTAGAAGATATACAATGCCTGAGGTTTTAAGGACCAGAGTGAAAAGGGTACAAGTAGGAAGGGAGGATATGCCAAGTCTGAAAGGGACAGCTTAAAAGTTTCAACTTTGTACAATGTTGCCATACTTCAGAATTTAAAGTGTATTCCATTTTTCTACACATGGATTCCCACATAGGTACAAAGAGAGATACATGCAAAAGTGCTAAATATAGTTATCCTGCTTGTATTCTGGTTTCCAAGCCATGTGCCTATGGGGCTGCACCCACCCAAAGGGAGTGTTGTTTTTCTTTTTTCTAATTCACACAAAGGCAACATATATGTTAGCAGTGGCCCTCAATACACAGATACCGTTTCCTGCCCTTCTCTGCACTTGCAATGCATACAATCTAAATGCCTATTGATCAATGAATGGTGAAATAAACTATACAATTCAATGTCTTACAGACATTTAAATAAAAGAGGCACTATGGCGTAGTTCAATATACTCTGGCGATTAATTTCTTGGCATTGAAAATACACTATAGCTATGTAAGTTATCACCAGCGGGAGAAGCTGGGTAATGAGTAACAGGCTCTCTCTGTACTATTTTACAACTTCTTGTGAGTCCATATTATTGCAAAATAAAAAGCTAAAGGAAAAAAATAGAAGTAACAGGTATTTGTAGGTGTACTGATGAAGACATATCTACAAGGATATAGAGCAACAACAATTCTCATTCATGGCTGGTGAAATGGAAAATGGTACAGCCACTTTGGAAGACAGTTTGGCTGTTCCTTACATAACTAAACATACTATTACCATATAATCCAGCAATTGCACTTTTTGGTATTCACCCAAATGACTTGAAAATGTATGTCCACACGAAAGCCTGCACATGGATGTTTATGGCAGCTTTATTCATAATGCCAAAACCTGTAAACAGCCAAGATGTCCTTCAGTAGGTGAATGGATAAATACACTGTGGTACTTCCAGATCATGGAAGCATTTAACAAGAAATGAGCTATCGAGCCATGAAAAGACATTGAGAAAGCTTAAATGCAAATTACCAAGTGAAAGAAGCCAATCTGGAAAAAGCTACATAACTGTAAAGTTCCAACTACATGACATTCTGGGAAAGGCAGAACTATGCAAACAGTAAAATATCAGTGAGTTTTGAGGGGTAGAGAAAAATGAGTAGATGAAGCACAGATAATTTTTATAAGGACAGTGAAACTACTCTGCATTTATCCTACAATGGTAGGTATATACCATTACACATTTGTTCAAGCCCATAAAATGTACAATACCAAAAGTGAGCCCCAAAATGTAACTATGAGTTTTGAGTGATAATGATGCTCCCATGTAGGGTCATCAGTTGTAAGAAATGTACCACTGTGATGAGAGGCACTGATAATGGGGGAAGCTATACATCTGTTGGGACAGGGAATATGAGACATACTTCTGCATCTTCCTCTCATTTTTGCTACAAACTAAAATTATGCTAAAAACATAACATCTTTTTTTAAAAAGGAACTTCAAGACTGTTAACTGCAAAAAAAGGTGTGTTGAAGTATTATATGCTACTTTTGTGCAAAAAACAGAAGGTATGTATATGTACATAAGTGCCAGTATATGTATAGACTCTTTCTGTAAAGATACACAAAAAATTGGTGGCAGTATTGGTTGCCCCTGGGAAGGAAAACTAGGTAGACAGCAGAAAGGGGTAGGAGGGAAATTTACACCTCATTTTCCTCTTGTGTTGCTTGAACATACTATGTTTATATTATGAGCACATACTAAATCTTCAAAAAATCCATCCCAGGGGAACATTTTTCTTGCCAGAAAGTTTTAAAGTATCCCTTTTATTTGGCATATTCCCTTTCACCTCTTTTAGATGGTCCAGGAATCATGGGGTAGGATTTAAGAATAGGCTCTTCCACTAATACAGCATTCTGAGTTCTGCGGAACTGTAAACTACTCAAGGGGAATGAACTACTGTTTTAGCTGTACCTGTTAAAATGACTGACATAGTTATGGACATCAATTTTCTTGAATTATTTTGACCTATTATCCTGGCCATTCTTCTGACCTACACTCACATTTCCAAATCCAGAAAGTTTACCATTAAATCTGCCCCTAAATTGATGCTTAAAAAGTTAAATTCTCAGTAGCATAAGTCATTCTCAGGTCAACAAATGTCTATCCATAAACATTAATGCTTAAAAAGATGTGGGCTTATCCTAGTGAAGGTGGATATTTTCATGGAAATGTGATTTATAAATTTTATTTTTAGTTTAATATCTGTATGTCTGTGAACCACCTTAGCTAAAATTTACCATCTACAGTCATCACACTGTAACTTCTATAGGCTTTGATATACCTTTATAAGGCACTTACTTATTTGTATTATAGTTATGAGTGTATAGCTTAGCTCTCTTACTACAGTATAAACTTCTTAAGGGCAGGGAGGCCTTATCTATTGCATTATACAATACAGGTTGATCATCTTTGAAAATAGTTCATTTAATTAACATTTCACAATTTAAAACTACGTAACTTTTTAAAAATCTAATTTATAACAGAACTAATTTGCTTAAAAATAGTACAATGGGATTGTGGCAAAGGTAAATAAAAGATTTTTACAAGAAAAACCTTTTGTTTTCTTTCTTATAGTAAGAAATTATGCTATCCTAAGTAACAAGCTTCATCCCTTGAGAATGTTGCTCTGACTTCATGGAGGTGATAACAGTACTTTGTCAATTTACTAAAACCGCTTTTCTCCCTCCTTCAACCAGATACAACTTGCCTCTAAACTAAAATATTACTACAAAATTGCTAAGCTACTCTCTCTTTAAACTTGGTAAACAAATGCTAAATAAGGAGACTATGATCCCTAGGGGGAGAGGGAAGAAGATGGTAGTCCCTTCTGAGAGCACCAGTTCAATAGCTTCCTACTCACAAGGACTTTTGCTCTGTCTGCTGGACACCCCTGATCCTGATAGTCGGCCCCAGCATTGCAGTCCTTGTTTGGTGCTACTTGCAGGTAGTTCAAGATACACTCAAAACTATTTAGAGCTTTTGTTCATTTTGTCTGTCACATTATTTCTTCTTCAAATAAACAGAACTGAAAGCAAGTCCAAGGAGAGTTGATTTTCTCCCCCTCAAAAGAAAAACAGTCCCATGATATAAATTATACTATCATTTCTAACATGGAATTTTGTTAGCCTATTCTGTAATTAATTAGATGAGCTAAATTATGTAAGTCCCAAAAGGTTAGGCTATACTAAAACTCCATTTATTTATTTATTTTTTGAGATAGGGTCTCATTATGTAGTTCAGGCTGCTCTTGAGTGCTCTATGTAGCCTAGGCTGGCCTCAAACTCTCAATTGTCCTGCCTTATCTAATGCAATTCTTAATTTTTATAAGTATCAATATAAAAGAAAATTCTTTTTTGTGGTACTAGGGATTGAAACCAGGGCCTCACACTTGCTTCCACCTGAACCATGCTTCCAACCCTTTAGTTTTTTATTTTTGTTTTTGAGATAGGGTCTCACAAACTTTATCAGGGCTAGCTTCCTGAGTAGCTGAGTTTACAGGCATGTATCACCACACTCAACTAAAAGACAATTCTTTTTCATTTTATTATAACCCTTCATACTTTTCTTGCCAGGCATGGTGGTGTAATCCCAGCACTCAGTAGACAGCAGCATGAGAATTTTGAGTTCCGGGCCAGCCTGGGCTAAATAGAGAGTTCCGGGCCAATGAGACCCTTTCTTAAAAAACATCAACTTAAAATAGTAAGTCTTGATGAGGGCAGAAACCCCATCTTACCAATCTTTGAATATTGCTTTGGGCATAGTGAATTCTGAACAAACATCTAGTTGAATTAACTTTTTCAAGGATGTATTTAACCTGCTGCTCATTGGCAAATAACTCCTAAAACTCAAATACTTCTATTAAAAATGACTCAAAATTGGGGCTGGATATGTAGCTCAGTGGTAGAGTACTTGCCTAACGTTCATTAGGCCCTTGGTTTGATCCCCAGGACATAAACAAAACAAAACAGAACGACTCAGTATCAGGGCTGGTGGAGTGGCTCAAGTGGTAGAACGCTTGCATAGCAAGCCTAGCAAGCATGAGGCCCTGAGTTTAAACCCCAGTACCACCAAAAAAAAAAAAAAAGAAAAAGAAGTACTGAAAAAGACACAGTATCATTTTATTGATGTGCCATACTTGTTTCAAAAAAAATTCCAGGTTTCTTAAGATTCCATCTGAAGGTTGGGGCATGGCTCAAGTGGTAGAGCACCTGTCAAGATTCCACCTGAGCTAAAAACAACTATTCTCTGGGCCTTCCATGTACAAATCTTATGACAGATACTTCCTAGCAAACTGAAGGTCTCTTGACATTTTTGTGAAAGTAAGAGAAGCTCAGGGACAGATTTTTGTTTTCAGCTTCTTGAGGGATAGCATGAAATTTTAAACTTATTAATTTTAATATAAAAATAAACATGCCATTAAGCACTTTTAGGAGAAAGGAGGTATATGTTACTTGAATACTTGCAACTCCCACAACATTAAAAATTATACTAATGGTCAGATGTGATTGCTCATGTCTATAATCCCAGCTACTTGGGAGGTTAGACTGGAGGATCTCAGCTCAAGGCCAGCCCAGACCTATCTCAAAAAACAAGCTGGGTGTGGTGGTACATGCCTGTGGTCCCAGCTACTCAGAGGTAAAGATAGGAGAATTGAGGTCTAAGGCCAGCCAGGGCAAAGTTAGCATGAGACTGTATCTGAAAAACAAAACTAAAAGCAAAGGGGCACAAGTGGTAAAGTCTGAGGTCCTGAATTTAATCTCTAATACCACAGAAAAATAAAAAAATCATACATACACATACACACAGACACAGGGAAGAATTAAGTAAAGCTTAAATTCTCTTCAGTATCATTTTATCAACTTAAAAACTGGGACAAGAACAAACTTATTCACTTGAAGTGAAATTTGATGATTATGACTTTTTAAAAATATCTGATTAAAGTTTACTTAGAAAGAGACTAAAATATTATACTTAGGCAATATACTTATTCCTGTTTATAACACACACAAGAGACTGTCAAGTAAAGCTTAATTTTGGAAACAATCAGTAATTTCACTCTCAGAATCTAACCTGAGTTCATGCTAAAGCATTGAGATTTCTAAAGCTAAATACCAATTCATTAGTTCAAGTCATTTTCTTAAGGATTCCCCTGGGAATTACAATTAACATCATAACTTAAAGCAATCTATTTCAGATTAATATAGCTACAAATTATGTATTTATAAGTAATAAAGTCATCAATAGTTTTATAGTTAGTGCTTTATACAACTGCTATCATTTAAATCAGAGAAAAGAGTTACAAATAAAACAAAAACTCTTTTACACTGTCTTTTATTTTTCCTGTGTAATTACCTTTACTAGTGCTCCTTATGTTCATTTAGGTTAATACTACAGATCCTTTTCAAAATGGGGTTGCATCCCAATGAATCCATTGTAAACTGAAAATACCACAAGTCAAAAATACATTTAATACACCTTACTAAACATAACAGCTTGGCAACACAGTACACTGAACAGTATTAGCTGTTTATCATCATGTTCACATGACTCACTGGGAGCTGTGGTTCGCTGACACTTCCCAGCATGTTGAGAGGGCATCATACCACTTATCGTTAGTCTGGGAAAAAATCCAAATTTAAAATTCAAAGTGTGGTTTCTACTGAGTGTGGATCACTTTGGTACCAAAGTAATGTTAAAAAAATCATAAGTTGAACCATCATAAGCTGGGGGCCCTGTGTAGTTTCCTTTCATTTCAGCTTGAAGGATTCCCCTTTAGTATTTCTTGAATAGCAGGTTAACAGCAACAAATTCTCAGTTTTTTTAAATCTAGGAATGCCCTATTTCGCTTACATTTATGAAAGATAGTCTTACTAGATATAGAATTCTTGTTTGAAAGTCCATTTCTTTTAGCACTTTGAACATTTCATCTCATTGCCCTACGCATCCCCCTCCCCAGTTTTCTGATTAGAAATCTGTTAACCTATTAAAGAGCTCTTGTTTGGTATGAGTCCCTTCTCTTGTGCTGCTTTCAAGATTCATTTTGTTTTTGCCTTTCAACAATCTTGACTAACCTTTTAAGTTTATCTTAATTTGAGTTCACTGAGCTTCTTGGATGTTGTAGATTGTTTTCATGAAGTTAAAGAGAGCTTTTAGTTGTTAATCCTTCAAATATTCTTTCTGTCCCTGTCCCCAATTCTAGCACAATGTGTGTATATTGGTACTCTTGTTATTATCCCACAAGTCTCTCTGGCTCTTCTCATTTTCCTTAATTTTTCCTTTTGTTCCTCAAATACGATCATCTCAATTAACCTATCTTCAAGTTTCTTGATTCTTACTTCTGCCAGCTTAGATCTACTGCTGAATCCTTTCACTAAATTTTTCAATTCAGTTATTATAATTCCCAACTCCAGATTTTCTATTTGGTTTTTTATAACTTCTATCTTTATTTATATTTGGTGAGATGACATTCTTATACTTTCCTTTAATTCTTTTGGACATGGTTTCCTTTGAGTTTATTTGTAATATCTGAATTACATTTTTTTTCTAGTAAGCACATATGAGCTTACACAGACATTTTCTACTGGATGCTTACTTCCATGAGTATTGTACCATGCTTTCCTATTTGGTTGCATTTTGATTTTCATTGAAAATTGACATTTAAAATAATATAGCAAGTTTGGAAATCAGATTTCCTCCCTCCAATGTTTGTTGTTATTAGTTTATTTAGTGACTTTCCTGAACTAATTCTTTAAAGTCTATATTCCCTGTCATGTCTGGCAATTAGAGCCTCCCTTTCATTAGCTTAGTGGTCAGGTGATAGTTGAATAGGTTTTTGAATCAAGAGATCTTTCACTTTTTGTCAAAGGGCCCTGTGTTGGGGTTGTGCCTCCAAGGTTCTGGCAGTTTACAGTTCTGCCTTAGCTATGATTTTCTGCTTGCAAAAGGGTCTTAAAGTCAGCCCTGATGGACCATTCAACAATGTCGTGGGCTTTTCCACTGAGTTGGGATGAGTAAGATTAAACAAAGACAAACCTTGTGAATGGAGCCTTTCCAAGAAGCTGCCAGATAGGTTGAATAATGACGATTCTTTGAGGATAGGGATATTTGGGGGAGAATGCCCTCTCCAGTGGCTGCATATTTTCATAGCTACCATGGCTGGAAGGTTGCCTGGCTTCCCCAAGGCTATGATGGGACTGGGGAAAGGAGACACAATGGGTGAAAATTAAAACACAACAGGGCTCACTGTTCTTACCAAAAAGTCAGCTGTTTTGCTGAATAAATGCTCCTCAGGTTGTTGGAAGCCTTTGGCTTATTTTTAAAATTATGAAAAGTCATTTTTACAATTATTGTCTGTGTTCACATTGATTTTACAGAGTAAGTTTTCTGAGATCTTTACCATTCTAGTAATCCCCTCCTTACTTGAGTTTGGAAATCATTCTGGTATTGGTTGTCTTTTTAAAAGACTGTAACTTTTAGCTCTTAAAATCACCAAGCAAAATATGTAGGATCCCTGGTGAAAGCTCTACATAAACTGCTATTTTAAGGTATTAATGAACATCAATAAAATTAGAAGAGGTAAAATATCACCCTTGAATTACATTCCTTTTTACCTTTCATGACTACAAGAAAATAAATGTTTTTTGATAAGAGATAAAATTTAGAAAGCATTTATTGTTATCACCATTTGGCTACATTTCAAATATTTTAAACTGCTTCTTTTTAAAGATTCAAATTTAAAAAATTTTTAATAACCTAGTAATGGTAGAACTGATCCAAGTTCAATGCCTTGGGCTGAACAAAATAAATGAAAGGTAACTAAGAAAAGGTGACAACTTATTTATTTTATGGAATGAGGAAGAGATTATCAGCTTTAAGTCTTGACTTTTATTTTTTAAAAAAATCAAACTTTTTTTGGTGGTACTGGAGTTTGAACTCAGGTCCTGGCACTTGCTAGGCAGGCACTTTACTACTTGAGCCATAAGCTCAAACCTGTGAGTGTGGGAGGGAAGGGAAAAAGGGAATGGGGGGAAAGGAAGAAGGAGTAGAGAGGACAGGCAGGGAGAGGACAAGTAAAGAGGAGGGGGAGAGACAGAAAGAGACAGAGACAGACAAAGGTTAGGCAAACATATTCTTTTTCTGTCTCTCTTAAATTAGCACCTAGAATTGTACAAACTGTGGATTTGTGGGACTCATGCTGCAGTGTATGGAGTCCTGTTGCAGGAAGAAAAAGATGTCAAACTCTTTTCTGAGAAACCAATTTAAAAATAGTAGATACTTAATGTAGAGGAAATCACTCATCAAAGTCAACAATTATATTTATAATGCTGTCACTTGCTCAGTGCTTCACTGTTCTAACAATAAAAGTATGTAACATGGTACATTTTCACTACTAGATCTTCAAAATCTACAGTAAAATCTGTAATTTCAGGAAATTTCTGAGCAACCATTAAGTTCTCATTTTAAATTTTTTTCATTTTACTGAGACATTAATTGTAAGAATTTGAACCTTGTGGACTTCATTAACATGTGTGAGTGAGTTGCTAACTTAAGTCTATCATCTCACCAGACTTGGATGTTTTCTTTGCATTGTAAATTATATAACTCAGGAAGTGATAAAATTTTGTTTTAAAAATATTCCCCCAAATAAGGCAAAATTCTAGTGCTGGTGATTAACATAAGGAAATGGTTTAAGAGTCATAAAGCAGTGTTGATTCTCTGCCAAAAGATATTAATTTTGGACAAGTTAAAGACTAATGTGTTGAATTCAGCTTTGACTCAAACCTATGAAATAAACAAGTCTGCCATAAAACATTTTATGAGGGAAATTACATACTAAAATACTATTTGGGCTTTCAAAGATACCTTGGGTCAGACTTCTTCAAATCTGTTTTTCTTCATCTAAATTTTATTAATGCGAATACAGACAGACACACCCAGAATTTCCACTGAAACAAAGAGGCTCCCTTTAAAAAATACTTAATTGAAAATAAAGATTATATATATTCAAGGTGTAAAATATGATTTGATATATACATATATTGTGTAATGATTAACATATCCATCACCACACATGCTGAACATTACATCCTCCAAATTTGTTCACCTTATAAAGTTGTACTCTGTGATCAGCATCTCTCCATTTCCTTCACTTCCCCCCACCTCAGACTCTAAAATTCTACTTTATTTCTAGGAGTTTGACTTTTTGCTCCACATCTAGATGAGATCACACAGTATTTGCCTTTTTGTGTCTGGCTAATCTTATTTAGCAAAATGTTCTCCTCTAGGTCCATCCATGGCAGATGGTAGCTTTCTTTTTTTGTTTTTTTTCAGTGCTGAGGATAGAACCAAAAGCCTTAGGTATGGAAAAGAATTCTTTTATGGCTGTGTATCACCATTTCTTTACCCGTTTTTCTGTTAGTAGACTGTGAGGTTGTTATCTTGACATTATGAACAATATTGTAATAAACAGGGGCCTGCAGCTATCTGTTCAACCTACTGATTTCACTTACCTTGGATATATGCCTGTAAGTGGGATTTCTGAATTTTATGGTAGCTCTACTTTTCATTTTTTGTGGAACTGCTATACTATTTTCAGTAACAGTTGTACCAATTTGCCTTCTCACCAATAATGTACAAGGATTCCTTTTTCTCCACATCCTTTTCAGCATTTGTTATATCTTGTCTTTTGGTAACAGCCATCCTCATAGGTGTGAGGTTTTAGTTTGCATTTCCCTGATAATTAGTAATCTTGAGCACTTTTTCATGTACCTGCTGGTCATTTGTCTTCTTTGGCGAAATTTCTATTTAGGTTGAAAAGCATTTTTTTCCACAAAGCATAGGCTGTCTCAAGTGTGACAATAATACAGTGGTGAATCAGTTAAGACTACTATAATGAAATGAGTTTTCTATTAGTTATTTCTTATCTATGAAATGCTCATTTTTTCTAATGTAGGATTTTCATTGGTCCAAAATCACTGAGTCAATAGATCATTAGATTAGACTTTTCAACTTCAGTGTACACAAAGGTAATTAAATATAAGAATGGGAAGGAATTAAGGAGATTTGTCATAAGTGGCTATTGTAGTCAACTTTTCTTCACTATAACAAAATACCTAAGATGATCAACTTAAAAAGAGAAAGGATTTCTTTTGGCTCATGATTTTAGAGGTTTTAGTCTATGATCACTAGGCTAGTTTGCTTTGGGCCTGTGGCAGCATGGTACAAATGGTAGGAGCATGTGGTGAAATGAAGCTACTCACCTTATGGCAGCCAGAAAAGAAAGAGAGGAAAAAGAAGGAGCTAAGATTCCAATATCCCCTTAAGGGCATGCCCCCAATGACCTAACTTCCTCCCCTTAGGCCCCACCTCCTAAATGTTCCACCATGTCCCAATAGCACCACCTGCATATAGCCAAGTCAGTCCCCAAATAACAAAGAAGATGAAATAAGTCAACAAAGATCATTCAGTATCAGTTATACAGAGAGAAACATATAACTACTTTCACATAAGGTACAGGAAATTTCATGAAAGAAGATCTCATTCTCTCCTTTAAAAATCTCCTTAAAGAAAATTTTAGAAACTTTTTGTATTTGTATTACTCTGAATTCAAAATTAATCCAGGTAAACAATGTCTATTCACTTCTTTATATACTCAAATCCATTGTTCTAAAACAATTGGAAGTCATAAATTTACAACTCCCCCATTATTCCACTACCTCCCCCAAATGGAAAACCAGTAAGCCCAGTAAAGAAATTCTAGATAATATATGGCAACACTGCTAGAGTTAAAGTGGTAAAAGTTGTATAAGAGAGGTACTATCATACCTTCAGACATTCAAGAGTACTGCTCTTGAAAATGGCCAAGTTCCAGAGGGAAATTATGTTGATGAAGAGGAAGAGTAGGCTCTTCCTAGATTTATGCTACAAATTTGAGGTGGGAGTGATTTGAAAACTGTTCAAATAAATACAATAATTCTGAGCAAATGAAAGCAGCAGAGACCATGGTGGACTAGTACAAATTATTTAAGTTCATAAACGGTTAATGAAGGATTATTAAGAAACGGTGAATAATTATTACTCTTCATGAAAGAAAGATTCAAGAATAAACCATTCATCCTCTACAGAGACACTAGACTGAATTCCTCTAGACTGAAATGAAATAAACACAAGCCAAGGGTAAGAGCAGCCCAAAAGAAAAAGGAACCAGGACTCATTGGACCCACACCCATTTTTCCACTTTAAAATGGGACTTACTTGTTGTACTGCCATAGCCAACATGGAAAGCCACTGACTTTTTTCACTGTGTTCTATTTTATGGAGGTCATTGCCAAATTGAAGTACACATTATTTGAAGCCTGAGAAAAAATGAACTTAGCATCTGAACCATTCAAACCTGTATAAACAAAATTACCTCCCACTCTCCTGACGAGGGCATCTACCTTTGTAAATAAAGCTTTAACCATATTGAGTGATCAGGGATCTTCGTAGGGTCTGTACTGAGTACTGTTGGAATCCATCAGCCTCCTAACCTATTTTTGGCAAAGGTTATGATCACTATATAGGTTAACATCCATATCTTCATCATCAATCTTTGTTAAAAATATTTCACTACAATTGTCTTTCAAATCCAAGTAACTAATCCAAACTCCAGTTATTCATAATTCTAGACTATGACATGAGGGATAATTTGTTTACTCAAATAAAAACTAACTATAGAATTAATGTTAGTGTATGCTGACATAATATCCATGCTATGTGATTAGCAGCTGTCAGAGATCAGTTCCATATTTGGGAAATAATTTCCTTATATTCTGAAACATTTTTTGGGAAATAAAAGAAAGGAGTTATTAAAATAAAATAAAAATTTATAGTGATCATTGAAAAAGAATTTTGGGGTCATCACCTTATGTCTTTTTTTGAGGTGGTACTAGAGTTTGAACTCAGAGCCTCACACTTGCTAAATAAGTAGTCTACCAAATGAGCCATGCCCTCATCCCTTTTTGCTTTGGTTATTTTTGAGATAGGGTCTTGCTTTATGCCCAGGCTGGCCTGAACCATGATTCTCCTATTAGCCTTCCCACCCAGCTTTTATTCATTGAGATGGATTCTCATGAACTATTTGCTGGGACTGGCCTTGAATGGCAATCCTCCCAATCTATGCTTTCTGAGTAACTAGTGTTACAGGCTTGAGCCACTACCCTCGGTCTTAACCTTGTTTATCTTCATATAATTAAAGATAAATCATTACCTGAGTTTTGCTATTTTTCCTTGAACTAGTAATCACTGCTCGATACAAAATAAAAGTGGTGTTCTACTGTAATTTAGAAAAATATTTTAGAATTTTGTTCATAAATTTTAGTAGAAAGGCTTGTAGTTTGTGTCTTAGGTTAAGAACCATAAGGAACACACTGATTAGACTAATAGATGTTTAAACTAATTTCACAAATGATATTATTCAATAATTAGTATATAAACCTTATATATTATTATAATTCCCAGTACCTACATTATATTGGCTAAATTTTCATTATCCAAGTAAAATCTCTTCATTAATTTAGAAAGAAAAAAGTGGTTTGAACTTAATTATATAATAACTAGGGTAGCTTATTTTTAAATTACATAATCTTTGTTGTTAGTCAATTTTCCCATCTTCCTGTTGAAGACACTGAGGTTTAGAAGAAAAAAAATGAACACTGAATACAGAAGGCACTCAGTCAAAGTGTGATATAACCAATGCTAATCTAACTGACTAATGCTGAATGTGTATTGATGAATGAAAGTACTTTGTCTACACAGCAGACTCCTGCTTGTGTTATTTCCCAGTCTCTTGTCCAGGCCTCATGACATTAAAGGAGCTGCTAAAGCATAATTAACTGAACAAAAGGGAAACTTTACTAAGAAAGAGGCAATTCACAGGCCATTATTAGTTTAAAATTGTCATCTAGGAGACCTTCATTTCCCAATGCTTGATTTACAGGTAACTTATAACAGGTCCCCTTTCTTGCTAGGTTCTCATCACTTCAATCTACCTTCAATTGGTACCCACTGTCCAACATATAATGCTCATTCTGACCTCTGTGTCTTTTGTTTCCCTGTCTAGAATGTTTTTTCCTTCTATGAAAGTTCTACCCAGACTGAATCCTATGAAGCCCTTCTGTACAACCCCAGCCCACATTAATCTGTCCAAACTCCTACACACCTCATTGTCTCCATCACTCATTCAGTCATTGAATCACATGTAACCATATTATTTGTCTCATGAATCTCACATCCTCAACATTACTACAAGTTTTTCAAGGACAGAAATGCCTCTTTTACAGACCACATATGGACATTAAAAAAAGGAGGCTAGAACACTGTTTTGCCCAAAACAACTATGTTGACGTTTAACTGAAATATTAGAAGTAGCTATAATATAAAGAACAGCGCTAGGTTAGAGTAAAAATGTCTAAGATAATACTGGCAAATAAATCTTAAGCCTTAAACAAATATTCATTTTATGTCATTTTTTCCTTTTACAAAATCAGGTCCTGTCAGGAGTTGATGCCATGTGAGGGAGGAGGATGTGGGGAAAGGGTGTAGGAGGATGACTGTGGTGCAAATAATGGGTACACATGTAGTAAACGGAAAAATGAGACCTGCTGAAACTGTTCCAGGAATGGGGGGAGAGGGGATAAAGGAGAATGGTGGAGGAGATGATACATTTGATATGTTGTAAGAATTTTTGTAAATGCCACAATATAACCCCAGCATGATAATTAAAAATAAATACACATTTAAAAGATCTGTAGGCAAAAGGATAATCATAGTAGAAATTCTAATTTTATATTTAGAACTTTGAAGCCATCTTTAAGTGGAAAAAGTTAAAAACTGCTCTTAAATTCAAACTTATAATTTATAATTCAGTGGTAATACTTAAAAATATCTGCATTCCTGCTAAATTGATAAAGAACATCATATTGGCTGTGTAAACAACACAGCAAAAAACAACTTTCAAGATCTATGACTTGACTACACCTATTCTTACACAGATGCAACTGGCATATTAAGATGTCAGTTTTTCATTAGAAACAAGTATGTATACCATAAGAAGCAATTTTAAAAAG
This sequence comes from Castor canadensis, assembly GCF_047511655.1. Lineage (NCBI taxonomy): Eukaryota > Metazoa > Chordata > Mammalia > Rodentia > Castoridae > Castor > Castor canadensis. Next base: position 44,382,720 of record NC_133405.1, on the reverse strand, counting down.
TGTCGTTAACTAAAGTGATTTACATATACACATATGGACTTAAAGGCCTTACTTATAATATTCATCATGAAATTTATCTTCCCATTTCCCATTTCTCTAGAAAGCACATTTCCTCGGACATATTCTTCAGGAATTGTCAAAAATAATGTTTTCCCTTAATGCCTTAGTCCCTCTACCTTTAAAAGTGGGTGGCAAAGGCAATGCTTCTACCTGTCAAATATGTTACTTTATATTATTATTAGCAAATTCATCAGAAAGCCATAAAGACCAAAGGACGAGAAAAATGAACTAAAAGGAAAGCTACAAAGTGAAGTTCCTTCAAATGCAAGCAGTGGTATTAAGTATACTAATAAAGCAAATGATAAATGTGAGACCAAATACTAACTGAAATGCCACTACTTTGTAACACACTTAAAAATGGTTGTTTATCATTCTAATGCCTTTAGTCTAATTTATTAATAATTTTCAGTAAGTTTGGGAAAATAACCCAAAGCCTAAATTAGACTTTCTTATAAATAGCTCTGTACATCTCTAATATATGTTTGTAAGGTTAATTTTTAAAGTATTTTCAAAATTCCTATGAAAATGAGTTGCTTTTAGTAAAGCTGATATCATGTACCTCTCAAAAATAAGTTAGCCATTTTGCTTAGAGTTAACAATACTGTGTACTTTAAAGTTTGCTATGAGTATAGATTTCATTATGTTTTTGTCACGATAAAAATTGAGAAAGTAAAATTTACTAGAATCAGCATACATATATACGATCAAAGATGAACTGATTAACAAAAATGCTGACACTCCAGTTGTCTATAAAAATGTAATTTGAAAATTAGGTTTATAAGAGACATTGGAGAGAAAAACACATAAAATATAAGTATGTGCCTTCATATAACTGTACTGTACAGTTAATCAGAAATTATAGTTGAGGGCTATGGCTCAGTAGTTGAGTGTGTGCCTACATTCACATGGTCCTGGATTCAATTCCCAGTACTGCAACAAAAAGAAAAAAGAAATTAATGAAAGAAAGGGAGAGGCAGAGGGAGAGGGAGAGAGGGAAGGAGGGTCTATACATTATTGGCCCCATAAGCTTTGTTATGAATAATAACTAGGAGCAAACTATATAAAAGAAATTTCATACATCTAAGTAGAGGCTATTAATATATAAATCCATACACCTAAAAGTAAAGACATATTTGAATACCTGAGGCCTTACAACTACATTCATAGACAAGAAAAATACAAAAGCACAATGATGAGAGACATTTATGTTGTTTGGTGTATACTAAAGCTACTTGTCTCGCAGTTCCCAAACTTAGGTATAGGCCTCATTGTATGAATGGCTTTCAATTGTAGTAGGTCCTCTAATATTACTGAACTTCATGCTGTGCATTTGTTTCTGATAGAAATAATATTTTTAACAAGAGCACTATGACCCTTAGTTCTAAAAGAGGGACATCTAGGTGAACATAACGCAAAACATGCTTCTTGGAGCACTCCGCTCCAAACCATGCACTCTGTCTCCCTTTTCTTTCCTAAATCCAGGTTTCACATCACTTGACTATAATTCATTTTTCTCCCCCGGTTCCCATGTGCCCTCTATTCTTTCCCCAGCCCTGTGTGACTCTTCCTCCACATAGCCAATGCTTTCAGTGTGGAGGAGTGGATTTGTATAAAGCAACTTTCCAGACAGTGCAGTAGTATGAGGAGTTTGTGGAGTAAAACACACCACAAACCACTATCACTTCATTAGTGTAAGAGAAATAGAAGTCATATCATTGCCATTTGTTCGTGAGGGTTTTTTGAACTGACATGAAGAGTGGATCCTTGAACTGAACAAAAAAATTTTAACCACTGACTGCCCCACACCTATTCCTAATGTCAAAGAGCTATTCCACAAAATCAAGTACCTGGCCAAGCTAATGGCAAGTATTTTTCATTGTCTGTTCTGTTTTAATGCAAAAAGAAGTCGTGGCAAGATTTTTTAAAAATTATTTTTATAATGGGGAAATTCACGAAATAGGTTGAGGGCACTACTCTGACATGGACAACTTCACGAGATTCTTCTTTAGTGAATAAATCACCAATACCATCTTCCACTTACATTTAAAAAGGATGTTAAAAAGCACCTATCATCTAAACACTTCATCACTGCTTAAGATCAGCACACACGGGGTATTTGCCTTACTATATATAAGTTATGTACTGAGGTCCAAGTTTTACCAGCTATTTAACTTAATTTGCACCCCAAAACACCTCTAATTAACTTTGTAGGTGTTGAGATACTACAAGCAATAATGATGTCACAGAAAAGAACCACACTAATGTGACTAGCACATGAGCATTTCTTTGAGAGAGACAGTGCTGTGAGTCCCCTAGATCAAAGGCACCAAAATCAACTTTTCACAGATTCTACCCTACAAGAATGACATAAAGTTCCACTAACACCTGAAGCAAAGCACAGAATCTGATTTTACCACCTTGCAGCAATCCAAAATCCTAATGGAAGATATGTTTCTAAAACTGCATATCACATGCTTATAGATTACATTAAAATATGTGGAATGGCAAGGCAAACTATATAGGCTGTTAAGTCAGTCTCACTACTTTCCATTACTAGAGAGCTGGTCAGCATCTTCTGGCAGGATATTGCATAATACAGTCAACTGTGCTCTCCCAGCATTGCAAGTGGCTTTGGGTCACAGTGTGGATTATCTGTAAAATGAAACACATAGGGAAAAGGCAAGAATCATCAAGACTATCACAGACCTTATTGAAAAAAACTAGTATTAGTAGACCTGAACTTAAGCAGAACTTTTCACATTTGTCCATCCACTAAGATTGTAAAGATCATAAAGCAATATTGGTTAATCCTGTCAACTGGTAACATCTATCCTTCATTGTTAAGCAAAGCTGCAAAATAGATTTGGCTTAACTCAAACTATTTTACTTTCTAAGCTTGAGGACATAGAGACTAGAATCTAGTACTTCATAATACTCCTAGTCCTTCAAATATTTCCTTTAATTGAAGCTCTGAAATGGTCCTCCATGAGGCTCTATTTTGCTGATGGCTCTGTTATGATATACACATAAAGAAACACAAGATTCAACGATGACTTTACAAACTGAGACTGAGAAAATGTATAAACCTTCATTAGTGAAACAACATTCTGCCAATTATTTTTACTAGTAGTACAAAGCTAAAAACTATCACTGATCTCTACCCATCTGAACAATTCAAAGTCACAATGTGGGCAGGGGGAAAGAGAGAGCTGCGGTGATCCCAAGAGACCAACCAAACCATCACAATAGCTATATAGCTCCTCTGTGGTTCTGCTAATTCAAAAACAAGTAGCATTTAGTAACTTCCAACACTTGGAACTACACATATGAAGACAGATGAATTCACCTGCCGAACTATTTGTTTCTTCCCAGTTTCCTTTAGTGGCACCACTGGTTCCCCAGCCTTACAAACGCTGAATAACCTTCAAAGCCTCCAGTCCCTCATTTCCCCTAGAGAGAATTTGGTAGAGTGGGTATTTTTGTTTTTATTTTTTTTCTTTCTTCAATGACTCTTTATTCACATGCAGTCACCTAATTTCAGATCCTCATTTAAAAGCTAACCCAGCTATCTTGATACTTGATCAAAATTCTATAAATCAATATATCTTCTCCTCCTTTCTCCCAAATCAGATGCAGTTGGGAATAGGTGAAGAGTGAGAGAGGAGGGTTCTTGTGATCAAATTTCATAGCCATTCCAACAGAGCTGTTTAACAAACTTCCTGAATACAAGAATAGCTAGGCACAGAGCCAAGAAAAGAAGCAATGATGGAAGCCAAAAAACAGGTGAGCTGCAATCTTTCCACTCCTACACAAAACCTGGCCCTAGAGTAGGAGTCCCTGCATGTGCTGATAACTACTTTCAATTCTTAATTTTGTAACATCACACACTCTGCCCAAGGGTGGCTTTCCACATTTTTCAATACTAGTTTTTCTGCTGTTTTTATAACCTTAAGATGAGATGGTCTCCCCTATCTTAAGATTATTCTTCTTCCAATATGCCTTATATTCTAGAGGACTCTTCTGCAAATTCTCTTCTCTTCCTCAATACAAGAAATGATAATCAGTTGCAAAATCTAGTCTTATCCAGTCTTTCCTGAGGGTTCCCAACACAAAGGCTACTTTTAATTTCCTTGAAGTTTTATGATCTTAGCAACCAGAGCAAAAGGGAGTGGTATAAAGAACGCTGAGAGTGCAAGTTGCTGACTGAAGACAGCTGCTGGGAATCCCCAAGTACTCACTAACTGTGGCAAGGGGTGTGGTGGTGACAGCAACTGGTTTGAGAACAACCAAGTAAGACTTCAAGATCTTCTGGTCATACAGGCTATTCACCAGTAATCTCTACTTTTTCCATTTAAAAACTTGACTCAAGTTATCCCCTCCCAAAGGCCTCCTTCCTGACCAATCTTTTATTCCATGTTATTTTCATACACATGCATTTTATCTGTATCTCACTGATCTACAATCATATCATATCAAGCTATGATATTTGTATCATAGCTTGAACAAGACTATAAGCTCAAGGCGCCCTCTCTTGGGAACCCCCAACCCTGGGGGGCTCTACTCTCCTGCTTTACACTTTTCAATAAACTCTCCCACTTTACACTTTTCTATCTCAATAAACTCTGCTGCTTTGCTCACAAAAAAGAAAAAGGAAAAAAAAAGACTATATGCTCTATGAAGCCAAAACAATTTCTTCTTTTGCTGGTTTCTGACTATAGAACTCAGCATAATATATATATCCTTTAAAAAAAACAGGGTTTTTTTTTCCAGTGACATATAATTTCCACTCAGCTATTCAACACTAATACTTTTAAGGTTGAGCAAGTTTAAAAGTATATTAAAAGCTGCAGAAAATACACCCCCACACAATACAGAAGATGCCACTTAAGTGTTGGACCAAACATAAAATATGCTCCACTCAATGAACTCTACTATTACACCATACTTCTTCCTTTGGATTTTTTTTCTTTATACTACATAAGCTTGTGGGTCATTTTTGCCCTTAGCAACACTAACTAGAGAAGCTCAACTCTAAGTAACCTTACTACTGGGAATCTACTTTTCTCACCTACCCAAACACAGGCTTCCTGCAGTCTCCACTAATCTGCGAGCAACTGCCCAATTACTGATTGTGGAAAGACAGCTTACACATTGAAGGTCCATTCTTGGCAGCCGCTGAGTTTTACTGCTGGCCCTCACTTACTCAGCTTAATTGATTCAGAACAGTATCAAAAGGAGACATTATTATACCAGTTTGAAAAAGAGGCTATTTAAGAAAATTTAAATGTAAAAACCCTGGTCATTGTACTGCTTTCAAACAGGCATGCATGTGTGACATGGAGAGAACAGAATAATGCCTATTGAAATCCAGAAATCTTGGGAACTTTGACCAATCAATCTCATTACACAAGTTTCTATGCTTTACACATATATATTCTCAAAAAGTAAAATTATCCATAAAGGGGAAGCATAGATGACTTTAAAAATACAATACAATGTAGTAAAAAGTTTCAGTGCAAACAATGCAAATTTAGTTCCAAAGACTGTACAATTTCTTCAAGACAACAATGTGAAAATTAGTATGTTTCTCAAAAACATACTTAGAAAAACAACTCATGCATGTGTTACCAGAGCATTTCACTTTTTCAGTAGTGGTCTTTCCACTGAACTGAAAGATCCCAGCAGAGATTTCTTAGCTGCCACCCATTAACTGGAATCGGAATGCAGCACAAATACAATTAATGAGCAAGAAAAATTATGGGTTAGATTATCACTCCTTTACCATATGGGGAAGAAGGTAAAATAAACATTAAGCTTTATTTTTTAACTAAATACACTTTGTCCTACACACACCTTTATGCACAGATATAAAAATGATTTTGTAATTTGTATTTCTACATCTTTCCATGTCAGTCACTGATGGTTTTATTTCATAAATGACAACCGGAGACATGCCTTTTTTTCTATCAGTACAATAGAGCATCCAATTGTCTTCCAGTGTAAATCAACATTGGTGAAAACAACCATATTAAACCTCCAAAAAGGCTCAATAATTTTCAGACAATGCTTTTCTTTTTTAAGAGAATCTATGTATTAAAGACAGAGAATGGAAGTTAGTACCATCGTGAACAAGGAAATCTGTCATGGCCTAGTAGCATCATGTACAATAGACAGATACATTTCCCAGCTATTCTGGCCAGTCCTCCTCAAAAAGGACATAATAGGAATATAATAGTCCGTGTTCAAAATGCTGATTTAATATCACTTTAACCTGAGCTGCATTATCAAATCATCTTTTTGACAGCACAATAATAAGATTGCTACTGTTCTGGTGAAATATAAAGTGCCTACATCCTAAGCACAACCCAACTCCTCCTCCCAAATATGCTAAAAACAGTAATTTGACTACAGTGGCAAGAGAAGAAAGAGTTAACTGTTCAAACACCAGGTAGAAGTCTTTCAAAATCCAAATGTCTAAGAGTGGACTTATTTTAAAAGATATGTTTTATTCACTACAACAGAAAACCACACTTACTGATACTTAATAGTAAAGCATCTTCTACATGCCAAGGTCTACACAAAATGTAGATTACAATAATTTCCAAGGTTGTAAGATGATTGAAATAAAAATTTCATGTGACAGATACAAGATTGAACAATCCCAGTGCCTCAAGAGGATCCTTTCATATCTCTCGTTAATGAGGGATTCTTAAAATGAAATCTCGAAAGCATAAATATAAATAAAAACATTTAAAATCTTATCACAAGATATTCCTTAGTGAGGTAATCATAAAGGTATTTTTATAGGAACAAGAAGGGGGATTATCTATTAAATAGAATAGGTAGAATAAGGTAGAATTTACTTTAAAATATCTTATTTGTGCTGCTTTTATCTCCTGCAATGTACCCTTCACATATAATAATTTCTGAAAAAGGACCTAAAAATCATACCACAGGTTTCTAAGAGTCACCCTACACCCACCTCCAACTGAAACCATCCCCAGAACCTCAGGTTCATGCTCTTAATAGCACTCAATTTCCTGGATGCTACATTAGAATGAACACAAAAAAAGATAGGAATACAGAATCGGGAAGTTTTATACTGGAAACTGGCAGCCAAAACCACCATTCCTTGACAGTCACTCAAGAACCTATTCAGGTCCTCACTTCCCAATAGCCTATTGGTTCTTAACACGTGACCCTGGGAACTGGCGTATAAGCATCACCAGGGAGCTTGTTAGAAATGCAAATTCATAGCCCCACCCCACACCAACCAAATCAAAGTCTGGGAAAGCGGCCTGCAATTTGTATTTTAACCAGCACTACAGGAGATTAAGATGTAGGCTAAAGTCAGAGAACCAGTCCTCCTCAAACTTTAATGTGCATAAGAACCACCTAGGGAGCTAGTTAAACTGCAGATTCTAATTCAGGAGGACTGAGGTGGGCCTGAGAGCTATATTTCTAAAGAAGTTCCCAGCTGACATCTTCTACAGACCACATTGCAAGTCTTTCCCAAATTTGTTTCCCAAAATTAACCCCGGGATGCTCACAGAATACAGAGTCCATGGCACTATTGTAGACCAAATTAATTAATCCAAATCTCAAGAGAAAGACCTAGAAGATAACCAGCAGCTCTCCACCCCAGCTACACACAAAAATTACCTGAAGAGCATTTAATAATGCTGATTTCCAGATACCATCCAAGATCAATTAAATCAGAATCTCTTGAGACTGGAGCCCAGGCATCCATATTTTTAATAACTTCCCCAACAATTCCAATGTGCAGACACGGTTGAGAAGGAATACTCTGGAATCTAACTGGCTCAACACTTGGCACAGTGGATCCCTTTTCAGTAGCAAACAGGTTCCCATAAATTGCTATCTGAGCTCCCTCACATATAACTCAAGAGCTCTGATTTTTGTATAATAGAATATGTTTTTCTCGTGACTTAAACCTTACTTCTGTAGACAAATGTGCTCTCTGCAATGGGGTAGGTACTCAAAGGCAGCAGCAACAGTGAAGAATTTGTATCTGTATGGCCTGTTCATATATTGATACCTCCCCCCAACCCTGAAACACATAGATCAGTTGAAATTTCTAATAACCTTTCAGAGTGGAAGGGTAACTGATGTATCTGTAACTTCGAAACCTATAAAAGACAGATTGCATCAGTTACAGACATTCTGACACAAAGATCCTGGGAAGGGATGAAAAATATGTGCTTTGAGAATTTGAAATTGTCAAAAATACATCTTCTGGTGGACAGAGACAGGACCTGAAACATACAGCTCATTCTATGACACTAGCAAGTGAAAGAAAAAAAAAGCCCAATGTCTAGTTCTCTTAGGCACCTAGTGTTATGCCACACTAATGTGCACACTATACTGTTAAGTATGTAAAACAGAATAATGCCTGGTGGTTACTAAGACATTGTCAACTAGTTATTTTTCTTCTGTAATTAAGAAAGTTTCCTGAATTTTACATAGTACACTTCAAAAATGAGCCTAAGATAAATGAAAATAAGACACAGGCCTCGTTCCACAAAAATGAACTTTCATTCTCTGCTTGGTGATGTTCACTGTCCACGCTAAATTAGTTGTTCTATAGAATATATGGTACACTCAGGGCCTACTAAATGATAATAGTTATTATTCTTCCACCACCATTTCAACATGTGGTCAGAAGTATGTCATAAATTTATCTGTTTAACTCCTTAAAAAAGAAATCCAGTGGCTTGGGTATTAGAAGAGAAACAACATAAATCCATTTGCAGAGTGGCCACTGTTAAAATTACGTTTTCAAAAGCATTTTCTGTAATGACCTGGTCAAGCTCACTTTCCTCTTAAAATTCTTGTTACAGTCATTCAGTTAACCCAAACTCACTTTAAAATGTGTGAAAATAGCACCTCCTGAAAGTGTGTTCTCATATGCTTTGGAGCAATGGAGCGTGAATACTAAAGCAGCCTTTGCCAAACTCATGTAACAGCTCAAGAACTAAACAGGAGTGGATTTTTACAGTCCCGTGACTTTTTAGAGCCAAACTATGTATCATCCCAAGACTGGCTTGAATATATCAGACATCCAAGAGAAGGCAGAAAAGTCACCAGTAAGTGACCAAGCTAGTAAGTATCGCAAAGATTTTTTTTTGTGTGACAGTTTTTCTCAAATTTTACTTCTTAATCAAAAAATAAATAAGCTAAGCAAAGGTGCAGGCTTAGAATTTAATCTCCTAGAATTAACATTATGAAATTTATAAAGATACTTAATTTATCTGACAAAATATCCACCTGGATGCCTTTTCATACATTTCTCATAAGCCAATGGCCAAGGATGATCCAAGTCTAAAAGAAAATGCACAGACCACAAAGAGTCACACAAAATTAAAGACATTTAGAGTATCAAAGCCAAAGAAAACAAGCAATACATATCCATAATTTCCAGGACACTTTATTGTAATTTCTACTTTACATAGAATTTAATATTCTGAGTATAGGCAGAAGTGTTTATACTTATTCAGTAAGTAGTTCAATCCCCTTAATCATGTAAAATGAAAAGAAGCAGTTTAAAAAGACCATCAATTCAGGTATTTATGATATAGGAAACAGGAGTACCTGCCTTAAGTAGAAAAAACAGTTAATGAATTTCAGTATGAGTTCCACTGTAATGTTTCTCTTATTTTTCCGGTTGATGCTAAAACAATCGTTCATTCTCCCATTCTACCCTCTCTTGGTCTTTACATGCTGTCTAGCATTTAACTCGAAAAGTCAGTTTACACTCAGTTTACACATCTTTCATAAAAAACCATATGCCTCATCTCCCACACATCCAAATGGACAAGGATTAGAAGTAACCTGGCGTTTAGCTCTAACAGTGCTATTTTAAACAATTTCAACCACACACTTGGAAGAGTAAAATAATTTAAAGTACAATACCAAAGGAAACTATAAAAATGCCTACACATTTATTGTTGGATTATTTAACTACTTCTCAAACCGTTGAATAGAACATAGTGAAATCGACACAAAAGCAAATGCACGGTTAAGGTACAAATTGACAGTGCATCTGTGGGGACAGCTCTCTTTGAATGAGCTATTACCCAGACAGTGAAATGAAAAAAAAAAAAAAAGTCTCACTCTTCAAATGTGAGGAAGCCGGCGGTGTGCCTGCTTCACTAGAAATACATTTCAATGGGTATGATCGGATAAAAATAGATAGTAAGGCAAAAACGTGTTTTTAAAAAACCTCTTTCCTCCTCAAAAGCACAAGGAAATGCGGAGGAAAAGCTGGGTAACCGAAAGCTCGCGAGCTAAGTTCCATCACTAGCAGAATCGAAGTTGGATAGTTGCTATTTTTCACGGTGCACTGGGATAGTAGCTCTCCATGTGCAAGGTACGCGAGGCGGGAATACTGGCGGGACTTTCACACTGGGTAATGGGAAGCAAAGTGAGGAGAGGTCAGCACCATGACTGATCCCGATCTGCCAAACCAGGACGGTGTAGGGGGTGAGGGTGGCAAGAAGATTAAAAGCAAGCGTCAAAACTCCTGGAAGTTATTGCAAAGAGGAAGCAAACACCTCTGGGAAGCCAGAAAGCCGTCTGAAGCAGCAGCACCCTGCTCCAAGTGTGGGGTGCTTGCCTTGTGGAGCAGAAAGCGCGAGGTGCTCTTTACTTAGGTCGAGTGGCTCCAGGGGACCCGGGCAGCGACAGGGGCTGGGGCAACTGCAGGCGGGGACGCGGACTCGCACTTTCCCTCAACTCTGAGCCCCATCCCGAGCGCAGGGGAGAGGGTGGCTGAGGGCACGGTACTCACTAGGGTTCGTTGGTGAACCTGGGGGTCCGGGGTTGCTGGTATCCATACAGGTGACAGTAGAGCACATCGAAGCAAAAGCAGCACATCTCCGCTGACACCACCATCTTCCGGGAGCCCGGCGATGAGGACGAGGCGGCGGACGATGAGGAGGGAGAGGAAGCGGTGGTGGCGGCCGGGGTAGAAAGTAGGGTCCCCACTCCGCAGCTCAGAGGTGGCGACAGGGAGATCCCCCCGCCGCCGCCGCCGCCGCCGCAGCCCTGGGGGGGAGAGAGAGTACAGCCGCTGCCGCTGCCTCCTCCGGTTAGACCTCCCAGCCCGTTGAGCCTGGTACTGGCGCCTCCTAGTCCCAACTCCCCAGCTCGGTACTGACTCTCTCCGCTGCAGTGGGAGGAGGAGGAGGCGCCACCACCGCCACCCGAGCCAGAGGGGGGCGAACTGGACAGTTTCTGCTTCTTCACCCCACAGCAGCCCGCCGCCATCTTGGAACAGTCTCCCCCACGCAGCGCTTCCGACCCATAAGTGAGGCGAGCTGGCGGCGGGGGCGAGCACGCTGCGGCCCCGGCCGCCGGGGGCGCGCTGGGGGCTCGCGGGGCGCGTGCGCGCCGCTCCTTGGCCAGGCTGCCCGGCCACGCGGCTGCTCGTGCGCGCCCCGCCTCGGCGCGCGCCATGCGCTTCAGTGGCTTAGCGCCTAACGCCTGTCCCGTCCGACTCGTGTCTCTTCAGAGTCCACAAGTCCTGCATCCAGCAGAGGATGAAGAAGGGAAACCTAATAGAAAGGAAGGTGAAGGAAATGAGAGCGAGACAGTGGAGAGTAGATGTGAAGGAAGGAGGTGGGCACGCCAGGGAGAAGGAGGAAAAGGAAACTATGGAGAGAAGAAAGAAGAAAGTCCGAAGTAAGCATCCAAGTCCCAAAGCACAGCTCGGTGACCCCCGCTGAACGCAGTGTTAGTGACACTTGAGCCCAGATACGTGGAACCTGAGCCATCTGGCCTCAAATACGCTGGTTCTGAACTGTTGAAGTGTGAGCAAGCAGCTGCTGCTTGGAGCTCCGCACCTGAGACAGCCCCTGTAAAGTACAAGAGCAGTCGGGGAAATGGCCACTCGGCAGTGTCTTTAATGCCAACCTAAGTATACCCCACGGCTTTTCTGAGATTACGGTAATTTTTTTTAAAAAGACGTACTCTTTCTTAATCGACAAATAGTAAAGCCTAATCAAATGTCTACATTTTCCACTTGTTCCCCCAACTTTCCCTCCTAGTCCCATGAATACATTGAAAAGCAAAAAATAAAGTCCTCACCAAAAACTCACCAATTCAAAGATGTTAATTGTGCTTTGGGACTTGCAGCAGTGTTTCAGGTTTTGATTTTTTTTTTTTTTTGGTTTGAGAACAAAGCAATTTGAAATATATCTGTAGTTGACAGATATTACAGGTAACTAAGGCAAATCTTACAGGTAACTTAGTCACAAACTGGAAGATTTTGTTTAGGTATATAACTAGATCTTAATACTCATTTTTTTAAATTTCTCAAGTAAAAATGCTTGGATGAATGAGGAGGTGGATGATTGAGTCAATGCCATTCTGGGCACCTAAGACACAGCTTTAAAATGACAATAATCAGATGTTAAACTGCATAGGAATTAACCTGATAGAAACTATGTGATTTGCATTGTGTCTACACTATGCCAAAACATCTAGACAAAGTCAGGTGTCTGCATATTTGTAAACAGAGCAAGATTGATGGATTTTGACACCTTTGATCTAAATGTGTTGGACTTTGCTGTTCTTTTCAGTCAGGAAAAATTTTTATTCATTCAGTGAATATTAAGCCTTTGTACACATATCATGTGCACAACACTGTGTTCGAATCCAGGGCACACAGAGGAATATGGTCCCCACTCTCAAGGAGTTATAAATTAAGTCAGATCTGCGTACATAATCAGAATAAATACCAACTGTTTATTGAGAACTTTTTAGGTGCCAGTACTATGCCTTCTCTTATTTCATAATCTTAGAAAATAATATATTATCTCATTTGATTTTCACAGAACGGCTCTGAGGTTGCACATTTTTTGGGTGGTGCTGGGTCTTGAACTCGGGGCTTCACACTTGCAAAGCAGGCACTCTACCACCTGAGACATGCCTCCAGTCCTGAGGTTGCACGTTTAAACCTCAAAAATAACTTGCCCAACATTACACACCTACAAAGTGACAGAATCGGGATTTGAATACAGGCATGTCCAATTCTAAAAACCCATGCCATAGGCTGGGAGTATAGCTCAGCGGTAGAGTGCTTGCTTAGCATACACAAGGCCCTGGGTTTGATCTCCAGCATAAATAAACTATACCATTCTGCTATGCTGCTTCTCAATAGCGATATATAATAGCTATGTTAATGGTAGCCAAAGACATTAAACTATAGCAGGTAAAACCAAGATTAAACAAAAATTAGAACTTATTTTTATGGAAATAGAGACATTGAAATGTTACCAAAGAAAAATGAACAATCTCCTTCCAAAAAGATTTTGTGAAATAGAAAGATCAATTGAGATGGTTAGATGCAGCCTAAAAACAACAACAAAAAAAAGATGGTCTAACTGATTTGTGATATGTGATTTCATCTCAAACCTCATCATCACTGTTAGAACTAACCTTAAGTTTGAGGCAAATAACAACTCATTGTCCACTACTATTGAAGTAAAAAATGCACTAATTTTTCCTATGTTCAGAAGAGAAAACAAATTGTTTTTTAAAGATAAAAGCACCACAATAATTGGCACATGGTTAAGGTGTTTTATTTTATTTTACACTTTATCCTTAGATATCACAGCCTACTTTTTGTTTGAAATTGGATCAACATTACACATTGTACTCATGTATTGAATTTTAATACTGTACCCCCTTTACTAAATACAAATATGTCAATTAAAAATAAAATAAAGAATTGTTTAAAGAAAATCATAACTATGAGAAGTGATGAGCATGTTAACTATCTTGATTAAGGTGGTCATTTTACAATGTACACATATATTAAAACATCAATTGTACACCTGAAATATATACATGTACTAGTCAATTAGACTTCAATAAAGCTAGAGGAAAAAACTGGATCAAATATAATATTAGACAATAGGTACTGATTTGCTCCTCACCCCACTGAGAATGATCACTTGTAGAGTAGAAATTCAAAGCTATTTAATGACATCACACAACAGTTTAGCACAGGAAGTAAAGTAGGATGCCATGCTTCTGCTTCTTTCTGCTAGGGGAATTTAAGAAAGCAGAATGCAATCTCTCCCAATTTAGAATTTGGCCAGTAGACAAGAGTCTAACGCCCCTACTCTTGTGAAAATAGCAAGGAATCTTTAATAAGCACCAGTAGTCATGTCCTTAGTTCTGCATTTCATCTACAAGACAAAACACTATCATGGTTATTGTGCCAGGTAAAGGGACTGATGCAATGGGAAACCCAAAGACAAGAATACTCCAGCTAAATTACAAAAATAGCTTTTCCCCCAAGGATTTTTAATTCCAATTCCAAAGCTCACTAGCATAAGGAACATAGATAGACAAACCCAAACATGATCATTGCAGAGAAGACATCATTACCTGACCACTATGGGTTACTCATCCGAAGTACTTTATTAGCTACAGGAAGAGAAAATACTAACCTTCTTCTCTGTGTTAACTTTTAACTTGGCTCATCTCCCAAACTAACCTTGAGCTTCAAGATACTTTATAAATCCCCTGGCAAGTAGTGGTGGTGGTGGTAATGCCTCCTTTTATCCTTTGTGGAAATGCCTTTCCTGGCCTTGTTTTCTTGCAGTCACCAGCACAGAAACAAACATATCTCATTCAAACCTAAACAAATCCACAGAACAAATTTTGCAAAAGTGTTTTTTTAAATATCTATACAAAGCACATAGTGGATAGGAAAACTGACCTTGCTCAGGGTTCTCTTGAGTTGAAGTATAAAGGTCAAAGTATGATAGAGCACATGTGTTTCTACCCTCTGCTGATACTGGAGTGCAATGATAATAACCCTCCAGAAAAAATGCTAAGGTGCCTTCTGCTCTTTGTAACTATCCTTCAAGCTGGGAACTAAAGATTCCACATTTCTATTAAATACAAAAGTAAATAGGCTATGGTCTCTTTGTCAACAAAGCACATTCAAATTGTAAGCATTTCTCCTTCTACATCTGCCTGTAAGCGGCTTTTAACTAACTTGTCAAATATTTTGTTTTTACAACTGTGAGAAAACCACTCAGAACCAATGTACATTATTTACTATGTGGTAAAACAGGAAATTGAATTAAACCTGATAGTTACTGATTGTTTTATCATTGCCTCAATTTATTCTCATTTTTACAACAATATGTTTTCATTTCAGAAAATAAGAATAATTGTAATTTGATGAGATAGTGAACTTGTTAATATTGTAAAATTATTTTCCTAGGTTTCTAGGGTGTGGGTAAGACGAGAAACATTTGTATAGTTGAATGAAAAAAATTGCCATTTATGCCCAAACGAATGTTATTTTTATCCTCTGTCATCAAACTTTCTCAACTGTCATCCTTGAACAACTGCAGAATGTAATATTCTTAGCTACCACTTTGATCTAACCTTGTACACACATAATCCATGGTTATGGTGGTGGAAGTGGTGATTATTTCCCTCTTATGTTTAATGAATATGTAAGTAAATATTGAAACTCTTTATCTATTTTTCAATTCAAATTGATAAGTCGGTTTTTCTTTTTCTGATTAGAAAATAGATTCTTCCCCCCAAAATCCATTTATGAGCCAAAGCACCTTGGACTGTTTTCTAGCTTCATTTACATCTTCTGTAGTCAACTGGAGTACAAACTAATTGAATGTTGTTTTACTACCTATTTCCTTGAGACAAAGTTACATAAACTCTTTAATGACATTTAGATATGCTAATATTAACACAGAAGGTAGAAGAAATAATAGAACTAGCTAGTTGTAGAATAAGGAAGGAAAGCTTTTCAGAAAGATGATCAAAAGGAGTATTATATGAAGCAGCTATAGGAGTCGTGGGCAACATGAAAGTGTCAAATGCACTTGAACAATCTTTAGTTGACTATTTCTCTCTTCCTTAAAGAATTCATCTGCTGTTCCCTATGCATCTATTGGAATGTGAAAATGTGTATACCACTATAATCCACCTCCAAATTTAGTTATCAAAACATTGTTGTTTTTCTGTAATCTTACCATATTCTGGAACACCTATTTCACTTGACTGGAGGCACAGGTTGGGCAGAGTGAGGATTAACACTTAATTAAAATGTAAAAGTCTTCTGAATTAAAAGTCTCTTTTCTTTAAATATTCAATTTAAAGTTCAAGTTTACTCCTGGCACTGAGGAGTGGCAATCTGAGACCCCTAGCCTCAGCTGGATCCTGGTTGAAATGCAGCTCATCTTGCCTCACTATATCCACTGCTTAAATGCCCACAATTTGTGGCGCATTCTGTCAGCATGAGTAATGGTACAGTGACTGTGTCAGGAAGCTTTTCTGCCTTTGCATACTTACTGTAAGGCAGGATTCCTACTCCAGTTCTGAGTGGTGCCACTAACCCACTAAACTTCAGTCATATCTTCCAGCCAGCGCCTGACTTTGGCTATTCACCTCCACAGACTCTTCTTGGGGCTATTCTCCCCATGCCAAAGCAACTGCCTGGCAAACTGGCTTCTGCTTAATCTTCAACTGCTTTCTGCATCCACAGAATTCCTTGTGGATTTCTGGATTTTCTCATGTGTCTCTCTAAAACTACCAGGCTTCCACTTCTACTGCAAATGCTTTGTGGTAGCATGTTGTTTTATTAAGGCACTTAAAATTTCTCATGCCACACCATGCTCTGTGGTTCCCTTAAACTTCTCTGGCTGCTTCTTCTTTTTCATTGAGATACAGCTCACAAAGTATATAATCCACCCATTTAAATTTTATAATTCAATGATTTTTGGAATATTTATGCAATTGTGTAACCATCAACATAATCAACTTTGGAATAATTTCCTCACCCCGAAATGAAACCCTATACCTACTATCAGTTACTCTCCACTCCTTCCCACTGCCTCCTACCACAGGCAACCGCTAATCTACTTCTGGTCTCTATAGATTTAGTTACACTGGACATTTCATATAAATGGAATCATATATTTCCCCTTTTATGTCTGATTTATTTAACTTATCATAATGTTTTCAAGGTTCCTAGCATCTGTCTACCAGTATTTCATTGCTTTTTTATGGCTGAATAGTATTTCATTATTTGAATGAACCACATTTTGTTTATCACTGAATTGATATATGAGTGTTTATACATTTTTGTTATTATTAATAGTACTGCAATAGACATTTGTGTAGATGTTTTCATTTTTCTTGATTATATACTTAGTGGTGAAATGGCTTGGTTAGATTTTAGCTCCAAGTGTAACCTTTATAGGAACTGCCAGACTGTTTTCCACACTGGCTACACCATTTTAGAATCCCACCTGCACTGTATGAGGGTTCCAATTTTCTACATTCTTGTTGACACATGGTTTTACCTTACATTATTATAACTATTGTTGTTTTAGCCATCATTTTAGGTATTAGTGGTATCTCACTGAGGACTTGATTTGCATTACTCTAATGACTGACAATGTTAAGCATTTTTTATGTGGTTTTGGCCATTTATATATATATATTTATTTTTTTGTGGCACTGGGGTTTAGAACTCAGGGATCTTCTGCTGTCAAGGCAGGCGCTCTACCACATGAGCCACTACACCAGCCCTGTATATGTTTTTTGAAGAAATCTCTATTCAAATCCTTTACCCATTTTTAAATTCAGTTTTCTTCTTACTATGGAATGTAAGTGATTTTTATGTATTCTGGATACTAATCCTAAATTAGGCATATCATTTTCAAATATTTTCTTCCATTCTTTTGTTTTCCTTTTCACTTTATTTGAAACAAAGGTTTTTTTATTTTAAACATAGTCTAATTTATCAATCTTTCTTTTATTGGTTATACTTCCTTCTTTTTTTTTTGAGACAGGGTCTTACTATGTAGTTTAGGCTGATCATGAAATTGTTGTATAACACTGGCTGGCCTTGAACTCATGATCCTCCTGCCTCCACCTTGGCTTGGATTGCTAAAGGTGTACACCACCATGTCCAGCTTTGTTGGTGTTACTTTTGGTATTAGATATAAGAAACTATAGCCAAATACAAGGTCATGGTGATATCAACCTATATTTCCTCTTAAGATTTCTATAGTTTTAGTTGTTTATTTGGGTAATTGATCCATTTTGAGTTTGTGTGTGTGTGTGTGTGTGTGTGAGAGAGAGAGAGAGAGAGAGAGAGAGAGAGAGAAAGAGAGAGAGAGAAGTGTGAGGAAGGGATCCAAATTAATTTCTTTGCATGTGAATATTCAATTGTACCAGCACCATTTGTTAAAGTGACTCTTCCTACTGAAATGTCTTGATAGCCTTGTGAAAAAGCAATAAAAATAAATGTAAGGGTTTATTTCTGAACTCTCCATTCTACTACATTGATCTATATGTATATCCTCTTGCTAGGACCATACCATCTTGATTACTACAGTTTTGCACAACATTTGGAAACTGGGAAGTGTGATACCTACAAGTTTGTTCATTTCTTTCAAGACTGTATTTGGCTGCTCTGCAACACATTTCTATATGAATTTCAGGATCATCTTGCTGATTTCTGCAGAGGCCAACAGGGATTTTGACAGGAATTGGGGATTATTAACATCTTAACAATATTGTTTTCCAATCCACAACACGAAATTCAATCCACTTATTCAAGTCTTATCTAATTTCCTTCCACAATGCTTTATAGTTTTCAAAGTAAGAATATAATTTTGCACTTCTTTTGTTAAATTTGTTCCTAAGTATTCTACTCTTTTTGATACCATTATAGGTGGAATTATTTGGCTAACTTCAGTTTTAGATTGTTCATTGTATAGAATACAACTGATTTTATACACTGATCTTTGTATCTTGCAACCTAGCTGAACTCATTTATTAGTTCTAATTTTTTAAAATTAATCTTTTAGGATTTTCTTATATAAGATCATGTCATCTGAAAATAAATGGTCGGACTTTGTCCTTTCCAGTCTGGATACCTTTTATTTCTTTTTCTTGTGTAATTGCTTTGGCTAAAACCTCCAGTGCAATGTTGAATAGCAGTTTTGTTCCTGATCTTGAAGGGAAAAGCTTTTAGTCTTTTATCATTAAGTATGATGTTAACTGTGGGTTTTTCATGGATGCTTTTTATTTGGTTGAGAAAGTTCTGTTCTGTTCCTAGTTCACTGAATGCTTCTTTTTATCATAACAGGTTAGAGTTTTGTCAAATACCTTTTCAGTATCTACTGAGAGGACCATGTGTCTTTTGTCCTTTATACTGTCACTATGATGCATTACATTAATTGACCTGCCAATCAAGTGATGAATCCCACTTGCTTATGGTGTGAAATCATTCTTATATTTTTCTGAATCCATTTGCCAGGGTTGTTAAAGATTTTTACATCTATATTCCTAGGAGATAATGCCCTGAGATTTCCTATAGGGCCTGTGTCTGGTTTGAGTATCAGGATAAAGTTTGGTGTGTGTGTGTGTGTGTGTGTGTGTGTGTGTGTGTGTGTGTGTGTGGTTTAAACTCAGGCTTCGAACTTGCTAGGCAGGCACTCTATTGCTTGAGACATGCCACCTGCCCTTGGTATCAGGATAATACTGGCCTCATGAATGAGTTGTGAAGTTTTCTTCCTCTTCTATTTTTTTTACAAAAGTTTGAGAAAATTTGGTGTTAATTCTTTAAATAAGCAGTAGGATTCACTGCCAAAACCATCTGGTCTTGGGCTTTTCCTTGCTTGGAGTTTTTTTAAATGACCAACTCAATCTCATTACTGTTAGGTCTATTAAAGTTTTCTGTTTCTCCCTGAGTCAGTTTTGGTAGTTTGTGTATTTCTGGAACTTTGTTCATTTTATCTGGGTTATCTAATTTGCTGGCTTATCTAATTTGCTGGATTACAGTACTCTCTGATAATGCTTTCTATTTCTGTAAGTTCTATAGTATTGTTCTATCCTTCATTTCTGATTTTGGTAATTTGAGTTTTATCTTAGTTTTTCATGGTCAGTATAACTTAGAGCTTGCTGATTTTGCTATTCTTTTCAAAATCCATTTTGGTTTTGTTACTTTAGTATTTTTCTATTCTAAATTTCATTTATCTCTGTTTTAATTTTTATTATTTCTTTCTTTCTGTTTGTGGTGTGTTTGTTTTGTTCCTCTATTTTAGTTTCTTAAGGTGGTAGATTAGATGATTTGAATTATTTCTTTCTTAATGTTACAGTCATAAATTTTCATTTCTTTAGCTACACCCTATAAGTTTTTGTATATTATAGTTTTGTTTTCATTGACCTCAAAATATTTCTAAGTTCCCTTGTGATTTTTGACCCATTGGTTATTTAGGAGTGTGTTGTTTAATATTTACATATTCATCAATTTCCCAAATGTCCTCTTGTTATTTATTTCTATTTTCATTCTGTTGTAGTAGATACTATATTTTGTATGATTTAAATTCTTAAAATGTTTTGAGATTTGTTTTATGGCTGAGAATATGGTCCTATCCTGGCAAATACTTCATGTATACTTGAGAAAATTATAGATTCAGTTATTGAGTGGAATGCTCTATGGGTATGTGCTACGAGCAGTTGGTATATAGTGTTGTTTAAGCCTCTTGTTTCCTTATTGAGGACAAAGAGTGGATCAGACATAGCCATGATAAAAATTTGGCTTTTACTTAAAGAGCAATGGGAAGACATTGGAGGGTTTAATAAGATCAAATTTTCTGCTGTGTAGAGAATGTAATGGTGGAAAACATGGCAGAGGAGATTTCCATAATCCAGGATAGGCCCGGGCCTAAGTGTTAGCAGTTAAGATAAAAAGAAGGAAGAGATTCCATGTAAATTTTGGGTATAGAATCAGCAAAACTTACTGATAGATATGTTGTTGAGTTGAGGAAAAGGGAGGAATTGATGATCATGACTAGATTTCTCATTTCAGTAAGTGAATAAGTAGTGATGACACATCTCTATGTGTCATTTTGGGAGGATATCATGAATTCTTGACATAACAAGTTGTCTGTTGGATGTTACAACTGGAGATATCAAGAAGGAATATAGTATGCATGTCATGAGCTCAAATGCAATGTCTTGACTAGAGAAATAAATCTGGGAATTGTTATAAAATAGGTGATTTAAGAAGCACTGGTCAGAATAAGATGACATAGAGAAGAAATAGAAAGAAAAACCAGAAGATTAGGATTGAGCCCTGAGAAACCACAATGTTAGAATAAATCTGCCAAGAAGAATAAAGAAAAATAGCCAGTGAGGTAAGAAGAAAGTCAGCCGAGTATTGTGTCACAACATCCAAAAGCAAAATGTTTTAAGAAGTAGGGAATCACTAATGTAAAATGCTACAAGAAGTTCAAATAAAATTAAGTCAGAGAAGTATCTATTAGATTTGGCAATGTGTAGGTACTTGTTATAATAATATGAGTAGATCCATTGCACTGGTAGGGCCAGAAGCCAGACTGGAGTGGATTAAAAAAGTAAATGGGTAGATGAGGAACTGAATATAGTGTGTATAGACAAGTCTGTTGAAAAACTTGGCTCTGAAGAGAAACAGAGAAATGAGATGGTAGTTGAAGAGGAATGTTGGCTGAAAGAAGGGCTGTTATTTGATTAGGGATAGTTTCTAGAGCTATTATAAATAGCTATGACTATCATTATTAGCATTATTTCTTTAACAGTCATCATTACAGTCTTCAGTGAGGTATGTCTACAAGAAGTTCTTAAATAGAGACATTTCTATCTTGAAAAGAATACTGAAATCTCAATTGCTCTTTTCTAGTCTCATATATAGGGAGATTAGTAGGTTAGGATGAGCCAGGGAAGAAGGGGAACTGAGCCAGATGAAAATGGTAAGCACAGGAAGAAGACAAGCAATAAGATGTTTAGGTTTCGGTGCTGTTTACATAGTTGAGTAAGAAAATTCGACAGTTGAAAGGCAAAGAGGATTTATGTGAATTTTATCAGCCTGCCTTGAGGTTTTAGTAAAAATTTTGATGTCTTGATGTTTTTACTGCTTCAGCAAACTTTTGCTGTCCAGAATCACAACAGGGCCTAGTGATTACTTTGGTCATAGCTTGGCTGAGGCTGTAGCAAACATCTATTCTTAGGCCTTGAGCACATCACCCATTCATCCATTGCACAACTTCAAGCAACTTACTTAACCTCACTTTCCTTATCTCTTAAATTGTGTATCCATATGTGCCTCCTAAAATGGTTCCAATGTTTGAATAAAAGATTGGTATTTGTATTGGTTAAGTAAGCTAAATGCTCTAAGAAGTAGACCCAAAGATGTAACTGCTTAATAAACGAAAGTCTGCTTCTTTCCCACCTAACAGTTCTAAGTGGATATCCTCTCATTCCAGTGACTCATTCAAAGACCTGGGCTAATATCATTTTGTGACTTTGTCATCACATGAGTATTTTTGCCATCCAGTTGGCAGAAGGGAGTACAGAGTGTATAGACATCCTTACTCTTTTAATAGCCCTAGCTAAAATAAATAACTTTTGTTCACCTCTTCTCCCTAAAAGTTAGTACTATGGCTACACATAACTGCAAGTGAGGCTAGGAAATGTACTCTACTGTTTTCCTAGTCAAAAAAAGAGAAAAGAATGGGGCAGAGAACAGAATGCTTACTATATACCAGGAAGGTACTGTGCTGAGGACTTTTTGTGTACTATATTATTTAGTCCTCACAATAGCTCTCTGATATTGGTATTATTGTCATCATTGAAGTTTTATATATAAAACACCTAAGGCTTAGCTGGGGGTGTGTCTCAAGTGGTAAAGTGCTTGCCTAGCATGTACAAAGCCCTGCGTTCAATTCCAAGTACCTCAAAGAAAAAAAAGAAAAGAAATCACAGGTTCAAATAGTATAAATAAGTTGTCCAAGATCATACAGATAGTAAGTTAGAGCTGGTTCAGCCTATTCTGCCAAAGCTGTTCCTAACTACCTACAATACTGTCTTCGTAGAATCTATTTCACCCTTGACAACTTGCCTGTCTCTTGACCTTCCTAAATAAAGTCTTCTTATAACCCCATTATTTCTATTTCTTAGAGTGAGAAAGTGGAGCCATATTCTCCTGTCATTTCTGGACAGCATTCCCATAACTTCCTTTCAGAAAACCCTCCTTCTTTGGTGGGCACTTTATTGTGTTGTGCTATTTAGCTACTTTTTTCTTGCTGTGACCAAATGCCTGAGAGAAATACTTTAAAGGACAAAGAAGTGCTTGCCTAACAAGTGCAGACCCTGAATTCAATCCTCAGTACCACAAAATGAGTGAATTTATTTTGTCTCACATTTTCAGAGGTTTTAGTCCAGAGTCCTTGGCACCATTGAATCTTTGCTTATGATGAAGCAGACATCATGTAGTGGGAGCAGAGGTAGAGGTACTCATCTCATGGCAGACAGGAAGCACAGAAAGGGAATATAAGAAGAGATGAGAGCAAGATATAGCCCTCAAACACATGCCCCCAGTGACCTAATTCCTCCAACTAGGCCCCACCTCCTTTTTACCACCTCCCAATAATGCCATCATGTTATGAATCCGTCAAGGGATTAATTCACTCATTAGACCAGAGTCCTCGGGATCCAGTCACTTCCAAAAAGTCTATCAGCTGATAACTAAGACCCCAATCCATAAACCTGTGGGGGAACACTTCATATTTGAGCCATAATAGCCACCCCTTTTCCAATTTCTACTGTCAGCTAGATCCCTATTCACCCAGAAATTCTTGCACAAGTGTCTTCAGCAACTATCACAAGCCTGAGGAACTTGAATACCCTTACATGTGGATGACTTCTACAGCTTGACGTCAGGGTTCCTTGACCTAATATCATTAACTTATGCAGTTCAACAACACTTGCTAGATATCCAATGTGTGCCAGAACCCAAGATAGGAATGTAGAGATAAGGTGGTTTCTTATCCTGTAAAATCTTACACACCAGTATAGAGTGAGAAAGACTTATAAACAAAAACTTAAGAGGACTCCACCCCATTTTAGCAATACACTTCTTATAGTCACACCCCAAATATGTTCTTCTTTTAGAACTGTTTTATATATAAAGTCTTTAATTTAAAAATTCCATATTCATCAAAAACTCCCATTCACCTCTAATTCCCTCACTCTCTTTAAATTGCTGTTTGACTTCATGACCCTAGACATATCCCTAGTCCCCAATCTTGCTCATATCCCTTCCTTTTGCAATCTTCACTTCACCCCCCCTTCCCTGCTCAACTTGTTCCCCATTGCCAATCTTTTTGACCACATTTTCTCTAGAATACTCAATTTCTTATAATCGTTTTGCCCACATCTGCCCTGCCAACCCCTAATCCTAGATCAATTTTATCACATATTTCTTCTGTATTTTCTTTGTTCTTTTTGTAGCTCCTTAATATGAGTGCCTAGATATTTCATTTTTATCTTTTTCTTCCTTTTCAGTCTATAGCTTTCCCTCTACACTACTGCTTTAGTTGTAGCCCACAAATTTTAATAGGTAGCATTTTCTCTTTAGTTCAGCCCAAACTATTTGATATTCCAATATGATTTCTTCTTTGACCTGTGGCTTATTTAGAAGTATGTGTGCAAATGTTCCAACATGTGTTTCATCTACTTACCATTCTGTTGTTGATTTCTGGCTTCATTGCATTGTGATTTGGATGTTATTTGTGCTGTTTGTGAGTCCTTTGTTTTGTTTTGACCCAGTGATGGTCAGTTTTGGCAAATGTTCTCTGTGGGCTTTAATACAATGCGTATTCTATAATTGTTGTACTCTTTGTTCTATATATTATTAGAGCAGTTCATTAATTATATTATATTCAAATCCTCTATTTACTTTTTGATTTTTGGTCTAGTTTATTGATTACTGAGAGAGATGTGTTAAAATATCCTGTGATTATGAAACTTTCTATTTCTCCTTGTTTTGTTGATTTTTCACCTTATGTAGTTTGAGAGCATTATAGGTTAATGAAAATCTTAACATTTTTGTATCCTAATGGATTGAATTTTTATTTTAAAAAAGAAATGGCCCTTTATATCTATAGTAGAGCTTTTTTTTTTTTGCTTCAAAATCATTTTTGTCTGAATTAAAATAATAGTATCAGCTTTCTTCTGGTCAGTACTTATGTGGTGTCTTTTTATCCTTTTATTGTCAATCTACCTGTATCTTTCGGTTGCAAATGTAACTATCATAAACAGCCTCTGAACTAGGCGCTGGTGGCTCCCACCTGTAATCCTAGCTACTCAGGTGGCAGAGATCAGGAGGATCGCAGTTCAAAGCCAGACCGGACAAATAGTTCATGAGACTCTATCTCGGGAAAAAAAAAAATCACAAAAAAAGGGTTGGTGGAATGTCTCAAGGTATAGACCCTGAGTTCAAACCCCAGTACCGCAAAAATAGATAAATAAATAAATAAACAGCATCTGGTTGGATTTTTTGAGACACAGTCTCACTATGTAGCTCAGGTTGGCCTTGAATTTGCAATCCTCCTACCTCCTGAGTTAGGGGAGTTCTGAGTTCTGGGATTACACACATATACCAGCACACCCAATTTATATGGTTAGATTTTTAAAATTTGGTGTGATCACCTGCCCTTTGTAAAAGTTAAATTTATTTCAACTGCCTCATAGTACACAAAATTGTACATATTAAATGGGATTTCATGTGATGTTTCAATATTCATATATGGTATGTAATCAGTTTAAAGATCTATCTCCTCATTTATCACTTCTTTGTGGCAAAAAATGCAAATTCATTTCTTCTAAGTTTTTGAGATATATACATATAAAGTACGCAATCTCCACCTCTATTCACTCTACTATGCAATAGCACACCAGAACTTCTTGTTCCTGTCTGTCATTGGTACCCATAGATCAACTTCTCCCACTCCAGCTCCCCACCCCCATTTCCCCCAGCCTCTAGTAACCAGCATTCTACTCTCAGCTGCTATGATTTAAACATTTTTAGATTCCACATATGAACAAGATCACATAGTACTTGTCTTGGCTATTGTAAAAAGTGCTGCAATCTTTTAACACAGGTATTTAGTCCATTTGTATTTAAATGTAATTACCTATATTTTTGGATTCAATTTTATCTCATCTTGAGCTTCCTACTTGTCTTAAATACAGTGTCTTGTTTCATTGTATGCTTAGTGATTTTTATCGAAGATCTCATTTCTTTGAAAACTTATTTGTAGGAATATTTTGAAGTCTAGGACAAGGGTAGGTTCCAGCTGTAAGCATCTACATTCTGGCAGGTGCCTGATGATAATACCAGTCTGGGTGTACTTTCAGCTGAGTTAAGAGCTTGGGGTACTTGGGAGTAACTACATAATAGAAATTTAGGCTAAAAAAATTTTTTTCTTTTATTCATATGTGCATACAATGTTTGGGTCATTTTTCCCCCCTTCCCCCACCCTCTCCCTTACCTACCCCGCCCCATCCCTCTTCCCCCCTACTAGGCTAAAAGTCTTTATTAGATGGGAATGTGTTTATAATTTCTCAGAGCAGGTACCCCCTCCCTCCACTTAATTCAAAGGCTACATTCCTACATTCTTCAAAGTCCCCTTGTTTATGAGTGTGTAGGGGTTTTGTTCTGGTTTCCCAGTATGCAGATAGTTTAGCTCCTTGTCTTTCTAGTCTTATCTGGGGAGGAGTCTTACTAGACTCCCCAATATGGGTTTGTCTTTTCATGTCCTTCACAGATTTTTCCCTAAAGCTTAAATTTGGATCAGTGAATCTTCTCAGAGAAGAGGTAACTTCCTATCTCTGCTTTCAGTTAGAAATGAACTTGCAATGCTTTATTATCTTTCCAGCATTTTGATACTTTTAAGAAAATGCTTATTGTACTCTACCCAGCATTTTTAATTGTTTTCCGTGGGAGGGTAAGTTTGCATACCTTGCCCACCACATTACCAGAACCCCACCATCTGTTTTCTCCACCCTTACTCTGAGGCTGCAAAACTGCTAGGGAAAAAAATCACAAAATTGAACTGATTGGCTCCATAACAAGTTTATGATTTCCACTCTCAGCTGGGCCTTCTGTATTGTTTTTCAACTCTTTTATTCCTTGTTATTCAGTTGCATTTCTCCTTTCCCACAGCAGCTGTTTCAGTTGTTTACTACACTCCTCCAGTCCTCCCATCCAGCTCCTTATCCTTACTCAGTTCAAAAGATCAAGCTTCCTAACTCCCTCAAAAACAAATTCCTTTCATTCAGGAATCCCCTCAACCTTCCTTTATTTCATCCAAAAGTTTTCTCGATTCTCTCATCCTTCCCTGCTTTCCCTCTCTCTTGGAGTGTTATTTCTTTCCTTCTTTCCAGGGCCTTCCGCATGTGATCTAGAATACGGCTACCCAATGTATGATATTAGTGATCCTTTCCAGTCACTCAAACTCTTAGTACTGATCCACAACATAAGCACTGAAATTGGCAGTAAGAATTTAGAAACTTTTATAACAATTTGATAAAGTAATTTTATGTTCATCGGATCTCATAATGGAAAATTGGGGCTTATATTTTGAGTATCTTTGTTTTGCACTGCATTTTTCCTAATAATTAATTTCTATTATATTTTATAAAAGTACCAGTCTGCAACACACTGGAAATTTCAAAAAACAAACAAACAAAAAAACCCAAACTGGTCCTTCAGCACAGATAATTTTAGAAGTATAGGACTAAAATCCATCCTCTGCTGACGTGTCTGAGACTCAACTCCCTGTATTAGCCATCTCCTCTCTTATATCTCATTGTGTGTAATAATTCTCCATCGTATGTCTTACTTTCTGTTCACTGCCAGCCTTTTTGAAAGAAGAATTCTCATATATTGTTTCCCCTTCATCTCCGTCTCATCCCTCAAACCACAGCAATCTGCCTTATGTTCCCACACCTGCTCCAACAAAAGTCACTAATGATAGCCAGTTTTCCAGTCCATAGTGGCCCTTCCAGTCTTTGTCCTATCTGACCTCCACACTGAATTTGCTATTCATGACCACCCTTTCCTTCCAGGACCTGCCTTCTCCTATGTTTCTCTTCTAGCCCTTGCCTAATGACTGCTTCTCTGTGTCTTTTAGGGTCTTCTCTTACTCCAGTTACCTGTCCTTCAGGCCTCTATCCTGAACTTTTTCTTTTTGTTGTACATATATTGCCATCAGATTACTCAACATCAACATTTGTATGCTGATGACTCTCAAACCTCAACTCCAGCCCTGACTTCCCTAGCTAAGAAATAGTGATTTTTCAATTAAAGTATTAGATAGTTTTACCAGTATACCGGAAAGACACCTGAAATTCCACATGTCAGAAACAGAATCTCATTATACACAACCTTGGCCCTTATTGGTTTTCCCTATTTTGGTCATATCCATCTACCTGATTACCCATTCCTGGGAATCACCTTTAACTCTTATCTCTCACTTCTTATGCTTACTCCATCAACATTACCTCAGATGTATCCCCACTTGAGGGCTTTCTTTCATCAGTTCACACTACTCTCTCTATCCAGTTCCACCCTCCTCTAGTTCATCTTTGGCACTTCTGTCAGAAAGAACATTCAAAAATACCATTCTGAAGTTGTAGGTTTCCTGCTTAAAATCTTAGGTTAATTACTCAATGTTTATAAGAAGCCCAAACTGTTTAGCATTGCATATAGTAAGTAACATTTATAATCACCCTCAGACTAAATCTCCAGCCTTGTCTTTCACCGTTATCCCCACACAGACTTTGTACTCCACTCAAACTAATTGATAGTTTCTTAAGCATGTTGCATGCTTTCACTTCCCTATTTTTATTTAGAGGATTTATTTTATTCCCTTCTTTGAGTGTGCTGTTTCCTATTCTTGAAATGTTCCTCCCTACTTGTAAACTCCGACTCATCCTTTGAGTTCTAAATTAAATCTTGCATCCTCCATCTAGTCTCTACTTCCTGATGGCAAGGCCAGTGTCATCCACCTTTATATCTCTGGCTCTGTGACTAGAATACAATGTTTGTTGAGTGGATACAAGAAGGAGAAGAGAAAAAAAGGACAATATTCTCTAGAAAGGCCATTCTCTATAGAAAAGAACTCTATGAAATAATTTCTTCCATATTCTAAAACAATGAAAAACCTGGCTCCATAGGTAGCAGGATTGTTCAAGAGCAGAGTATGGATTCATTTCTTTATGTCTCAAAGACAAAATTCAGTTCTTCTTAAATATGACATACAATATATAGTAGAGTACTTAAAAGCATTGTGTGTTCAAAAAATATTAAAACTTTAATTTTAATATTGATTTGTAAATATTAATTTTTCATAATTTTTCCTCTCCCAAATCAAAATACAGCCATGTATTTTTGGCTTCTTTTTTTGCAAGCTTTTGTTTTGCCAAGTCAGAGGTTGCCAGCCATGTAGGAGATCATGTGTAGAAGATCAGAGCTTTTGATTTCACAAGTCTAAGCTCATTGAGGTAAATTATGCTGATATATCCCAGAGGGTTAACAAATGAATACTTTTAAGTAGAAGTGGCAGAAACCGTCTGACCTACAAGTTGAGATTTTCCAGAACCAGAGAGTAGACAGGAGTAATGAGCACCAAGGACTACCTTCATACCCTTTTAATGCCCAAAGAGTAGGCAAGATCTCGAAGTTGAATGGAAGATGACCTGTGTTAGAGAGGCTAGATAGTAGGCCAGGAGGCTGCCAACCTCAGCAAAAGCACCCTACCACCATCACCAATGTGCAAGGGTGGCACTGAAGCAGCTGACTCATCTACCTTCAAGGGGATTTATATGACAAATAGATCAGCAATGAGGTGTATGGACAAAAGAGCAGAGGGCTTACCCTGAAAGTTCTGGTCCTAGTATGGTTTTGCTAGGACCTTCACACAACCTTGGCAGACAAAGGGCCGCTAATAACTGTGAGTGAGATTGAATTTTTCTTCAGCTGGGAAGGTGAAAGGCTCAGAGAAGATTGAATTTGTTGTAGGGATATAAAGAAATATGACATTTTTGCACCCTGGTGTTGTGGGCTAAATTTCACTGCTACAATTCTAATTTGGTATTCTTGATAACTTACTTGGCCTTAAAGTAAGTTTATACCTTAAATTTATACTTTTGTAAAACAAAATACCTTCCCTCCTCTACCTTACAGGATTTTTATGAGACAAATGAAATAAGGTAAGAAAAAATGCTTTGAAAAAGCAACAAATAAATTTATTTAGTAAAATGCAGAATCAGTGTAAGAGCAAAACAGCTCATAGCTTTGAGTTCTGTATTGAACCTAAAGGATATACTATAATAAAACTGATAGCACAAATGTGTTTATTATCTTAATCTGGGCTGCCTATATTGACATATGTTCTTAATATTTTGTCTACAAGTGTACTAGCTATTTTCCTCTGCTTTTCTTTAAGTGATTTGTGTTTAATTATTTTCAAATGAAAGAAGTACAAACATAAACTTTTTGTTTCTTAAACTATATCTTCAAAACAACAGAAGCATTTTATCCAAGGTATCACTTTCTGTGATTTCAGTTACCTGAGGTCAACTTTAGCCTGAAAAATTAAATGAAAATTTCCAGAAATAGACAATTCATATGTTTTAAATTACTTGCTGTTCTGAGTAGCAAGATGACATCTTGTACCATCTCATTCAGGATGTGAATTAGCCCCTTGCCCAGTGTATCCATGCTATATACACTACCTGCCCATTAGTCACTTAGTAGCTATCTTAGATTAATTGTCACAGTATTACAGTTCTTGTGTTCAAATAACCCCTTATTTTACTTAATATGGTAATTGTTCTATTTTATTAATAGTTGTTATTGTTAAGCTCTTACTGTGGCTGATTAATAAATTAAACTAGCCTAGATAGGCATGTACAGAAAAAAACCCAGCGTATTTAGGGTTTGGTACTATTTGTATTTTCAGGCATCCACTGGGGGTCTTGGAAAGTATCCCTTGCAGCTAATGGGGGCTATTGTGATTTGATCTTCACCAGGGAAAGTGGTATTCTTAGGGTATGATGAACTATACAAACTGCTCCACAGCGTATCTCCACTGGTTCTACATGTTCTGGACTACACAACATCAGATACTGGAATATTTGTGCCTACTTTATCATCAGCTCCTCTGGAAAACCCTACAAACTGAGAGTATCTGGGCTGCCAGAGTCTGAAGAGTTGCATTCCCTAAGTGAAGAGAGGGGGTATGTAATATATGAGGTACCCTTTCATACCTGTAGTTAAGGACAATGACTCTGGATGGTGATTGCACTACACAATTCTAGGGGCACCTAGACCAGCTTCAAATCCACTCTACCATGAAAAGTACATGACATTTAGCAAATCATTTGATCCTATGAGCTTTCATTTCCTCTCTGGAAAATGGAAGTAATGATAGTATCTTCTTTGTGGGGTTATTGGGAGGATTCAATCATATAATGCCTGTAAAGCTCAGCAGTACTTGACATAATGCATATTCAATAAGTGGTAGCTACTATCAATATATGAGTGTTGGTGGGGGTGGATGATTCAAAGGCCTCTTCAGAGCAAAGATCTGATTTTGAGGGAAAGTCACAGAATCACTAGAATATGCCATCTAGGGGAAAATGCCATGTAGAGTTATGTGCCTGATCTTGATTTGACCCTTTTTAGAAAGGCAGTGACTTTGTCCCTATTATTGCAGTATCACAGCATAGAACAGTGCTTGACATCTAGTAGTCACTCAATAAACATGACTTAAATGAATCAAATTAGAGTTTACCAATAGCATTGGCCCCAAAGCTCAAAAAAAGCAAGTCTAAGATGGACAGCTTAGCACAGTGCCCTAAACACAGTAAGTACTCAAGAAAGAATGTTGTTGAGTGCCTCAGGTTTTCACCTGGATAAATTACATCACTCAAAGTTCAGCTTTCCTTGTAGTGCCTCTATTTTGTCAGCTCTATGTCTCCACTGCAACTTTAGAATCCCTAGTTTATCATATGTATTCATTTGACAAATACTCTTTGATAACTTTGGTACATGCTAGGCATTAGATTCCAGGATTCTTCTGGAGCTTATTATTTAATGGGTAGACTGGCAGTGTACAAGTCAATTAACAAGATAATTTCAATTAGTGATAAGTGAGTGCTATGAGAAAAATTAAACAGGGTAATGTCATGAGTGGTTACTGTAGACTGAGTGGCCAAAGAAAACTTCCCTAAGGATGAGATACCTGAACCAGAGTATGAAGACCAGTAATTGTGGAAACAGAAACAGCTTGCTGTCTTGGAAGTGCCCAGTTTCTTCTGAAAAGGTGTGAAAAAGATCTTCCAGAAAATGGAAGACAGTTAAGCAGAGTCTATAGACTGCCGGAGGAGAAAATGAACAAAGATTGGCAAATCACCATTCTGCCCAAACAAATCTCAACCTCTTTGAACTATTTTTAGAGATTGTTTCATTGAATAAAACAATAAAGTCACTTAGAGAACATCCAGATCAGTGCTTTCCTATATGGGGTATATACCCCTGGTGATCCATGAAGTGATTTTTTGTTCTCACAGATGAGCATTATTTATTTTCATGCATTTAAAAATACAACTACTTCCAGGAATGGCAGAGGGGAGGATAAAGGAGAATGGTGGAGGGGGTGAATTCAAGTACGATCTATTTGATATATTGTAAGAATTTTTGTAAATGCCACAATGTACCCCCAACACAATAATAACAATAAGATACATCTACACTCCTATAATCCCAGCTACTTTTAAAGGTGGCAATTGGGAGGATCGTGGTTTTAGGCCAGCTTGTCATTCCAGCTACTTTGGAGGCATAGGTAGGAAGATCACAGTCAGAGGCCAGCCCCAGACAAAAAGGCAAGAACCTACCTGAAAAATAACTAAAGTAAAAAAACGCTGGGGTTGGGTATGGCTCAAGTGGTAGAGTATCTGCTTAGTAAGTCTTAGGCCCTGAATTTTTTTTTTTGGCCTGGTATTGCCAAAAATAAATAAATAAATAAATAAATAAATAAATAAATAAATAAATACATCTAATATCCAATCCATGATTTCATGATTATTATTGCTTAAGATGAGAATAAAGTAAAATTCACTTTCCAGAAAACAACTTGGCTGGCTAAAAACTGATACTGGATGGGTTCATGAGGATGAGCCCAAGGTGGGGAAGACTGCCGTCCCAGCCCCAGGGAACAAGAGAAAGTATGCCCAAACACAGTGTCTGGAATTTACATTGTCCTTGAATATGACAAAATTTGTGCAATTTGAACAAAGATAGATGTATTAATTTGATCCTACCTTTGAATCCCTTCTGCAAAGAGATCATATAGAGCATAGAACCTATACATATCTATAGTAATGTCAGGGCCCTTTGGTGGTTAAGTAAAAAGCTTCAGAATTGGTCAGACTAGATTTGAATCCCAGCTCTGCCATTTAATTGCCATGTGACCTTGGGTAAGTAGTCTCAATCTTGCTTCCTCATGCGTAGAAATGGGGATTCTAGGACCTGTTAAGATTGTTGAAAGTATTAAATGAGATAATATGCATGAGAAGTACTTTTCCCATTGACTGACACATAGTAAGTGCTCAAAATACATTATAGCTATAGTTATCCGAGTTTTCTGGGGCAGTCCTGATTTGAAATATTCTGTTCCATTTTCAGACTATTTGTTCTCATTTGAAATTCCAAAATGTGATCACTGTGCATTTCTCTTCAGTGTTTGAAGGAGGCTTTGTTTTTTTCAAGTATTAAAACATAAAACTGCCTTCACTCTCTACACTTGATTTGAACACTTCCATCCTCGTCAGAGACATCTTAGTAAGACCCAAAGCATATGATGGTTACTATCACTAAACAGAAAACAACAAGTGTTTTAAGGATGTAGAGAAATTGGA
This sequence comes from Castor canadensis, assembly GCF_047511655.1. Classification (NCBI taxonomy): domain Eukaryota; kingdom Metazoa; phylum Chordata; class Mammalia; order Rodentia; family Castoridae; genus Castor; species Castor canadensis. The sequence continues at coordinate 44,348,829 of NC_133405.1, read as the reverse complement.
ATACTTGTACTCTGTTGGTGGGAATATAAAACGGTGCAGCTGCTGTGGAAAACAGTATGGTGGTTCCTCAAAAACTTTTAAATAAACTACCATATGATACCTCAGTTCCACTTCTAGGTATATACACAAAAGAGTTGAGACCAAGATATTGAAGTGATAGTTGTATTCTCATGTTCATTACTGCAATATTCACAGTAGCTAAAATGTGAAAGCCACTCAAGTTTTCATCGACAGATGAGTGGATAAAGAAAATGTGGTATATTGTAGTATGGCATATTATTTGACCTTTAAGAAGAAAGAAATCCTGTAATATGCAACAATTTAGATGAACCTTAAAGACATTGTACTAAGTGAAATAAGCCAGATCCAAGAAAAGGCAAATACTATATTATTCCACTTATAAGACATAGAGTAATCAAATTCATAGAGACAGAAATTACAATGGTGGTTGCCAGGGATTGAGGGCAGGGGTGGAGGGAGGAATGTGGAATTATTGATGAATGGGTACATAGTTTCAGTTTTAAAAGATGAAAAGAGTTCTAGAGATGGATGGTGTGAGTTGTACAACATTACGAATGCACTTAGTACCACTGAGCTGCACACTTAAAATGGTTCAGATGGTAAACTTTATGTTGTGCATATTTTAACACATAAAAATTGAAAGGAAAAAGACTTAAACAAAATCTATACTGATGAAGAATGGGGACAGGAAGAGCTATGATCTCAATTCCAACAGTACTTGGGCAGCAAAGTTTTGAATTTTCCACAGAAGTATATACAATGAGTGGACAGACTAGAAACTTGGGAGTGGGAGTCCTCTCACTGGCTGCGACCCTTAATTCCGATTTGGTTTGAAGGTTTTGCTTTAATTAACACAAAGGTGAAGTTCAGATTGTAGATGTCCTAATATTGCTCATCATCAGTCATTTTTCTAAATTATCTAAACCTCATTATAATTGTAAATATGAAATGCCATGTATTAAAATTTTATTGTAATTACACAGTTGTCAACATCGGTATTCAACCTGTGGTCTATATCTGCCCTCTGACATTCGTTACAACCAGGTTTCAACTGTTTACAAATGGTAGTATGGAGAAATCCACCCAATATGTTTTGTTCTGAAATCTATATGCCCACCAGGGTCAGCCAAAATACATGGAAAATTGTTATTTAATATTATACATGCACATATGTACATAAAACTGTGCTTTCATTCTTCACCAACCCATGAGTCCTTCATACTATTGTGAAAACTGTTAGGCCCATGAATTCCTCTTATAGCCTTGCTGAGAGCTAAGGGGATCAAGCAATGGGTCAGCCAGGAAATTACCTGGGGTGCCAATTTAAAATGAGTGTTTAGGAAACTGAGGCAGGATTGGGAATTATGAGCCAGCCTTGGTTACATATTGAGAACCATCTCCAAAAACAATTAGAGGGGGTAAATTTGATCTGGGTACATTGTATGCACATATGGAAATATCACAATGAAACTCCTTTGTACAACTAACATATTCTAGTTAAAGAAAAGAAAATGGATTTTTAGGAGCCTGAGGCAGGAGGATTGGGAGTTCTGGGCCAGCCCAGGCTATATAGCAAGACCCTGTTTCAAAAAACAAACAAACAAAGTAAACAATTTTTAAAAATAAAGTAGGTGTTTAAAAAATCTCTAGGATAGATCACAACTATGGTGCTGACTACCTTGGGTTTCTTCCAGTGCTTCCCAAAGTAATTGGTGAGGTGGAAATTGGCCATCTCTCTCACTAAAGAGGCCAGGTCCCTTGAGTAAAAAATTAACAGTGAAAACAAGCCAGTCCTGACTGGTGCCAACCACACCATTTTTTTTTTTTTGATAAGCATGTGCAAGTCAAAGGGTGTGTCACCAATGGTGAGATTAGCAAAATTGGAGTTGCTTAAGTAAGCAACTCTCTACAGTCTGCTAAAATTGAGAAACAAAATACTGTATGCCACGGTGCTGTTGATCAGGAATGAAAGGTTTGTTTTCTTACCGAAATTTAAAACACATCCCTATGAATTGCCTGGTTTAGAAAATTACTAAAGCTAACTGTAGACAAAAGAAGAACTTCAGAAAAGTGGGAAATGGTTTGTTGTCAAGAAAATAAAACACTAAGGGGGAAGGGAATTCTAAAATCTTTTAAATGTGATTTTAAGAACTATATCCTCATAACTCATTTTAAAATTATATCCCTGTAAGTTACTGCCATCATATTTAGTTTTGAGTGGCAGAACAAAAGAAATGAAAGCAAGAAATCAGTAAATTAAGCTGGAAATTTAGGATTTTTAAATATTTGAAGGCAAAAAAACCGCGTTAAAGCTCATAGCCCTAGGTATCAGCCTCCCCAGGCTTCAATCCTGGTTCCACCACTTAGTAGCTGTGTGATCTTGGCTAAGTCATCTTAACCTTTTGGGCCTCATGTATTAAACAGGAGTGATGAGGATGAGAATCTGGAGGATGACTGTCAATCTGCCAAGATTAAATGAGGAAATGCAGGTAAAGTGGCTAGCGTAGTTCTTGACACATGTAAACCTCTCAATAAATGGTTGGTGATATTGTTATGAGGGTAGATGGAAAATTCTCTATTTTGAATGCAAGGAAAAAGGGATACATTTTTATTAATAGAAACTTAGTTTTTCTCTACTCTCATTAAATAAATGCTGAACAAATAGTTTAAATATCTTAAATTGAATAGGCACCGGAACAAAAGTCTGCTTGGGGTATCCATATTATTTCATCCAGTGTGGCTACAAAGGGTAGATGTATCACAATCAAAAAAGAAAAATCTTGCTTAAGTTCCATCTCTGCTACTTAGTAGCCACTATGAACAATCATATAACTTCTCTGAGTCACAATTTCCTCATATGGAAATGAGGGTACCTATGTCATAGCTCGGCAGTGAGGACTAGAAGAAAGATTGTGTGTTAAAGCATCTGGCACATGTTAGGCTCTCAGAAAATGTTTATTGACTCTGTATCACAGACAGAAAATAATTGTATGGAGATTTTAATACTTATCTGTCACTGAGAATGAGGGCTCCAAGTTGCCGAGCATCACTGGTATTGCCTCAAATTAGCCATTTCTTGTGAAAAGGTCAATATTGTTGTCATGTCCACAGAGCTCCAGGACCTAATTGTGTATGCCTGCTAAGATTTCCTAAAGCACAGACGTTTATAAATCCATGTAGTACTGGAAAAGTGCTAAAATATTCCAAAGATCTATGATTCATACCAACTTCAAAAATAATGGGGAAGTTGATGGTGGCAACTATAGTAACATCTTTTAGTTTTGTGTAATGTTTTGTTTTGCTTTAAATCACTGGCAAGATTATGGTCCAACTCATTCTCTATTGATATTGAACAATTTTGTTCTAGAATCAATATGTCTAGTAAGGTCAGTCAAAATGCACAGAAAAATATCATTTAATATTATGCACATATGCAAACTATACTCTCCATGAATTCTGCATGCCATTGAGAAAACTATTTTTAAAAAATGTTTTTGTTAGCATATAGTAGTTGTACATGGGGGATACATTGTGGAATTTACATACGTGCTTACACTATATCTTAATTAGATGCACCCCTCCATCATTCTCCCTCATCCCCCCTCCCTTCCTAGAACAATTTCAGCCGGTTTCATTGTTCTGTTTTCATGCATGAATACAGAATACATCAGCCACATTTGCCCTCCTTTACCCTTTCCTTATCCTCCCTCCCACTAGTACCTACCCCTGGACAGGACCTGTTTTACCTTCCTGACTTTCATTTTTTAAGTGTATATTGATAGTTCAGGGAGGTTTCACCTTGATATTTCACACGTGTAATATATCTCATACTTTAATCAGGTTAACCCCCACTACTACTTTCTCCCCTATTATTCAACAGCTTTTAGTGCATTGTGCTATATTGTCTTCATACACAAATGCAAAATTTCAATGTTTTTCCATCTCTAATATTCTCTTTTCCTCTCCTGACCCCAACCCCCATCGTCCCCTCAGACTGTATTATATCCTGTCACATATTCCTTTGAGTATATGCCCAGGAGTGGTATGGCTTGATCGCATGGAAGTTTTTAGTTTTTGAGGAACCTCCATACTGCTTTCCATAGCAGTTACACTAATTTACATTCCCACCAACAGTGTATAAGAGCTCCTTTTCTCCTGCATTCTCAGCAGCATCTGTTGTTGTTTGCGTTCTTGATGATAGCCATTCTGACTGGAGTGAAGTGGAATCTCAATGTGGTTTTGATTTGCATTTCCTTTACGGCCAGGGATGTGGGGAATTTCTTCATATATTTGTTGGCCATTTGTAATTCGTTTGAGAATTGTCTGTTCAGTTCATTTGCCCATTTATTCAGTGGGTTGTTGATTCTTTGTAGGGTTAGTTTTTTGAGCTCCCTGTAAATTCTAGTTATTAATCCCTCATCATATGTATAGCAGGCAAAGATTTTCTTCTATTATGTAGGCTTGTCTCTTCAATCTAGTGATAATTTCCTTTGCTGTGCAGAAGCTTTTTAGTTTCATGCCATCCCATTTGTCAATTGTTTCTCTTAATTGCTAAGCTATTGGAGTTCTATTCATAAAGTTATTACCTATGTCTCTATTTTGCAGTGTTTTTCCCCTGGAGTAATTTCACCATTTCATGCCTTATATTAAGGTCTTTGATCCACTTTGAATTGATATTAGTGCAACGGAAGAGACTGGGATCTAATTTCAATCTTCCGCAGATGGATACTAGTTTCCCTAGCACTATTTGTTGAAGAGGCTATTTTTTCTCCAATGAATATTTGGGGCTCCTCTGTCGAAAATTAAGTGGCTGTAGCTGTGTGAGTTTGGGTTTCTATTCCATTGGTCTTCGTGTCTGTTTTTGTGCCAATACCATGCTGTTTTTATTACTATATCTCAATAGTATAGTTTGAAGTCAAGTATTGTGATACCTCCAGTGTTGCTCTTTTTGCTCAGGATTGCTTTCGCTATTTGAAGTCTTCTGTGCTTCCATATGACTTTTCTATCTTAGTAAAGAATGTCATTAGAATTTTGATAGGGATTACATTGAACATATAGATTGCTTTCAGGAGTACAGCCATTTTCACAATATTGATTCTGCCCAATCCATGAGCATGGGTGTCCTTCCATCTCCTAATGTCTTCATTAATCTCTTTCTTTAGTGATTTATAATTTTCTTGGTAGAGGTCTTTCACCTCCTTCATTAAACTTATTCCTAGGTATTTTAATTTTTTGAAGCAATTGGGATTAGATATTGTTTTCCTGATTTCTTTCTTAGACTGTTCATTATTTGTGTATAGAAATGCAACTGGTTTTTGTGTATTGATTTTGTATCCTGCCGCTTTGCTGAATGTGCTTATTAGATTGCAAAAATTTTAAGCCCATCAATTCCTCTTCAGCCTTTCAGGCAACTAGTGAATTGCCTGAGATGCCATTTTAAAATGGGTGTTTAAATGGAATCTGTTTGGCTATAGCATAACTTGCTTTTGAGTGCCTAAAATTAGAATTAATGCAGATACAGGATGCATGAATAGCATCAAATAATTTCAATGTATTCATAGACCTTATTAAAAATATTTGACACTAGCTTACTTCTGCTCTGACACAGAGCAAATTTACCTGTCTCTAGAAGCTCCTACTCAAATATAACAATGTCAGTGAGGGCTGGGGAAATACCTCAAGTGGCAATGCATTTGAGTAGCAAGTGCAAGGCCCCAGGTTCAATCCCCAGTACTACAAAAAATGTAAGTTAGATAACACAGTAATATATAAAGAGCAATTATACATCAATAATAGAATGACTAGTAGAAAAATGGACATAGAATATGAGCAGATTATAGTCAATAAATATATGCTAATTCAGTCTTACTAGTATTCAAGGAAATAATAAGCCATAATAAGATACTTTTTCACTAATATGAGAATTCTAAAGATATTTTAAAATATGTTATTAGAAGGGCTCAGGAAAATGGACACTCCTGTATATTGTTGATAACAAACTTCCTGGCAGGCAATGTGTATACTAGGATCTGGCATATAGTATACTTTCAATAAATATTTATTCAATGAATGAATAATTTTGTTGCTGACATTGGAATAAATTTTAGGCATTCAGAAAATTCTTAACTACAAAATGTATCCAAAACTTTAAGACTGAATTCGTGGATTACTATTTTTGTGAGTGCCCACTTTGGAAACACACAGAAAATTCATGCAATTCACTATAACTGTTTTGACGAAATGCCTTGGTACAATGTTCTGAATTCATTAAAAACTACCACTGAATCCATATAATGTTCCAGTCTACTATCATTGGCTCTCAATCTTCTGCGAGTTTATAACACCCTGCTATTTTTAGTTTGCTTTTATGCCATCTCTCCCTTTTCTTCAACATGCTATATGGCATATATTTTTTAAAAGTTAAAGTGCCTCATATTTAATTTGTTTTGAGAAGTTTTCAAAAGGCTCACGATGGTCCCTAGGATGACTCTAGTCACCCTAGGAGGTGGCAAATTAAAGGATGCAAATCACTGCTTTGCAGACCTCCGTATGATACTTTTCAATACTTCTTCACTAGTTCTATAATATATTCTTCTCACAATGTGAACAGATCTTTTCCATCAATAAGGAAAGCATAATTTTGTTAATGATAGGTAAGCACCTTTTTATCTGTATTTGGCAGACTTAAACATATGGCTGTTTCCAGATGTCATTAAAGCAGGCATTACCACTGACAAAGGTTTCTCACAAAGTATCTTACAACAGTTGTATGTGCTGTCAGAGCTGCTGTACCAAAAATCCTGTGGGAGTTAGGGCCCTGTGATTTCTAATTGCTAACTGCTTTGATTACACCCTCCTGTTCAGATATTACAGTGAGTGACATTTCCATCTATACACATAATTCCATTCACACACATTTTCTTCTCTTACAACCACTTCAGTGTCATGACACTTTTGAACTTTGTGAATACCTTCCCAGAATTCTGACATGTCTATCAGTAGCACATGGACAATCTGAGCCTGTCGAAATGGATACAATATATTTTGCTCATTCTGGAAATAGTCATTTTAATTTTTCCTTTGGAGATTTATTTTTGTAAAGGTAATCATTTTGAATACTTAGTTATCATTTTTTTGTATTTCTCAATTATTTGGGCCAGTTTCTCATTCAGAAGAGTAATTTTATAGTAACTTGGTAGTAGAAAAGATTATTATACTAACTTTTCAGTAGAAAATACAATTGTTATAGTAACTGCAGTCATTTATCCACCAGATTAAGAGCTGCTTTTGTATTTGGTAAGACCATGACCCAAGGCTGAACTTCTGATTTCCACTCCAGTCCTCTTTCACTACCAGAATCTACCAAGAAAACATTCAAAAGCTGGCAATAATTTAGGGGACTTGTTTTTCCTTCTGACCGATCTAAGGAAGTCCCTTTCTGCCTGAGCACTTGACTTTCTTTTTTAACCTTATAACACTCATGATCTATGCAAACTACAAACTTGTCTTAAACAGTACATTTATATACTACATTGTTAAATACAAGTTCTAGAGGGAAAAGCACACTGTAATTGGAGACTTATGATACTATCTCAAAAGCAATGATTATAGATTTTTGTAAAGCAAACCACTGATACATCCATCCTATGAATTACTGAATAGCCATTAAGAAAAATAAGATTAACTTTTATGTACTTTAATGGAAAGATATCAAATACAATGTAGAAAATCATGGAAATATATATACTATATATACATATATATGGCAAGGTATAAATTATGTATATATAGTATATATAACTACATTATAGCATATATAACTATATGTAATTATATACTAGTTATAATTTATATATATGGTAAGGCATAATTTATGTAGAAATACATGTGTGTGTTTTATGTATAAATTCACATGGAAATATAGAAAACGGTATGGGTGGATATAAACTAGATTATTCTTGTTGTTATCCTTAGAACAGGAAGTAAAATGCATGGGGGAATGGGTATAATGAGAAATTTTTGCTTTTCTTTTTTTTTTTTTATTATTCATATGTGCATACAAGGCTTGGGTCATTTCTCCCCCCTGCCCCCACCCCCTCCCTTACCACCCACTCCGCCCCCTCCCTCTCCCCCCTACCCCCTCAATACCCAGCAGAAACTATTTTGCCCTTATCTCTAATTTTGTTGTAGAGAGAGTATAAGCAATAATAGGAAGGAACAAGGGTTTTTGCTGGTTGAGATAAGGATAGCTATACAGGGCATTGACTCACATTGATTTCCTGTGCATGTGTGTTACCTTCTAGGTTAATTCTTTTTGATCTAACCTTTTCTCTAGTTCCTGGTCCCCTTTTCCTATTGGCCTCAGTTGCTTTTAAGGTAACTGGTTTAGTTTCTCTGCATTAAGGGCAACAAATGCTAGCTAATTTTTTAGGTGTCTTACCTATCCTCACCCCTCCCTTGTGTGCTCTCACTTTTATCATTTTTCAATATATAGTTTTATACAATTTGAATTTCTCATGAGTGTATATTAATTTTATGATTTAAGGAATAATTTTGTTCATCTAAATCCCCTTATGAAATTTGCTCTTATCATCCCCAGGTCTGAACTATTAAATGAGCAGAAGAATTTCAGTGTTAGAACCTCACTGGCTTCAAAATAAGAACAAAAATAAAGCAGCAATAATGGATGCCATTTTTCAATAAGTATTTCATACTAGGTTTTTCATAGGAATTATCTAATTTAGTCTTTCTAATAACCCTGGAAAGTCAGCTCTGTTTCCCATTTAGAATGAAGAAACCAATGCTCAGAGAAATTAATTTGTCAGAGACCACACAGTTGGCCTCTTTGTTTGTTCAGGCTGCCATAGCAAGAATACCATAGACTGGGTGGCTTAAACAAAAAATAAACATTTATTACTCACAGTTTTGGAGGCTGAGAAGTCAAAGATTGAAGTAAGGTTGCCAGGGTAGTCAGTTTCTGGTGTGGGCCCTGTTCCCGGTTTTTTCAAATGAAAAATCCAATTACCTCCCACCTCCAAACATGACCACATTGGAAAAAAAAGGGTGTCAACCTGAATTTTTGGAAGATACAAACATGCAGTCAATACTAGTTGGTAAAAGTAGTTGAGCTGGGTTTCAACTTGAATTTATCTGGCTGGCTTTTAAACCATGGCTTTTGTTTATTTTTTGGTGGTACTAGGTTTGAACTCAGTGCTTCATGCTTGCTAGGCAGGTGTTCTACCTGCTTGTCCATGCCTCCAGTCCTAAACCACTTTGGCGTTACTGAACACTGCAACATACTTGTAAGTTCAGAGTTTACTATGGTGCCAGGGACTGTTCTAAGTACTTTCATATTGTGATGGCTAATGTTGATTGCATTGAGAATCACCTAGGAGATTAGTAAACTGTGAGGAAGTTTCCAGAGCGGATTTAGGAAGTGGGGAAGTCCTGACCTCAATGTGAACAGGAGCATGCCATGGGCTGGGGGCTGATAGAATGTAAGGGGGAAAAGGATATAGTCTGCTAGTGCAGGGATAATCTCTCTTGTTCTTGTTCTTGTTCTCTCTCTGTCTCTCTTTCTCCTTCCTGTCCACCATGAGGTGAGAAGCTGCTGCTCCACCATGCCCTTTCTGACATGATGGAATGAAACTTCTGAAACTGTGAGGCAAAATAAATCCTTCCTCCCTTAAGTTGTTTGCTCAGACAATGAGATTCTGATTACTATTCTGATTACTTTTTCTACACAATAACTCATTTAATTCTCACAATAATCCCATGAGTTAGATATGATTGCTTTCTCCTTTTCATTTTTTTATCCATCTTTTGGATAAGTCATCCTGGAATGCTGACTTCCTGAGAGAGAAACAGGATCTGTCCTGCTCACCAAGGTAGCCTCAGCAACAACAGCAGAGCCTGTCACCCCCTGGTGAATGCTCAGCAAATATCTGCAGAATGAATGAACGAATGATTCCATCCATAAGACTATACATTGAATCTTCAAGACATGTAGACTTGACCTCCAAACTGAAGTTGAACACTTTATAACTCTAGTCTTGACAACTCACTGCATTGTCTCATCCTGAAATCTAGCCTGGCCACCCACTTCAACTTTCCCTTGTGTGTCCCAATGTTTTTTAGATGACATGGTAAGTTTTTCAACCACATTGTTCTCCATTTTAAGAAGGTAGTAAGTAAGAGTTGGAGGAACAAGGAAGCTCAATGGAAGTATTAACTATAGTCAGAGGAAAGGAAGATACCCTAACAGGAAGGACTGCCTACCTCACTTAGAGAGGGACTTGCAGAGTTCTGGTTTTTGTGAGGGTGGGAGAGGCAGAATTTCTCTACATTGTCCAAGCTGGTCTTGAACTCACAATCTTCCTGTCTCCACCTCCCAAGTGCTGGGATAACAGGCATGTGTCACCATGACTGGCCTAGAGTTCCACTTTAAGGCCTATGGAAAGGCACTATCAACAATTCCTGAACCCAAGAAGCACTTTCATTTGAAGTGAAATGCTCTCAATTTGAAATCCACAATAAGGTATAGGTTTGTCACTTAAGGTGTTCTTGCTCTGTTTGGAGAATATGAAACAGAAGAATTGTACTACAAGGGAGAGAACACAGCTAGCTCTGAGGTGTCCTTCATCAATGAAGGTCTTCCACTTTCAAATAAATTTCACTATATTCCTTAACCTGATAAAAGGCATCTACAAAAAGTCTACAACATCACACTTCATGGTGAAAGGCTGAAAGTTTCCTTGCTATGATCAATAATAAACAGATGTCCATTCTTTCTACATTTACTTAACATTGTAGTAGAAGTTCGTGCCAGCACATCCAGATTAGAAAAGAAGTTAAACTGTCTCTATTCACAGATGATGTGGTCTTATGCATAGAAAACCCTAAATAATGCACAAAATAACTATTAGAACTAATAATACAAATTAAAATCACAATGAAATAGTACTTTACATCCTCTAGAATGACTGTATTTTAAAAAGACAAAAGTGTCGGCAAAGATGTGGAAAAGTTGGAACACTGGTATGCTGCTGATTGAAAATAGTCTGACGTTTCCTGAAAAAGTTAAATGTAGACTTACTATGTGACCTAGCAATCCCACTCCTAGGTATGTACCCAAGAGAAAAGAAAACATGTTCATGAAAACACTTGCACATAAATGTTTATAGTAGCACTATAGCCAAAAAAGAAGCAACTTAAATGTCCATAAATTAATTAATAGATTAACAAATAGTTACATATCCACATAGGAAAATATTATTTGGCCCTGAAAAATGAATGAAGTACTGGTACATTCTACAACATGTAATAAATCTTGAAAACACTGTGCTAAATGAAAAAAGGTAGTCACAAGGACTGCCTATTGTATGAGTCTACTTAAAGAAAATGTCAAAAGTAAGCAAATATTGGCAGAAAGTATATGAGCAGTGCTTTAGGGCTGGGGTGGAGGGAGGGGTTTCTGGTTAATGGGGAATGATTCCTAATGTATATGGAGTTTCTTTTTGAAGTGATCATAATGTTTTAAAACTGATTACTGCCCAACTGTGAACCTATTTAAAACATTTAAGCGGAGAGATTTTGTGGAATGTGACTAGATCTCAATAAAATGGTTATAAATTTCACCTTGAATTACTCATGCAGCTGCCAAGTGTAATTAGAAAGAGTGGAATAAACAGTAAGTATTTCCCCTAGACTTTCACATTGCTGTCAACAAATATTTATTGTACACATACTATGTTCACACTGGGAATCAAGCAGAAGAGGGAGAAACACTGCCACCATGAAGCTTATGTTCTAGTATGAATAATACCAAAAGCTTATAACACTTACACATTTATCATGTGCCAGAAAATAGTTTTTAAAATTTTAATATGTCTTCCTGATTCAGTTTTGGCAGGTTGAATTTTTCTAGTAATTCATCTATTTCTTCTAGGTTATCAATTTGTTGGTATATAATTATACTCATAATCTTTTGTTTTTCTGTGGCATCGGTTGTAATGTCTCCTTTTTTATCTCTGATTTTATTTATTTGAGTCTTCTCTCATTTTTCTTTGTTAGTCTAGTTAAGTTTCTCAAAATTGTTTAGTCTTCCAAAAAGAAAAAACAATACTTGTCATTGCATCGATCTTTTCTATTGTTTTTCTAGTCTCTGTTTCTGCTCGTATTTCTGTTATTTTGTTATTTTATTCCTTCTACTAAATGTGGGTTTACTTTCTTCTTTTTTTTTAGTTCCTTGAGGTATAACATTAGGTTATTTATTTGTGGTTTTTCTTCTTTTTGACAAAGATATTTGTTGCTGTAAAATTCCATCTCGGGACTACTTTTGCTGCATTCCTGTTTTGGTATGTTGTATTTTCAATATCATGTGTCAAGGTGTTTTACTTTCCTTTAAATCTCTTCTTTGACAACTATTGGTTGTTCAGAAGAATGTTGTTTAACTTTCACTTATTTGTGTGTTCTCCAAGGTTTCTTCTGTTAATGATTTCTAGTTTTATGCTATTGTGGTCAGAAAAGATACTTGATATGACTTTAATCTTCATAAATTTGTTAAGGTTTGCGTTATGGCCTGACATATAGTCTGTCTTGGAGAATCTTCCATATGTACTTGAAAAGAATAGAAAACCCCAACGCTTACACCGAATACTGTAAGAACTGATAAATTCAGTAAAGTTTCAAGTTACAAAATAAACACACAAAATCAGCATTTTTATATTTTAACAACAAGCTATCTGAAAAAGAAATGAACAAAATAACATCACCTGCAACAAATTAAAATAATAAAATACTTAAGAGCAAATTGAGCCAAGGAGATGCAAAATTTGTGCACTAAAATTTGCAAAACATTTTTGAAAGGAAAAAGACAAAAATAAATGGAAAGGTATTCCATATTCATAGATTGAAAGAATTAATATTGTAAAAATGTCCATACTATCCAAAGTGATCAACAAATTCCATGGAATGCCTATCAAAATTCTAGTCATTTTCAGAGAAACAGAATGATCCCAAATGCATATGGAGCTATAAAAGACTCTGAACAGTAAAAGCACCCTTGAACAAAAAGAACAAGGCTGGGGGCATCACATACCATGATTACAAAATATGTTATAAAGAAATTGTAACCAAAACAGCATGGTACTGGCATAAGAACAGGCATATCAACTAATAAAACAGAATAGAAAATTGGGAAGTAAATCTAAGTACTTATGGTCAATTGATTTTTTTTACAAAAGTGTCAAGAATGCATGGTAGGATAGGGATGGTCATTTCAATAGTTATAGTATAAAAATGTGCACACCTGTACTATAATAAAGTATATTTCAAAATTGCTGAAAGAATAGATTTTTACCATTCTCACTGCAAAAATAGATAAGTTGGTGATAGCTGTATGAATTATCTTGATTGAATCTTTCTATAACATATAAATAGATTAAAATATTACATTGTACCTCATAACAATAACACAATTAATATGTCAATTAAAAATAAAATAAAAAATTTATGTGTGTTATATCATTTAATCTTCTCATCAATCCTATCATGTAGATGTGTTATCATCATTTTCATTTGACACATAAGGAAACTAAAGCTCAGAGAAGTTAAGTAATTTGTCAGAGTTCACATAGCAGGAGATCGGAAGGAAAACTGAGTTCAGTTCTGCCTGACTGTCAAGTCTGTCCATTTCACTAGTGTGTTAAAATTTTGCAACTTGTGGTAAAATATTGAAATAAGTTTAGTATCTCTTTTTAAGTATTATTTTTCCTTAATATTCATTTTCTGGGCTATAATTCATTGTAGTACTAAGAATTTTGCAAATAAAAATGAGAATTTTGTATCTATACATTAGTATATATCTATTAGTATGGATTATATATGTAATTTATCTTTCTAGTTATTTTTGAAAGATTCAAATAAAAATTCATTAAAAATGAGATATTACAAGGGAAAAACCTAAGTTTTGATGGACCTCCAAAGTAATGCTGGTATATATAAGATATTTTACAGTAACTCAGACACCTATACACACACTCATGCATGTGTGTATACACATATATGTAGCGGGAGAGAAAAACTAACAACTTCATAAATTGTGGGGGTTTTACACTTTTGTCTTTTCAAATTTATTTTAGTTTTAATTTTTTCTCATTAGAGCCATTTGAGAGATGGGTTCATTGATATGAAATGCAAGAGTACCCATTAATGATCATAATCAAGGCCAGTATTTGTCAGCAAACAATTAGCTTTGAGAACAAATATGGTAAACCATAAATAATTACATTATCTGGTACCCATTCTTCCTTGCTTTAGATGTTAAATAGTATTTGATCTTTAGGCATGGCATATATTTAATCCAGTCATTAAATATAGCTATATTTTCAAAGAATGGAAAAGTGTTGTAGTCTCACTGAGTGCAACTCATCAGTTGTTGTGTCAATGCAACTATAAGAGAGAAATACTCTGTGATCAATGCATGGGGGAGAAAACACTTTTCTCCCTCGCTGAGTGCAGGGAGTGTTTCTACACACCCACTTTGTGTGGGAAGCAGAGTAGTAATATTTGTCCTTCTTGGATTTCTTTTCAAAGCAAGGCCTTGACCTCATTCTCCAAACTCACTTTCCAGTCTCTGTCTCAGAGCAGTGGCACTTAACAGACTCACTTCAATAAGTCGAGCAAAACCTACTTGTCTGGCCTTTGATCTCCATACTGGAGATTTGTTTCAATAGGAGGACAGTATCTAGGGTAAATTCAAGCATGTGCATTTTGAATAAAAATTTCCTTGCTATTTTAGAAGAAATATATAATGAAATTAAAAAAAAAATTGGCAATGTTCTAAGCTTTGAACACCACAATATCTTTGAGAGCTCAGCAAACAACTGATATCTGTGGTGTAATATCTTGAAATGGGCATAAGCATCAAATGGAGTATAAAATGCAGAGCTTTTTTGTTTGTTTGTTTGTTTGTTTGGAAGGGGCAAACTGGGATGATAGAAGAATAATGGATGGGAGCTATAATGGTATTACAATTGTATTCTAGAGTTGGGAAAATCAAGACTCATAATCCTAGCAATTAGTAATGGTAAGAAGTAACCCTTTTTGAGTGCTTGCCATGTGCTAGACCCTATACTAAATGCCTTATGTCCATTTCCTCATTTGATCCCTACCTCATTTTACAGACCTGCAAGCTGAGGATCCCAGAGGTTGACCTGTTCATGGTCATTCAATTGGTCATTTGCAAAACCTTGATTCAAACTTTTGCTTGATTGCAGAACCATTGCTCTTAAAGATGAGTCCATCCTGCCTCAATTTGCCTTCAGAATTGCTATCTTCTCTCAAAATGAACTGTATTGAGCTTTGAAAAGTGCTAAAGAATGGGGGGGACATTTTGTAGTCTGGAAACCTAGTGTCATTTGGGCAATGAGACAGGCTAGGCTCAGCAGGCTAGATCTGGAGCTTGGAAAGGAGTTATGAGTACTGGGAAGCAACTCAGAGCTTATGTGGCCCAAGGAGGAAGTTCCAGTCATGGCAATGGATTACTTCTAGCTGTCAAGCAGTATCCGGGTTATTGTTTTATCTAACACACCCCTCTATAATGCTCTGTATGTCAGGTACTGACTGATATGTCCTGTTCAATGCACTTTACAATAATTAACTCCTTTAAATCTTCTAACAACTCTCTGGAAATAGGCACTATTATTGTCCCTATAATACAGATGAGCAAACTAAAGGTAGAGACGTTAATGAACATGTCCTTGGTCGCACAGCTGATAAGTGTCAGACCCTGGCTTTGAATCTAGGTAGTTTGTATCTACTGACTATGTGATACAGCCTCTCAACACACAAGCTTGATTCTTTTCTTTCTCTTGTGCTTGACATCCTTTTTCAACCACACCACTGTGCTAGCAAATTTCCCTAGCCCCAGTGGCTTTTTCTTCATCCATGGCTTCCCAGGTGTTTTCTGCAGTATCCTGGAGCTCCTTCTTCATCCTTCACACTGCCTCCTTTGGCTTTACTCATGAAAAAATGTTCTTTTCATATTCCAAATAACTTTCCATAATTTATCCCATTTCACCTTGGGAAGTGAGAATGAAAAATATGGTTCTTATTTTGTGAATGAGGAAACTAAGGCAATCAACTTGCCTCATGCCTCACCCAAACAGCTAACGGCAAAGTGGGCTAAAATCCAGGTTTTCTGACTCCTAATCCAATGTTCTTTTCCATTGTGTCATCTGATAGAATCTACAAATCCATTCATTCATTTATTTGTCTATTTGTTAATATTGTAAAAACATACTGAATGCCTCTGTGTATACTAAGGCACTGAAGGAAGGAAGGTCAGTATAAATATTCTTGCTTTCAAGGAAGTGACAAAAGCAATGGGGGGAGTCTTGGACTTTGTATACAAGGGTGCTTAGAATTTAGAGAAGAGGATGGAACAACATTTTCCAAGCTGGGGTTATTGTGTACACTAAGTCAGTAATTCCCAATCTTTGTCACATCATGGTCCACAGGGAAAGGCATAGCATTTGTAAAATACACAGGGGTGAACGGACAAAGCAGCTTGCAGCTCAGAGGCAAATACCTTGGAAATTTCATCTGCACTGTCCTTGGCTCACTGAGTGCAAAGGGGAAGACTCTTACCTTCAGACACTTACGGTATACCTGGGAAGGTTTGCACTGTGGCCATGGTGGAACTAAATACCACTAACAGGGCAAGCAGCAATGAAATGAAGGGAATATCCATAAGACAGGTTTAAACAGAAAAGTTATGGCCAAATGGTGAAGGGCTTTTGAATGTTATTCTCTGGACCTACAGAAATAGGTGGTCAAAATACACATAGCATTGTTTTAGAAAGATTCTGTTATCAGTACGGAGGATAAACTGAAGGGAGGGAAGGAAAGTAGTAGAGAAACTATTACCACTGTCCATGTGGGAGGTGGTGGTATCTTGGACTTAAAGTGGTTATAACAGAGATACAGAAAGGTAGGCAGAATTTAGTTGTGTTTTGGAGGTAAAATGACAGGGTTTGGTTACAGATTGCATGTGTAAATTAGAAGAATGGGAGGAGACAAGAAGGGCTTCAGATTTGAGCAAATGGATATGAGCAGTGACATCATTTTCTAAGATGTGGTACCCAGGAAAAGTAGAGAGTTTTTAGAGGGGAGAAATAGATTAGATGATGAGAAGCAAGAAAACTAGTTAGGCGGCTCTTACAAAAGGCCAGGCGAAAGGATGAGATCCTGAGTGGTTTTTTGTTTGTTTGTTTTTGGTGGTACTGGGGTTTGAACTCAAAGCCTCACGCTTGCTAGGCAGGTGCTCTACTGCTTGAGCCATTCCACCAGCAAGAGAATGAGATCCTGGATTGGGATTGTAGCAGTAAGAATGGAAAGAAAATGCTGGATTGGGAGACATTATAAAGAAAGAATTGCTAGGATTTTGTTTTGGACTGATTTCTAAAGTTGAAATGTAGAAGACTTGAAGTTTCTTCTTTTCTTTCATCTTCTTGGTGATGCTTCCATTTTTATGGCTAAAAATATTACCTACATGTTAATAGCTCCCAGAATGCTATCTCAAACTTGAACCCCATACTTTTATATCCAACTGCATGCTCTACATATCCACTTAGACACCTGTAAGACATCCAAGTTACTATGTTCCAACCTAAACTCTCAATTCCCCTGCCTCTAAGCCCCCACCAAAACCGGCTCCACTAGCCAGAACTGCTCCTCACTGTCTCACTAAATACTAACTTCATTCTTTCAGTTGGTCAGACAGAAGACTTTGGAATTCTTGGTTTTTCTCTTTTTTTAACATCCTACAT